>NW_020172832.1:44986-96019 GCF_003031525.2 Neophocaena asiaeorientalis asiaeorientalis
GTCTCTGGGGTCCGCACTTTTAGCCGCGGCTCGCGCCCGTCTCTGGAGCTCCTTTAAGCAGCGTTCTTAATCCCCTCTCCTTGCGCACCAGGAAATAAAGAGGGAAGAAAAAGTCTCTTGCCTCTTCGGCAGCTCCAGACTTTTCCCTGGACTCCCTCCCGGCTAGACGCGGTGCACTAACGCCCTGCAGGTTGTGTCCACGCCGACAACCCCAGTCCTCTCCCAGTGCTCGGACTGAAGCCGGAGCCTCAGCTCCCAGCCTCGCCCGCCCTGGCGGGTGAGCAGACAAGCCTCTCAGCTGGTGAGTGCCGGTCGGCCCTGATATTAATTGCTGATCTACACTCACTTTTTAAATTTGAGCAAAATCTCCTTAATGTCAGATTTCAAAGCTACATAATGTAATTATGGAATTGAATAATGGGGATCAAACAAATTCTACCATGTGGACTCAGAATCTAAAGGAATTTGTGCTGCTGATTCTCGGGTTGCTTTCTTCCTTATTACCTACTGTTTCTGTTGTACTTGAACCGATGCCCCTCATATTGGACTTCTGTCTTCTCACGTGGATTAGGGGTGTTTACAAATTGTATCTTTAATACTGCGCATCTTCACCGTTAGTGATTTTATGTTATTCGTACTCTCAGTGCTCATTGAACTTTGCCTTTCTGTTCAGATTCTCATTCTTTGTATTTCTCATCTGTCCTTTTCTGTCAACATGCAAAGGTCAAATTAGAGAAACAACTAGGACACAAAGGAAAACAACAAAAGCAAGATTTGGAACTCACAAGAGGAGATAACGGACTGCTGTATATGTTGTTGTCTCTGAACCCAAAGGTTTACTTTCTAGGTGAATTTTATCCTTAGTTTAGCCAGGGCCAAAGAAGACCGCAGAGCGTATGTCAAGTGAGTTTTTGTCTGAGCAATTGAGATTTAAAAAGAGAAATTTTCACAGATTTTCTGAATGTTAGTAATACTGCCCCAGATGTTATCTTGGAAATACAATGAGATGATTGGCTATGCTTAACAATCTGGGCAGTGTAATTGGTTTGGGTTTCCCCAGAGTGAGACCCTGAAACAGGATTGTAAGTCATTTATTGGGAGGAGCTCTCAGGAGGGTGACAGCAAACCTAATGAAGAGTGTCTTACTGAGTGGGAAACTGATCATCTTCTCTGAAGTCTGTGACAGAATGTATGGAAAACACCTCAAAATTGTCCCAGTGGGGGATGACTAACTTACACTCAGGACTTACCTCCCTCACAGCGTGCGAGCTATTATGGAGGCATAACAGTTTGTTATGTCTGGCCTGTTTCATGGGCAGGAATATTGCTGAATCCAGAGAACAAGAGGTTGTCTCTGTGTGACATTTGGGGGTAAGTGAGGAGGTAGGAGCAGGGTACCAGTAACATTTGTTTCACAGCATATATGCAAAAACATTTTTATTATGCATTTAAGCCTTCCCTTCTCTCCCATGGAAAACAGAAACTTGGAATTTTAAAAAATTAGTAGACAAAATTAAACAATTTTTTTTCAATAATTCCCATTCTAAAATCAATCTAGGTGGCTTATCAAGGCACTTTCTGTCTGTAATACTACTGCTTTGCACAGCCAAGTTCCAGTATCCTTTTTCCAGGGGAAAAATCACTAGAAAGTTCACTCTTACAGCGTGATGCCCATAATGGAAAGTACTTTGAGATACACCTTTCACAATATATAAGCAATGATCCACACTTGCTGACTAGAGATAAAAGTCTGTTTAACATATTGTCAAGGAAAAGGGCATGGACTATGCAGTCCACCATTATCATTTCTAACCCTAGAATCAATATTTATATACTCTTTGTGAGTACTTGTAAACAAACTGATATTCTATTTTTCCAAATTTGTATAGTCCCATTGCTATAGCCAAAAGGTGGAAAGATTTGGACCTAACTAGGGAAAAATCATCTTTGTAGATGCAGTACACCAACTAGGCTGCTTGATTCTTGTCACATCACAACATATGTGACACTCTCCTTTCCTTTTCAACATCTGTTGTTATGGGCAGAAAGGAAGCATAGCCTTCCCAGCAGTTTCCTCTGGGTTATGGACAGTAGCCAGGTTTGGTAAGAAAAATCCCACCTCAGCCATTTGTGAGTCGTTGGTAAAATTTTAAATAGCACAGGTTTTTCTGGCTTGACTCATCACTTCAGTATTTACAGAAATTGAGATGGGGTCATGTGTAAGTAGAAAAAAAACCCAGTTGCTTCTTCTGCCTTTGCTCTCAGAGTCATTTCTGGGAAAAAATCCAAACTTCTACCATCTGTGGTTCCTTAGCAATATGTAAAAAAAAAAAGTGTCTGATTATTAATTGAGCTAGAATGAGCTGTTCACCAGAGACGTGCATCCCGATAAACCCCCGCTGGGCCACTTGGCTTCCTTGTTTTCTCTCTGATGAAGAAGCAGCCTGAACTGTTCAACCACTTCAGGCGATACAATTACTCCTCCTCCAGAAATCACAGTGGCGGCTCGCAACTCACAATGAAGCACAGAATCTTACTATAGTAGAATTTGACATGATTATAAGGTGTTTTTTGTTTGTTTGTATTTTTGCATACAGGTAACTTAGGGTTGAGCATCTCAAGAGAAGAAAACATAAACATACATTACACTCTGCACTCAGACAGTTGCATTAAGAATATTTTATAGTAATTGATCTCTAGCCATTAAAAAGGAAAAATTTGTGGATAAATAAAACATGACCCTTTCTTAGGAAACTACATAGGACCTAAACTGGCTGTTTTCTCCACTGTCCTCAGTGAACATAAATAATTCTTTGAATTCTTCTTTATGAATTGAGATTTCAAATAATTCTTTTTTTATGCTAACCCCTATTTTACACTTGTTCATGATGCATTTTTTCTTGTGATTATTCTGTTATGAGTTTGTATTTTCTCTTTAGTTTTCAAATTCTTCATAAGATTTTTTACCTTCTATACTTTTTATTTCTGTAAGAGGTTAAAGTAAGAGAGATAAGACTGGTCATTAAAGACAACTTTATCATAGTGAAAGTTTTGAAACAGGAAATACAACCAAAATCTTATAAATATTGTTTATCTTGTAAATAAAAAATATATATTATACATATATACATACACATACATATATACATATACATACATACACACATATATACATATATGTAGTACATAATACGATTCTATTAATTTTACATCTTATCATCTTGACCTATAATATGTTTTTTATGCTTTCCCATGTGTGATATATTCTTATAAATAGATTGCAAACTACCTTTTGGAAGGAATTCTTTTACATACTGCATTTCTTATCTTTTACATAATGCATTTCTTTTACATACTGCAAAGCTACTCTTAGCTCTGTCCTTATCTTTCTGTGTCTTGCATTTGCCTGAAGCCCTTCATGTTCTTGTCTCAGCATCCTCTCCAGACAGGCCCTTTCCCTTACTTACTCTACTGCTAGGACTTCTTGCAGAGCTCCGAATACACTTTGTCCCCTCTTTTTTTTCCTGCTGGGATTCTCACTCTGTCCCAAATGCTCTTTCCACATCATTGTCTGGTTAAATTTACTAATTCTGTAAGTCTCATCTTGAACACACTCTTCTTTGAGGTTCTCCCTGATTCTCTAAAGTAAATTAAATTGACTTGCTACACGCTCCCCAACACCCCATACTCTCCTTTGTTTCTTGGTTTTCAATACTCATCATGCTGGTAATACTGTATTTGTTTTTTTGTCTTTTCCCACTACATGGTAAGTTTCATAGGGCAGGGATAATGTCTTTCTTATTTACTAATGACTCTTGAGTATCTAACAAAAATTCTCTGGCACATAGTAGGTGCTGAATAAAATTCATTGAATATTTATTGGATGACTTTAACTGACAGTAGGAGAAGTTTTATCCTAGGAGGAGAAGACTGATGGACACTGCAAACAATGAGAAAAGAAACTCTCCCCTATCTGCAGTGCAGTGTAATACAAGCATGCACACACATATAGACAAACGGACCCATACATACACATCTTCTTTCAGGGTCTAGTTGTGAGTTTTATTTGACCACTCTTCTGGCTATCCAGTAAAATGTGGAAGTGAGCTGAGTGAGTGTGGTGTTTCTTGGTAGAGAGGAAGCTAAAAATAATCTATTTTCATACAATTATGATTAAAATACATGGTGTAAGTTATTTTCCAGATTTGATAGAGCCCACCTGTCAGATGTAGTTTAAATTCAAATCATTTTAATATAAAATGTAATTTGAGTGTTTTGTAGAGATTTACACATTTGAAGATGCCTGTGTTTTGCATTCTTAAAAAATAGTTTCAGCATTTTCTAATGACCTGTAAATTTTGAAGTTCCCATTTTTCTATCAGACATTTCTTTCAGACATTATAGAATTCTTTGAATGTTTAAGAGGTTAATCAAGTGACTGGGACTTTCTTTTTTTTTCTAATTATTACTGTCATTAATTATTCAATATAATTATTGTTTAAAAAATCTATTTTTGTCATACTGTCGAAGGACAGCATGTAAAAGATAGGGCTGGTATAAAGGAATATAGGTGACTTTTATGCAATTATGGGATTTGAAATCATGACAAATACATTAACTTATTGTATAAAAAGATATCACTGTGATTAATTTGATAAACATTATCAAAATATGTTGGGAAACTATTTAAACAGCTTAATTGCTCTAATATATAAACTGCTCCCAGAGAGTAAATTAGATGCTTCTACAACTACACTCACTCTTTAAGATTACATAGAATGCACTGGAGCAGTTATTTATCAATGTTCCTCTAGTTTTAAAAAATGACTTTTAAGCATTTCCTTGCAGTATGTTTCAAAATCAGAGCCCAGTAACAACATGTTTGTTTGTTTGTAAGTTTTCCTTAGACATTTAGTAATGGGCAAAAACATCTTAAAGATTTTTAAAATGATAGCATACTAAATTTTTTATTTTTTAATTTTTTTTACTTTTTTCGGTGCGCGGGCCTCTCACTGTTGTGGCCTCTCCCGTTGCGGAGCACAGGCTCCGGACGCACAAGCCCAGCGGCCATGGCTCATGGGGCCAGCCGCTCCGTGGCACGTGGGATCCTCCCAGACCGGGGCACGAACCCGTGTCCCCTGCATTGGCAGGAGGACTCTCATCCACTGCGCCACCAGGGAAGCCCTAAATTTTTTATTTTTCTGGACAAATTGTTCCTACAATGCAAACTCATATTGCAACAATTTTCTTTCATCCTTTTGTCATGATGTCTATTAAAAGGATAGGTGATAGAGTACGTCAGTGTCCTAGTTCTGGGGACTGCTTCCCACTCATTGGGGAGCAAGCCTGCTATTCATTAGAACAATCAATCCCATGCACAAGTTAATTAATCTGTCTCCTTGGGTTTTAAGGATGTTCATGTCCATAAACAAAATGTGAACTTAATCTTTTAATTTGACTAATTTAAAGTAAAAATAATTCTGGGCTTAGTTTAGGGAGTTATATAGCACTGCAGGGTTATTGAAAGAATCAGGAATGGAGGCTGGTCTCTTGGATTTAGTATGTTTAACTTCTTTTGCATTATGCTGGGTTTGGAATGTTCATTCAGTTTTTCACAAGTATTTGTTGAACATCTACAATGTGAAGGCCCTGGGAATACAGTGGTAAACAGGTCATAAAATAGTTTGTGCCCTCACAGACATTAAATTCTAGTTGGAAATACGATACTAGATCTATTTTCCATTTTCTTTCTCTGTATTTTACATATTTATTTTTTAATATTGATTATGTTAAAATGGTACATGCTCTTCATAAATAATTCAAACATTTCAGAAAAGTTTAAGCCATTATCTCTGGGTTAATTATTATGATGAGCATCCACCAGATATGTCATGTATCTGTGAGCACAATTTCCATAAATACAATTGTACTCTTTTGTTAATATTTTTCTCCTTAGGGATTAAAATTTAAAGACATTGCTTAACATATACTTACCCTGGATCTTTCACATCAAAATCTTGCTACACTATCATTTTCTAATAAATCTATATCATGACCCTCCAAAGTTCATTATAATCTGATAAACTGCAGGGGAAATTGGGAATATTAAAACTAGAATAACTCAGGGTATCTTCTCTGTGACAGGGTGGAGAAGCATCATATAGCAGACTCAGGTAAAGGGATCAGGCAGGTGACAGCAATGAAATGAGAAGAGAGCTGAATAGGAGTGAATTAGTTTCCTTGGGCTGCCATAGTAAAAGACCACAGGCTGGATGGCTTGAACAACAAACATTTATTTTCTCACAATTCTGGAGGCTAGAAGTGCAAGATCAAGATGCTGGCAGAGTTTCCAGTAAGGCTTCTCTTTTTAGCTTGCAGATGACTTCCTTCTTGCTGTGTTCTTATATGGCCTCTCCCCTGTGTGTGGAGAGAGAGAACACACCTGTGTCAGTGTCTCTTCCTCTTATGCGGACACTAGTTCCAGGAGATTAGGGCCCCACCCTTATGACCTCATTTAACTTTAATTATCTCCTTAAAGGGCTTCTTTCCAAGTATAGTGACATTGGGGGGTTAGGGATTCAACGTATGATTTGGGGGGTGGGGACACAGTTCAGTCTATTAACAATAAGTAAAAATGCCCTGCAAGCACATATCTTTTAACATCAGTGAAAGAAATTGTGGAGTCTTTGGTGAAGCCATGTCCAAACTAAGAAGCATAGGCACTGTTGACAGGAGAAATGCCAGCTCCTTCAGTTTTTAATGTAAAATCTGCTCTTTTAAAATCTGGCAAATAATTATAAATTGTTCCATATCATTATGCAGGTCAAACAATACAGTCTGTGGATCATATCTGGCCCTTAGGCTGTCAAACTATGATCTCTACTAGAGTCAAAAAAGCATACTTTTAACACTACATAGAGCTGGGTCCAAATGTTGGTCCAGCCATTTATTTACAATATAACATAGTAAATACCCCCACCCCACTCCTTAAGGATTCCTTAGTTTCCATATATTCAAAATGAACATAATAAGATACCTCTTTTTAATGGGTAATGAGATATTTAAATACTATTTGGACATGGTGTTGCATTTTCCTCACCCCTAAGATGCCATGGGTTCTCTGAATTTTCTAATTGACTGAACACTGTAGGGGTTAACAGAAACAGAATTGCCTACTTTCCCCCTTTCTGAAACATTTTAAATTATCTGTGTAAATATATGAAAAGCAGTCATTCTCTCTTATTAAGTCTATTGCTACTTGCTGTAGCCCAATACCTCTGTACTTGCAAGCTAAGCAAGAAATAGCATCCCTTCTCCTGAGTTCTACAGGAGATTTGTTGTCTTGCTACTGAAGGGTTATAACAAGCCAGTATTGGCAATTGCAAAAATTTTTGTCTTTATGGAAGTAACTCTTTTTCTCAAGCAAGGCCAGGTTGAAAAAAATAATCTGTAAAAGATTTTCCCCCTTAGAAGTACTTCCAATCTTCAGAGCTCAAGAAGGGGAAGCAAGCTTATCGGGAATCCAAGGACTTTTTTTTTTTTTTTTCAGTGGTACGCGGGCCTCTCACTGTTGTGGCCTCTCTCGTTGTGGAGCACAGGCTCCAGACGCGCAGGCTCAGCGGCCATGGCTCACGGGCCCAGCTGCTCCGCGGCATGTGGGATCTTCCCGGACCGGGGCACGAACACGTGTCCCCTGCATCGGCAAGCGGACTCTCAACCACTGCGCCACCAGGTAAGCCCTCCAAGGACTTTTGACATTTACTTTTCCATCTCCTTTCAGAGCCATTTTGGTTTTGGTGGAGGCTCTGAATTCATGCTATACCTGAGCAGCTGAAAAGCTGCTGTTTGAGCATAGACCTTCGGTTTGATGAAAGGTCAATAACATTTGGCTGAAAGTGTCTTTAATGTGCTTTAATTCTCGAGTGAAACCTGACATGCACATATTTATAAATAAGAGACTATATGGGCTTAACTGCTAGATCGCTGCAGATTTTCTACGAGCTGACTTGGCTACTCCAAAACTCAAGACAAACGTATTACTTATGCTAAAACAGATCATTTGTAGGTAGAGGCAAATCTTGCTTTCAAAAAATAATTCAATAAAACTCTACTATCATACTTAGTCTAAATTTGAATTTCTGTGTGAAAGGTACTCAGTTAACATAGTTGCTGAGGTCATGGTTATAGAGTTTCTTGTAGTAAAATTAAGTCAGTTTGTTATGAGACAATAAATCGGAGGCAGTTTATTTAAAAGCAGACAAAAATCGTGTGCACGTATATTATTAGTAATGCATTTCATTTGGTTCATGTAGTCTCTGTGCAATTGTTGCTTTTATGTTCAAAGTAGAATGAATTTGCATAAAGAAATGTGTTTTTATTTTTGAAAATACTGATGAGTGAAAACTTAGATTAAAGGAGGACTGTGGACCTTTCTGAACTGGTGAAGACCCTGATTGAAAAATCTAGTTTTAACACAGCTCTATAATGCTGGCAAATATTTAGTATCATTCATAATATAGAACACACTGGGTGCATAAAATAAATGAGTTCACTTACAAGTTTTGTTATGCAGTTGTTAATATAGTAAAGTGTGTTGCTACTTTATGGGTAAATGAAACTTTTCCTGAAGAGGCAAATAGTTCTTGATGTTTAACCGTTCCTATTTTAGAGTTCAACTTTTCAAAATGGAAATATAAATTTCAAATAATTATAGCATCCATTTATAAGGTTTTGCTATTATTGGGGGGCCAGAAGACAATTTTTTATTTTCAAAGTTTCTTAGAAATTGAACATTAGCTTGCAGTAGGTACTGTAGTGTGCTATCCAGAGCCCCTCCCACTTCCAGAACTGAGATGCCTATTCTTCCATCTTCCACAAACATTAACACCTAAAGGCTCACAGCTGAGTCCCTCTCTAGTAATTGCCCCTTTCTAGAGAGAGCTCTCTCCTCCAAGGTTTCGCCTCATCCAGAGGATCATGCCATCCCAGTCTCAAGCTCTCTGTGCAATGTGCAAAAGCCTCGAATGGAATACATTTCAGTTCACATTCTCTCTCTACTCAATTTTGCATTCCTCACCCCATCATAAGTGTTATTCTAATAGCATTTCCAGTAAACTCTTGGAATACAAATCTCCAAGTCAGAAACTCTTTCTGGGGAAACCTAGCTGAGACACCATTGTATTCACTCATATAGCAAAACAAAAACCACTGGCAGGTGAAGTCAAATATATTGTTCCTTGGTACCTAAGAATTAAACAGTAACCTGGCTATTTTGATATTCCTTTTGAGGTTAATTACATAAAAGAATGATGGTGTACTTTTTTTTAACATCTTTATTGCAGTATAATTGATATCTATTTTACATTTGGTAGTGTATATATGTCCATGCCACTCTCTAACTTCATCCCAGCTTATCCTTTTCCCTCCCCTTGTCCTCAAGTCCACTCTCTACGTCTGTGTCTTTATTCCTGTCCTGCCCCTAGGTAAAGAATTATGGTATACTTACAAGGACTTAGCGAAATGTTTATTTTTTTTTCTTGAAGTATGTATCTTGAATTTATTTTTTATTATGTAAATTATTTGGAATTGGCAATAAGAAACAAAGAACAAATACATTTTGAAAAGACGACCTTGCTCCATGACTACCTTCTGATTCATTCCCACTTCCACTCCCCATATAAGTGATTTAGATAGTATAATGAGTCCACTTTACTCTGGCACTATTATTTCTGACCTGCATGGTCTATTTACCTATGTTACCAGGTTTAAAGTAGCAGGCAACTTTAGGAACTGGAAATCATTTTTTTCATTATGTTGGCATTGACATAACATTGGAGGAATCCTGTGTCCATTATTTTCAAGTACACGTAAAATATCTGTAGACAACCTAAAAAACAATTGAATTAAGTGGTTTTAGACAACATGAAGTAGGTGAAGATTATTCTTCATGCTACATACAGCTAAAATTCCTGGATATTTTTGTAAACTGTAAGATTATTCTGTAAAATGGAAGAGGAGGTGAACCCATTAGGAACTTTGGTACACAAGGAATGACATGGTAGTGAGTTCCTTTTTTTTGTTTGTTTTGCCCCATATATTCTAGACTGAGTTCTGGAATGGCCAACAACCCAGAAACACCAAAAGATGCAGACAAATAAAGTCTAAAGTAGTTTGCGCTCTCTAGCCAAAGGACCAGAAGGAGCAGCCTAACTAGTCAAAAAAGTTTTAGACAGTATCTGGTGTGCCGTAGCCAAACTCCACAGAAAAATCTTCAGCCCTAACTCTCACCGCTGGCATCAGAGACTGAGTGGGGGCCTAAACGTCTACCCTAGCCTGGCTGTGGGAGATGCCCATTCCGTCCTGTAGATACCCGCCACCCGCCTCCTGCACCACCACCAGGTGGAGTCACAGAAGTCTGAGGGGAGAGCTGAGACTTAAATCTCCTCTCCCCCTGCACTGGCCCCTGTCAGTGGAAACCATGTGTGGAGCCTCAGCTTTCACCCCATTCAACAATCTGGTGAATCTCAAGGGCATTACGTGACATTAAAAAAACATTTCAAAAGGTTATATACCATATGATTCCATTTATATAACATACTAAAAGTGACACAATTATAGAGATGAAGAATAGTTTAGTGGTTGCCAAGGGTTAGGGATTGTGCAGGGAGGAGGTTGGTGTGACAGTAAAGGGTTCGCACAAAGATATCTCTATGGTGATGGAATAGTTCTTTATTTTGATTGTGATGTTGATTAATCTATGCCTATGATAAAATGGAAGAGAACTATATACACATATTGTACTAATGTCACTTTCCTAGTTTTGAAATTATACTACATAATTATATAAGATGTAGTCATTCGGGGAAAGTGAAGCATACATGCGACTTCTTGACACAATTTTTATTTATATTTATTTCAAAATAAAAATTTAAAAAATTTGCAAACAGTTGAATTGAGTGAAAGAATTGAGTTATATTAATAGAGCTGCTAAAGATTTTAGTCTATAAAAAAATAAAATCTAAGGGAACAGTAGGGCATGTGAAGCCTGTTTTGTTTGTTATCAGTTGAAGGAGACCAGTAGTTATCTTTCTCTTCATTTAAGGATTTAGATAAGGAAAAGGAGTTCAAGTTACATTCAACAAGGTTTGGGCAAACAATTGGGAGGCATTCTGAGCTAAAATGTGATAATAGACTTGAAAAGACAGTCAATATTAAAAGATTATAATTCTTATACCTGGAGGTCTTATAAAATTGAAAGTTCAAGGACACTTTGGAGACAGGAACTAGCATAACAGTGTAATAGATAAACCATAATAGGTTATTTGTACTTCTACGATATGAACCTTTAAAATTATTCAATCCACAGGCAAATTCTTTTCAGAGATTTGGCTAGTAAATTGACCCATAATTGTTTTCCACTATTTTTGTCTCTCTGCTCATTTTTCTACATTCCCATGGAAGGCCTTCTCAAGTACAATTTTTCTGTCCTTTACTCACGCCACAACATTTTTAAATGAAAAAGAAACCCGAAAAATAGTAAGAGTCATTCATCTTAATACTTTATGTCTGAAGTATTGCTTGGACTTAGGACATCCATAAATACTTTATGTCTGAAGTATTGCTTGGGCTTAGGACATCCATAAATACAGTCTCTTTTTTATTGCACTGGCTATTAAAAGCATAGCAGTAGTGAAGTAAAAGAGTTCATTCATTTGTCCCTCAGTTAATGTGATCATCAATATGCTATTAGAAACTTGTACTGCTTCATTGTTTAAGAACTACTAGTTTGCCACAGATGTGGCAGCCAAAGATTATTTTTAATATTTGAGAAGCTCATAAAGATGACCATAGAATCCAGTAGGAAAAACAGTGCCAAAGGACATGAGTAATTACAGAGGATGAACCACAAATGAATTCTCTAAACATGCAAAAGATAAAATCTCATTAGTAACAAAGTAAATGAAAGTTAAAACACAAATTTGACAACAACTTCCCACTTCTTATATAGGCAAAGAAAGAGTCAGAGGGCCTTTTGCTTTAGCTGAGGCAGCATCTATGATTGTGCTGAGTTCTGGGAAGAGAGACTTAACGATCCAGAGTCAGAGCTCTTCTGTGAGTTCAGGATTGGTGACCCACTCACCTTCCCTATCCCTGACAACTTCTTGGTGAGATTCAGAGTTAAGAATTCTTTCACAGTAATTATGGAGGCTCTAATCAAGGCCAGTGTCAGGGAAAGATAATACGGTTTTGAAATGAAGTTACCATTAAAAATAAGAAAGGAAACACAGAACTAATATTCTAGTCCTAGTCCTGAGTTAGGAGGGAAGGAATGAGAGGGGATAGTGTTCTGAGGCCTATGTGTCAGCCAGTAGTGAAACTGGTCTTGATCCAGCCGATCTACTCCCAGCATCTTTGTTTTCTACTAGAAACACTGCCTGCTGCTGCCACTCAAGCAGAGCTTATCTCATGAGAAGAATTTCATTTAAGAACATGGGCCTTATCTACTTCTGTCCACATCTCTTCATCAACCATCTTAGGTGGCACTGGATCTTATTCTTAGATTGCCACTTTTGGGGGAGTTGACCACAATGTACAAATGGCTGAAGGAGAAATCTAAGAGTTTTGACCTGAAGTTCTGTGTAATGGTTTGCCGGAGAACTTTCCTAAACAAACCCTAGGACGTGAACTATCTTACCCTAAAAATTGCTACTGAAGAGGCAAAGTTTCAACTAAGCGTTTAGTATAAGTTACTGAAGCATGTAGTTTATACAAATCACTGTGCTTCAGACATTAGATATAGTGAGAAGCTCTTTACAGTTGTAGATTTAGCAATAAACGTTCATGAGACTGAACCAAACAAGATTGGATGCCTTTTCTCCCTGACCTAAGTGAGCCCAGGGGAATCTTTAAACTTAAGCAGGGGTTAAACCTTGAGTCCTTAAATAACCAAAACAATCTTGAAAAAGAACAAAACTGGAAACTTCACACTTCCTGATTTCAAAACATATTATAAACCTATAGCAATTAAAACAGTACAGTACTGACATAAAGACAGACATATAGACCAGTGGAATAGAGTCCAGAAATAGACCTTCATGCGTATTGTCAAATGATCTGTCAAGAGTACCAAGACAACACAATGGGGAAAGAACTGTCTCCTTAACAAATGGTGTTGGGAAAATTGGATATCCACATTCAGAAAGAATGAGTTTGGACCCTTATACATGGTACATAAAAACTAACTCAAAATGGATTAAAGACCTAAATATATGATCTAAAACTTTAAAACTCTTAGAAGAAACATGGGAAAAGCTTTATGATACTGGATTTGGCAATGATTTCTTAGATATGACTTTGAAAATGGAAAACAAAAGTAGACAAAATTGCATTACATAAAAACTTTAAAACTTCTGTACATCAAACAACCAACAGAGTGGAAAGGGCAATGTATTGAATGGGAGGAAATATTTGCAAAGCACATATTTGATAAGAGGTTAACATGCAGAATATATAAAGAATTCCTATAATTCAACAACAAAATCAACCTGATTAAAAACTGGGAAAAGGACTTGGATAGATGTTTCTCCAAAGAAGATTTACAAATGGCCAATAAGCATATGAAAGGGAGCTCAACATTACTAATGACTAGAGAAATATAAATCAAAATCACAATGAGAAATCACCACATACCCATTAAGATGGCATTTATCAAAGAAACAAAAAATAACAAGTGTTGGTGAGGACATGGAGGAATTGGAACCCTTGTGCACTGTCAGGGGTGGGATGGAAGGGAATGTAAAACATTGCAGCCTCTGTGGAAAACAGTAAGGCAACTCCTCAAAAAACTTAAAAAAAATTACCATATGATTTGGCAATTCTACTTGTAGGTATATATCCAAAAGAATTGAAAGCAGGATCTCAAAGAGATATGTGCACACCACAGCATTATTCTCAATAGCCAAAAAGGGGGCTTCCCTGGTGGAGCAGTGGTTGAGAATCCACCTGCCGATGCAGGGGACACGGGTTCGTGCCCCGGTCCGGGAAGATCCCACATGCCGCGGAGCGGCTGGGCCCATGAGCCATGGCCACTGAGCCTGCGCGTTCGGAGCCTGTGCTCCGCAACGGAAGAGGCCGCAACAGTGAGAGGCCCGCGTAGCACAAAAAAAAAAAAAAGAAAAAAAAGCCAAAAAGTGGAAGCAGCCTATTGTCTATTTACAGATGAATGGATTAAAAAATGTGTGTACACACACACACACACACACACACACACACACACACACACACATATATTTAATGGAATATTAGCCTTTAAAAAGAAGAAAATCCCATCACTTACTACAACATGGATGATCATCCTAAGTGAAGTAAGGACAAATACTTTATGATCCCAAGTATACTGAGTTATCTACAGTAGTCAAACTCATAAAACTAGGAAGTAGAATGTTGTTGCCAGGGGCTGGAGAGAAGTGGGGAGTGGGGAATTGTTGCTCAATGGGAATAGAATTTCAATTTGGGAAGATGAGAAAGTTCTACAGGTCTGTTGCACAACGATGTGAATATAGTTGACATTACTGAACTGTGCACTTAAAAATAGTTAAGATGGTAAATTATGTGTTTTTGTTATCACAAATGAAAAAAATATCTTGACTAAGTGTATGGGCAAGAGTAGATATAAATTTTCTAACTTGATATTTAAATTTCATAATTTCAAGTTTATTTATTTTTTTTTAGAATCTTGTAAACTTACTTTGGAAGAAAGGAAGGGAGGTAGAGAAGACTGGAAGAGGAATGGAGGGAGGTGAAAATTTAAGTTTCTCTTTTTTTTTTTTCCAGTCTAGGTCATGAGTAAAGAGAAAGATTTGGATTAAAATTTTAGAAATTATTCATTTTGTTAAATTGGATTCTATCATAAAGTCTAGTCAAACCCGTTTATAAAAATGAAAAACAAAAACGTCAACTGATCAGATTTAATAAGAAAAGAAAAAAAAAAAAAACACATGGGAAAATGGTTGGTACCAAACAAGAATATATTGCCCTTGAAGAATAAGAAATTTAGGGTTTTTGCTCAGATGTTCCTGTTTTGAGCCCAGAAAAGAATTTCCAGGAGTAGTTCAAAGCCTTCCTCAGCAGACGGTTTTAACTAACCAGCTATAAAAAGAAATAGCCAACATAAAAATAATTCAGTTGCTTTGAGTTGGGCTATTTGCAGTACTGACCTTAAAACATTCAGTTACTAAAATGATTGCACACCAATTTACATAAAGTACTTTGTAAATACACTGTGAGTGAGTTTTTCCTTGACATCTGGTAGGAAATGGCTACTATGTGGTTGGCTTAGGCCAGAGAAGAATTACAATGGTGAGGGCAAATTCACTGGTAGCGTCATGCACTTTTCTAAAAGTCAGCCCAACTCAGTTTAGGGGTCAGAAATCAGTGATGATCTAATAAAATATTAAATGTACATTTATAGTTTATTTTGCTATTTTAAATTTTTTTTTTTTGGTGGGAAGCATCTTGTAACACCTAGAACAAGTTAATGTTACCTTCTTCAGTGAATTTCAACAACAAAGTATTTCTCACTAGAGATAAATCAGGGCATTATACTAACTTCTCTGGATCTGAGCATCCATGAGCAGCACATATGATCCTTGTCATGCAGTTGGTATATTTTGTTTCTAGTTCTGTGATTGCCTGTTTTGAAGGTAATAGATATTAGGGCATGTACTAAATAGGATGTCAAAATAGTGTGAAATACAAAGCAATACCGGTCCAGCAAATCAAATGGTTCTTTTGTATGGTAGGTTTTATGTTATTGAGGTGAAGTGACTGTTCTTTGAGTCTCTGGCTCTTTGGAATAATGGGAATGTGGAGACCATAAAGGTGTCCAAAAGGCAACTCTCAGGGTAATTGTGGGGAGGGACAGGTGAGCAGCTCTGCCTAAAGCCTCTTACACTTGCAGATTTTTATAAAAGTAGGTCGTTAAAAATGTTTGAGGAAAAAGTCTTTAGATGTTTGGCAAGTTTGAAAGCAGAAATTAATATAAAATGAAAGCTATTGAGGTGATATAGAAGAAACCATTTCAAGCATACAAAAGCCACTAATACAAAAACATTGTGTTGTACAATGAAAGACTTATGATAGCTGAAATTTAAAAGCAAAAATAAATACTGAGTTTAAGGAAGAACAAAAGGTATTTTAAAAATATTATTTAAAGGATGGAAGGTAAGAAAAAAGAGACATTGAAACTAACATTTGTAATACAAGATTTAAATTAAAGAATAGCATACATCAACTGGCAACTTGTTAGAAATACAAGTTTTGGAACTACAGACCTACTAAATCAGAAACTCTGAAGATGTAACCATCTGTACTTTAACAAGCCTGTAGGATGCCATTCTGATGACAGCTAAAGCGTGAGAATCACTGAATTATCTAAGGATAAGCAGCATGCATATCTTGCTTACCAGTTGCACGGCATCCAGCATTGAGCCTAATGTATAGCAAAGGTTCAATAAATGCCTGTTAAATAAGTGAAGAGTCAAATAAAGCATAAAATTAGGGATCACTAAAAAGAAAAAGTAAGGCCTAGTTAAACAGATTTAAAGTATGGTAATACATAAATATATGCTTAAATAAACCAAATACCAAAAGAAAATATATTTGCAGTTAAGAATTAAAGGCCCCTAGGGAAACTCTTGAGGCAAGTCTTAAGTCCCTGTAAATACCACACTGCTGAGGAAGCAGAAATTTGTTAACTGGAAGAAAGCCAAGATGTAAAAAGGCATAAATTGTCCTTTATTTTCTCACTTAGTTTGAGATCTGAAGCTCACACCATTTTGGTGGAGTCAATTTTCATCTACTACAATAGAAAACAAAATGTGTAAGATTCTTGTTCTTTATTTTCTATCGTGGTACTACAAGCAGGGATACTAACCTCTGGTATTATAACTAATTCTTAGGAATCTTTCTTTGATTCCCTAACAAATACTCGTGTATTTTGACATACCAAAGTTTTTCTATATGTTAAAAGAAGTTGTAAACACACAGAAAAGTACAAATAATAACGTAGTACATACCCATATGACACAAATCTTTATTTCCTCTTAACGTTTCACCGTGTGTGCTAGTTTAAATATCTATTCCTACACTTTTTCCAAATAAATCATCCTCTCATCTAAATTATCAAAGACATTGGAAAAATATTGCTAATAGTATTTTAAAAAATCTCTGCTCTATCTGTACTTATGCACCCCCTTTTCCTTAAGTACTTTCTTTTTTTTAATTGGTTTTGCTAGAGATTTGTCTTTTTCAAGTTTTCTAAAAGAACCAGCTTTTGGTTTTAATCATTCCAAAATAATTTGTTTTCTAAAGTGTTCTAAACATTTCCACTCATCTTTTTTATTTCCTTTCTTGTACTTTTCTGTATTGTTATGGGCTAACTTGTGTTTCCCCCATATTCATGTTTAAGTCCTAACTCACAGTACCTCAGAATGTGCTTGTATTTGGAGATAGGCTCTTTAAAGAGGTAATTAAGGTTAAATGAGGTCATCAGAGTAGGCCCTAACCTAGTATGACTTGTGTCTTTATATGCAAAACTTGGGAACCAACTCACATGGGGAAAGACCAGGTGAAGACACCAGGAGAAAATGGCCATCTACAAGCCACGGATAAGATAGAGGCCTCAGAAGAAATCAACCCTCTCTAAGCCATGATCTTGGATTTCTAGCCTCCAGAATTGTGAAAAAACAAGTTTTTGTTGCTTAAGCCACCCAGTTTATGGTACTGTGTTATAGAAGCCCTAGCAAACTAATATGTATGTTTTTTAAACTTGTTAATTAGTGGTTATTATACAAAGTCACAGATGCTGGCAGAAGAAATGTAATTAATGTCAGGTACAGGTATGGTGAACTGGGTGACAGACAGGATTAATTTTAAGCAGAGTGCTGTGTGTGGAACTACCCAGGCTGCCTGAGGGTCACTGAAAGACTGTTGGAGAAGCATTGTGATAAGAGAGCCAGGCAGAGAGCGGGGAGCCCAGGGCAGAGACGAATAGATGGATTGGGGAAAACAAGAGAGGAAGTTTGAAGGAGAAAGTAGGAGACAGAATGCACAACTCAATTTTTAAGGTAGGAAAATATGGCTTTAGAGTTTTGTTTGGGTATCCTCTGTTTTCTATGTGGGTGAAGAAGATGACTATGAATGAAATTTGGGATTTCTAAATGCATGTTCCAAGTACATGGCTCAGGAAGGTCATGTCCTGAGAAGAAGAAATGAGAACTCAAACCACTGGAAAGATAGAGTCAGCAATAAATTTACATTCTTGTCCATACACTCTTCTTTGGTCATTTTGATCAGCCTGATTCAACAGGCTGATTCAACCCCTGAGAGCTTAGTAGAAATTGGTATAGATATCAAATTGAAATGCTGGACCAGAAAACCTGAGGGTCAGGCTATGAATATAGCAATCATTCCAAATGCAGACTATCCTGTAAGTCTTCATCTGGGTGTGTGCTGGGGGTGAGGCTGGGAGCCATTTATCCTCCTTTTGTAGTAATTTTATGCTATGGCTCTTTAACTGCACAAGCCTATGGGCTGAGAGGATGTAAGAGATAGCCATTATTTGCAACTTGACTGCTTCAACCTAATCACACCCTCCATGGAGAAAGGCAACAATTAATGTCGGTATAGACATCCAAACTGTGTGAAGGTGTTTAATGTGCACACATGTGCTTAATTTAATGCTGTGTTGTAAGCTGATACTCACTGATTCTCACAGTATAGATGTTTTGAGCAGTTTTCTAATGCTAGCTAATCATGTTGTAACTATTTATAAACAGCTGCCTCATTACTGAAGTGCTGACATACCCTTTACTGTATTGATGCTGATTAGTGAGTAGAAACTAGCTCACTACGTTGCAGAGTATAGGAAGTTTGTCCTTCTTAGGGGTATTTTTACATTCCATGGGAATTTAGCATTCTTTTAAAATGAGGAGTCAGCTACTAATATATCCTCGTCATCAGATTTTATAATCTTTCTTCCCAAGCCTTTAACATTTAAAAGAATAGACTTTGAACGTATTCTCAAGCATGATTCTCATATTGGAAAAAGGCTGTTAATTTCAAATCCAAATTTGCAAAGGCATATGTCAGTTCTTCTGTTCCGTCTATAAACTAGTAACTGTCCTTTGTTATAATTCCATTAAGACCGTTGTGAGCTTCAGCTTATCAAAGTAAAATTGACTATATTTGACAAAGGTCATACTCATATTTCCTTTTTAAATAGATCTTTCTTTAGCAGGGTACTAAGGAGCAGTGTCACTCAGAAACATTTTGTGAAGGAAAATTGTCTGTGAGGCGTGACGTTAAGATTCTTAGAAATCCTCTTGTCCAACTGAGCAGGTACCAGACCTTTATAACATTCATTGAAGCCTATTAGATACACTGTTAGATACACTTGCAGAGGATCTTATAATCATAATTCTGTGATCTACCACCTGGAGCTGTACTTTTCTGTTATCATCCTGGGTTTCATGTTTGTTCTGAGTCCACTTCTTTCTTACCACTTATTTCTTACATATTTTGCTAGGAGACACTGTGGTGGAGGAGCTGCTTTATGTTTGAAACTGAAAGTCCTGACTCTTATCTATTTCCTCCAAATATTGCTCAAAAAAATGAACAGTTCTTCCTCTAGTTTATCTCTGTCTTCTTGTATTTTTCATGGGCAGGCAGAAGACTACAATTGACACTTTCAACATCTGCCTGGAAATCTTCACATCCAGTTTGTGGAAATCGTTAGGTGCTCATTCTGTTTTTCTAGCTATCTAAACAATAATTTCAGCACCTCTTCCATCAGCACAGAACTTGGGTGTCCTTTTCTCTAGCTGTAGGTAACCTTTTCGTTGCTTACTTTCTATCAATGTCTTTTTTTTCTTTTTACTTTTTATTTTATTTTGGAGTATAGTTGATTAACAATGTTGTGTTACTTTCATGTGTACAGCAAAGTGATTCAGTTAAACATATACATGTATCTATTTTTCAAATTCTTTTACCATTTAGGTTGTTACATAATATATTTAAAATTTTTCTTGGAGTATAGTTGCTTTACAATATTGTGTTTCTACTGTACAGAAAAGTGAATCAGCTATACATATACATATATCCCCTCTTTTTGGATTTCCTTCTCATTTAGGTCACCACAGAGCACTGAGTAGAGTTCCCTGTGCTATAAAGTAGGTTCTCATTAGTTATCTATTTTACACACAGTCTCAATAGTGTATATATGTCAACCCCAATCTGCCAATTCATCCCACCTCCTCACCCCTTTCCCCCTTGGTATCCATACGTTTGTTCTCTACATCTGTGTCTCTATTTCTGCTTTGTAAATAAGATTGTCTATACCAATTTTTTCAGATGCCATATATATGCATTAATATGCTATGCTATTTGTTTTTCTCTTTCTGACTTACTTCACTCTGTATGACAGTCTCTAGGTCCATCCATGTCTCTACAATCCTCAGTGCCTTTCTAACTTCCACACATTGTGTGATCCCACAGCCAATGTCATACATTTAAAATTTTTGTTATGACGGCATTCCGCTTCCAGGTCATACATTGTGTTATGCATACCTACTGCTGTGAAACAAACCACTCCAAAGTCTTATGGTTCCATGGGTTGATTGGGTTCCACTGAATAATTTTCTTTTGGGATTTCCCATGCAGTTGAAGCCAGATGTTGGCTGAAGCTGGAGTCGTTTGAAAGTTTGACTGAACTAGATGTCCCAGATGACCTGTTGCATGCCTATTGGTTGATTCTGGTTATTGTTCTGGACTTCAGCTGAAACTATCAAACAGAGTAGCTATACTTGGTCTCTCTATGTGACTTGGGTTTTTCACATCATGGTGGCTAGTTTCTGATAGGGATCATCCTAAAAACAAATCTTCCCAAAGACCCAAGTTGAAGCTGTGAGGTTTCTTATGGCACAGCCTCGGAGGTATCTTCTGACATATCCTATTAGTAAAACAATTCACAAATGACAATCCAGGTTCAAAGAAAAGGGAATTAGACTCAGCTTTGATAAGAGTGTGTCAAAGAATTTGTGGTCATTTTTAGTCTGCTATACTAATGAAATTCTAAGCTTTCAGAAATATGTATGATTATTTTCAAATCTCCTCTATATAAATCCTTACTTGTCTCTAACACTCATATATAATCTTTTATTAGAATCATTAGAAGACCTAGTAATCAGTTCATCATAAACTTAAAAGAACAATTATAACTGGGAATGAAGAAGAACAAATAATATATTTAGAATATTTCCCTTCATATAAAATAAGTAAAAAGTAAGTTAAAAAAATGCTTTAAAGGGCTTCCCTGGTGGCGCAGTGGTTGAGAGTACGCCTGCCGATGCATGGGACACGGGTTCGTACCCCGGTCTGGGAAGATCCCACATGCCGCGGAGCGGCTGGGCCCGTGAGCCATGGCCGCTGAGGCTGCGCGTCCGGAGCCTGTGCTCCGCAACGGGAGAGGCCACAACAGTGAGAGGCCCGCGTACCGCAGGAAAAAAAAAAAAAAAAAATGCTTTAAGAACTGAATTAACTGTTAAATCAAATTATTTGACAAAATTATTTTGGATTTATGAAAGTAGTTTTTCCTCTGAGTATTGCTCAACTTAGCATGTTTATTTTACTTTCAAAACATGAATATCTTCTTTCATGTATGGAAGGCTGTCATGCTCTCTATGAATCCTATACTAAATCCTTATCATTGAATATCCCAATTATAGTACTTAATTTATTGTATAAAACAGATGGGAAAGTGACTTAAAATAGACTTCACTTCTGGCAGTATTAAAATTAAATACACTTAGTTGAATTTTAAAAAATATTAGTTACAATATAGAAAAAATAGTTAAGCATGTTACAATTCATATGACAGTAAGGAATTTCCAGAATTCCTGATGAAGTAAACTATGGGAAGTAAGAGAGAACCAAAGCTGGGATTTTAGCCCTTAGGCATGTATGAAAAAAGAACAGGAATCTTCCTGCTTTGAGCTTGGTGTTCAGTAGAAGGGGGCAGGATGGAAAAAATAATAGAAAATAAAATGGCTTAGGATTTTCCAAAAGTTTTGATCAACAGTAACCTTGACATTCTGGAAATCCAGTGACACTTAAATAGGATACATAAGAATAAATCTTTACCAAAATATATCATAGTTAAACTGTGGAACATCAAAAAAAAAAAAAAAAGAGAGAGAAACCTTTTAAAAGCTTCCAGAGAAGAAAAACAGATCAATTATAAAAGAACAGTGATTGATAATCAATTTATATTTAACAACAGTATTAGTATACAGAGACAAAGGAAGAATTTCTTCAATGTGCTGAGATAATGTAACTGTCAACCTAGAATTCAATACTTAGAATGAATATTTCCAGCTGTGAAGGAGAAATAAAAATATCTCAGGAGAACAGAAACCTGGAGTTTACTACCAACAGACTCAGACTGAAAGAAATTTGGAAGAATATACCTATATAAAAATGATACAAAATTATATCACATGGAAGGCCTATGATGGAAGAAAGGGTGAAAAGAGATATTGATAATATGAGTATGAAACAATGCTGGGAAAAATGACTATCTAATTGTGAAATAAAATGCTAGAATTAAACTACTGTACAAAATAGCCTGTGTATCAGGAAGAGATTATTTAAAGGCCCTTTAATATTTTTAGAAATTATGTGACTATTGATAAATTTAGTACTTTCTTTTTTCCTTTATTTTTAACCATTTTTTAAAATTGAAGCATAGCTTTTGGGCTTCCCTGGTGGCGCAGAGGTTGAGAGTCCGCCTGCCGATGCAGGGGACACGGGTTCGTGCCCAGGTCCAGGAAGATTCCACATGCTGCGGAGAGGCTGGACCCGTGAGCCATGGCCGCTGAGCCTATGCGTCCGGAGCCTGTGCTCCGCAATGGGAGAGGCCACAACAGTGAGAGGCCTGCGTACCGCAAAAAAAAAAAAAAAAAAAAAAAAAAAAAAATTGAAGCATAGCTTAAAATGTGTTAGTTTCAGGTGTACAGCAAAGTGATTCAGTTATACATACATATATATCTTCTTTTCCAGATTCTTTTCCATTATAGGTTATTACAAAATACTGAATATAGTTCCCTGTGCTATGTAGTAGATCCTTGTTGTTTATCTATTTTACATATAGTAGGGTGTGTAGGTTAATCTCAAACTCCTAATTTCTCTCTCCCCCCTGCACCATCCGATATCCCTTTTGGTAACCATAAGTTTGTTTCCTGTCTGTAGGATACCTACTAGGCCTCTGCTGATACCACCTGGCTGGGACGGGGAGGAAGAATGCCTGGCGATGTGGGTGGCTATGGGAGAGGGTGGCCTCATTACTGCTAAAAAGTGAGGAAAGACCTACTGAGCCTGATCTGAAACCTCTTCATTGGGGAGGGGAGTGGCACTGGGTTCTGGGTGGGCTTGAAATTGTAGGTTGAACCTGTGGTTTCCATTGACAAATGCAGGGAGGAGTGGAGGAAATAGGGGGGTTGCAAGGGAAGGAAGCTCCACACCTGGCCTTCAAACCAGCGGGAACATAGCGGTTCCTTGTTCCAGCTTAGCAGAGGTAGAAGTTTAGGCTGTCTACTCAGCCTTTGCTGGTGGGGCTTCAGTTTTTCTCGTTGGTATTTGGCTGGAGTAGAACAGTTTTTATCTTAAAGTTTTCTGTCCAGGCTGCCTATTCCCTGTTTCTTTAGTGAGATAAACCAAATTTTTCTTGGGGCTTTTTTCATCCGTGCCCATTGATATTTCCAAGGTGCTTCTGACATTATGGCTGCCATAGTGAAGATAAACTGAACTCATATGACCTCAGTTTATCCCTGTCACTTGTATGGTATCCTTTGAAGCTCTGCTGTGGAGCAACAGTCCACTCGGATGATTCTGGGTTGGCCTGGGCCTTTCTGTGTCCTTTTGTTCATCAGCTACTGATGAAGGAAAGAGACAGAGATTCTTTAGCATGCCATTGAAGACTGGTGCTGAGCATAAGGAAAATTCGTGCCAGTTGGTCTCAACCACATCTCTGGCTTAGATTACCATTTTAATGCTGATCTTCTTATCATGATTAGCAGGAATAACATTCAGCTGATGTGCACCTGTAAGGATGAACAATGTGACAAATTACTGAAATGATCTGGTATTGCTAGATAGTCCCTGAGTGTTCCTCCTGACCCTGCTATTCAGCCCCACAACTGTGTTTACTGCCTTGCCCTATCTGAAGGACCCTCATGGACCTCTGGCAACTTATTTTCTAAGGGATTATTTTCTGGAACATTGGGGAGCTTCTGGGAATCTGCTCAAGTGCTATGGTGAAGATCTGTTCTGATTGGGTAGTGCCATATATATATATATATATATGTATATATATCTCAAATTTGCCTCTGCAACTTCAGCTTCATTTATTATCCAACTGCCTACCAGATATATCTGTTTGATTATCCAATGTGTAATATGCACAGACACATTATCTTTCAACAAAATCAACTTCTCATTTGTATACATGGTACAAGGTATCAGTGGATGGCCCTGATTTTTACCTGTTTGTCTAAGCTAGAACTTGCAGGGAATCCTTGTCCCTTTCATCTTCACTTCTGATTTCTAATCAGTGGTAAAATATCCCTTGTTCCTCCATTTTATGAGACCCCAAACTCACCATTTCTCTTTACCTTTAACACTCTTTGCTTAGGTTACTATTACCTCTCACCTGGATCAGTGCAGCACAGTCTTGACAGGGATTCCTGCCTCCTGTAATCTTCCCACCCCTCTGTTACAGTCTATTTCATTATCCAAATAACAACTTATTTTCCAAATTGTAAATGATCTAAGCTATAACTGTCTTAGTGGTCTGGTCATCACTGCTTCCACCTTTGACCCCTTGCTGCTCAGCAGAGTGGTCTTGATCATTTTACACATGAAATCAAAGCGTGATGTACCTTCATTTAAAACTGTTCAATGGCTTTACATTTGTATTAAATGACATGCTAACTCTTTTTTTTTACTTATGATATTTTATATTATCTGACTCTGCCTCCATCTGCGGCCTCTTCTTTTTTTTTTTTTTTTTTTCGGTACGCAGGCCTCTCACTGTTGAGGCCTCTCCCGTTGCGGAGCACAGGCTCCGGACGCGTAGGCTCAGTGGCCATGGCTCACGGGCCCAGCCGCTCCGCGGCATGTGGGATCTTCCCGGACCAGGGCACGAACCCATGTCCCCTGCATTGGCAGGCAGACTCTCAACCACTGCGCCACCAGGGAAGCCCCGGACTCTTCTTATACCTTCTACTCCTTCATTTGCTCTGCTTTATGTATGCTGGAATTATTTCTCTTCTTCATATAAGCCATGCGCTTTCCAGACTCCATTCTTTTTCATTTTCTGTATCATATTTGCTGAGTTGCTCTTCTCCTAGTTCTTTGAATGTTTGGCTTGTTCTTTAAT
The DNA here is from genome assembly GCF_003031525.2 of Neophocaena asiaeorientalis asiaeorientalis. NCBI lineage: Eukaryota > Metazoa > Chordata > Mammalia > Artiodactyla > Phocoenidae > Neophocaena > Neophocaena asiaeorientalis. The sequence continues at coordinate 70,479 of NW_020172832.1, forward strand.
ATTCACGCTCCAGGTTTTAGCTTAGCAGCACTGCCTGAGAGAGGTCTGTCCTAGCTCTCCTCTGTTAAACTAGTCATCTCCAGCTTTGCTGGAGCTCAGTGTCATGTTCATTTTCTTCATAGTATTTTTCACACTCTGAGTTTTTTGGCATATTTAGTTTTAACATGTACTTATTTTCAACAGGTTTGTTTGTTTTCTTCCCCAATAAAATGTAGACTCCCTGAGGGCAATGTCTATATCAATCTTGTTCATTCTGTATCCCCTGGTGTTAGAATGGTGTCTGACACATAGTAATTATGATGATGTGGTAATAATGGTACTGACGTTGGGTAATTATGTTTACTACTCACAAAAAGCTAAGCACTGTGCTAAATATGTTGTATGTACCATTCCATTTAACTTGCACAATAACTCCTAGAGTGAAATATAAGTATTAACCCTATGGCTTTAAGAATAAAATCCAGGGCTTCCCTGGTGGTGCAGTGGTTGAGAGTCCACCTGCCGATGCAGGGGACACGGGTTCGTGCCCTGGTCCGGGAAGATCCCACATGCCGTGGAGCGGCTGGGCCCGTGAGCCATGGCCGCTGGGCCTGCGCATCTGGAGCCTGTGCTCCTCAATGGGAGAGGCCGCAACAGTGAGAGGCCCGCGTACTGCAAAAAAAAAAAAAAAAATCCGTTAAGCTATGCCCACTTTAGCTCTAATGTGCTATTTAAAGATTACTGGAAGGAAAAAAAAAACTACAGGAAAACTAGGAAAAATAAGCTTTAGAAAAACACAACATGGCCTCAGATTATCAGAAAGTAAAAGAAAGGGAATATGATCCATATTCTGGGAAACTGCAATTTTAGTGTGTTCACTGCCTCAATGAGCTCCTGGGGTCCTGGCTGATTTTTTGGTTAACTGGTATGGTAGTCAGTCTCAGTGATTCATCTTGCTTTTTAAGAACAAAAACCTAAAATCAATTTTCAAAATCTTGTTCCATCTATCTTTGCCTTTTAGCTTATGAGAGGCAGGCATCTTTATTCTCTTAGTAAGATGGGCTATAGGGTTCATGGTGTGACGATGTAGTTTTAAAATTTCACAAAATAATCAACCAAACATTTTTCTCCCATTTCTGGATGCACGTAATTTGTGGTCTCCTATGCCAAGATTCTGCAATTAAGCATAAACACAAAGCCTCTTATTAAAATCTCAGCCTTCTTATCTATCTTCACATAGTGTATGTACTAAGTATTCCTTACCCATCTCAACACATGGCCTATGCAAGTGCTGGACCTTTATGTTGTGGTCTTAGAGTAAACAGTCATGTAGTTTCCAAAGTAGTTTTCTGCCTCTGGAACATGGAGGGTTTTCAGCTCTCCTCTACCATACGCATCTGATATTTGAGAAAAACAACACAAGGTGATTGATTACCTTGTTTATTACCACAAACTAGTAAGTCACAAAGCCAGAATTTGCTTCCAAATACTCTGTTGAGAGCCCAAGCTCTTAAACATGAATCTATATTTTAATTCTGTGATATTTAACCAAGATAACATGTGTTCTATTGTAATTGAATAAATAATTTTCCATTAGTTTTTTATTAAACTCAGTATTTGTCTCAAGAACACTTTCATTTTATTTATTTTCAACATCTGTTGTTAACATTTAATGAAATGCTAAGAATTTTTAGGTTTGATAATGAAATGGCAAACCTCGCATATATTTAAATAATAACAAAGCATGATTTTGGCATGTTGCACATGGGGGCATGCACATTTAGTGTGCTCTAACATGTTTTATTTTTCATTCAAAAAATAGCTCTGTTTTAGCTCCATATACTTAACTGAGAATTGAGTTTGGTCAGCTAATAGCTTGGGCATTGTAACTGATAAATCAGAACTGCAATTACTGGAGACAGATAAAACTAAGCAAAGAAAAGAATGTATAAAGTTGCCATCTCCTGAGAAATCAGTGGCAATTTTCCTTGGCAAAGTCGAGCTCCATCAGTACAAGGAAAATGATTAGGGAAGTTTCTTTAATTAGAAGGTTCACGTGCACAAAGCAAGGAAAATAATTTTCTCTCAGCTTGATGACGTTTCTAAGGGTAAAGAACCGGGCTGTTAATTCAGCTCATCGTAAATGTTGCTCTGGAGTCAAGGCTGTCACCCGTTTGATGGGTCGCTCTTACAGCTCTTCACTGTGTGTGTCAGTCCTCTGCGAAGTGAGGAGACTTACGCATAAATCCTAATAGAGAGGGTGGATGGTAGATTGGTTCTTAAAGTGGCCAGTGGCTAACAAATTACCAGCCCTGGATGAAAAATGAAGTCATGAAGATTTAAATGTGGCAAGAAAGAAGGTGCTGTCTGCGCAGGTAAGATACTTAGTGTGAACCCATCTGTGGTAATAGATTAATTGCCTTCATTAGCAAAGATGTATGTCTTACACCAGCCATCAATAAATGTTTCAGGTCTACTCAGGAGTGATGGCTCTGTTGATTCAAAAGATAAGACTATTCCCTAACAAAAGTAAAAGTAAATATATTTCTAAAAATTTCCACAATCTGATTCACAGTTCCATAATAAAGAATAATTATATATCAAGTTTAAAAAATGAGGATGAGAAAAGAGTTGCTCTGGTAAACTAAATTACATCTTAATGAATAGTTTTTATAAAGCTCTACAACAGTTGGAGAGGTATTTCTGGCTGGAGGAAACTTTCTTTACTGAGCTTGCCTTTGCTTGGCCTTTAAGATAATCTATTTTATTCTATTCTTTTAAATTAAAAAAAGAATTTTTTTATGTGGACCATTTTAAAAGTCTTTATTGAATTTGTTACACTACTGATTCTGTTTTATGTTTTGGTTTCTTGGGCACGAGGCATGTGGGATCTTAGCTCCCCGACCAGAGATCAAACCTGCACCCCCTGCACTGGAAGGCAGTCTTAACCCCTGGACTGCCAGGAAGTCCCCATGATAATCCAGCTATTTTTAAAAAATTATTTAATTCAGTTATGTCCTACCTTAGCTTGTAGATTTTTACCCTCCTCACTTCAAAGAGATGATTCCTGCACTTCATTCTTCCATTAGTGTATCTTTATTATGTATGATGGACAGTAGTGAAAAATACCTCAGTCAGAAAAACTTCAAATTGTTTCTTTTTTTAAACAATGCCAGAGTAAATGGTAGTAGACTAAGAAATTAATCAGGGAACGGTATCAACATAGGAGCTGTCTCTTCAGTAGACTGAATGTTAACTATAAGAATAAGAAAATAGAGGTGTGAGATATCATCTTAAATCATAACATACAGGAAGCTCTGTTATTCATTCATTTATCCATTCACTCAAAAGTATTTATTTAGCACTTACTATATCACAGGCAAGGCACAGGTTTTGGAGAAAAATCAGTTAACAAAAGAGACAAAACATTCCTGCTTTAGTAGAATTCACGTTCTAGCTGAAGAAGAAAAATTAAAAAGTAAGTTATAAAGAATATTAGAAAACGATAAATGTTATAGAAAGAAAATTGAAGAGTGTTAAGGAGACTGAGAATGTGGAGGTGGGGGACAGCAGTTTAAATGGCCTGGCCCTTGGGAGTCTCCCTAAAAAGGCAAGGCTTCAATAAAGACTTGGTGGAGGTGAGGAAGTGTGTCACATGAGTAAGTGAGAGAAGACCATTCTAAACAGAAAGAATAGCCAATGTGAAGACCAGGAAGTGGGAGTACACTAGTCATGGCTAATGAACTTAGGAGGTCACTCTAAGTAGAGCAGAGTTAACTAGGGGGTCCTGTAGACAGAGACGTGATCTGGACCTTATACTTCTCTGTTACTTATATTTGTGCTATCTTACTTATAAACAGGTTCACACGTAAATACATAGACACACGTAACGCACACCTTGTTGGCTTTTAACTAACTTACAGTTAAAAAAATCCTAACTATCATATAAAATGACATTAAAGCAGACCTTATTTTTCTGTCTTTGTTTAAAAAAGGGTACCTATGACTCTGTTTCTGTTTTGTTATGTTTGTTAATTTGTTTTGTTTTTTAGATTCCATGTATAAGTGAAGTCATATGATATCTGTCCTCTGATATTTCACTTAGCATATTACCCCCTAGGCCCATCCATGTTGTTGCAAATGGCAAGATTTCATTCTTGTTCACAGCTGAGTAATATTCCATTGTGTAATACCACATTTTCTTTATCCATTTATCTATCAATTGACACTTAGTTTGCTTCCCTGTCTTGGTTATTGTGTATAACACTGCAGTAAACATAGGAGTCCATATATCTTTTCAAATTAGTATTTTCGTTCTCTAAATACCCAGGAGTGAAACTGCTGTATTATATGGTAGTTCTATTTTTAATTTTTTAAGGAACCTCCATACTGTTTTCATAATGGCTACACCAATTTACATTCCCACCAACAGTGCAAGAGTGTCCCCTTTTCTCCACACCCTCTCCAGCATTTATTGTTTCTAGATTTTTTTGATGATGGCCATTCTTACAGGTGTGAAGTGATATCTCATTTTGGTTTTGATTTGCATTTCCCTGATGATTAGTGATATTAAGCATCTTTTCATGTGTCTGTTGGCCATCTGTATGTCTTCTTTGGAAAGGTGTCTATTCAGGTGCCCTGCCCATTTTTTAATTGGGTTGTTTTTCTTTTTGATGTTGAGTTATATGAGTTCTGTATATTTTGGATATTAACCCTTTACAGATACAGAGAACAAACAGGTGGTTGCCAGAGGGGAGAGGGGTGTGGGGATGAGTGAAACAGGTAAGAGAGATTGAGAGGTACAAACTTCCAGTTACAAAATAAATGTCACGTGGATGAAATGTATAGAGTGGTGGATATAGTCAGTAAGAATGTAATGTCTTTGTATGGTTACACTCGGTAACTGGATCTATCATGGTGTCACTTTGTAGTGTATATCAAAATCACTATGTTGTGCACCAGGAATTTAACACAGTGTCGCGTTTCGAAGATCAGTTTTGTGGTTACCAGAGACAGGGAGTGGGGTGAGGTACAGACTCCCAGTTATAAAATAAATAAGTACTAGAGATGTAATGTACAACATGCTTAATATAATTAACACTATTGTATATTATATACATATAAAAATTGTTGAGGGTAAATCCTAAGAATTCTCACCACAAGGAAAACATTTTTTTCTTTTTCTTTTATTTTGTATCTATACAAGATAATGGATGTTCACTAAACTTATGGCAATCGTTTCATGATGTATGAGTCAGATCATTATGCTGTATACCTTAAACTTACACCGTGTTGTACGCCAATTATATCTCAATAAATAAAATCAGAATAAGAAGTACATTTTAATTTTAAAAAAATTGAAAAGAGAATAATTTGGAGTGAATGACTCAATGAATTCAAAAGACCTATATTTATTATATTGGTTTTCCTCTAAACTAGTATTTTTTAAATTTTTATTGGAGTATAGTTGCTTTACAATGTTGTGTTAGTTTCTACTGTACAGCAAAGTGAATCAGCTATACATATACATATATCCCCTCCTTTTTAGATTTCCTTCCTATTTAGGTCACCACAGTGCATTAAGTAGAGTTCCCTGTCCTATACAGTATGTTCTCATTAGTTATCTATTTTATAGATAGTATCAGTAGTTGATATGTGTCAATCCCAATCTCCCAATTCCCCCCCACTTTCCTCCTTGGTATCCATACATTTGTTCTCTATGTCTGTCTATTTCTGCTTTGCAAATAAGATCATCTATACCATAAGCTAGTATTTTAATTATTTTTCAAAAGCTACTGCTTTAATCATTTGATTTAAAATATTTTTAGAATTTCATTTCACCATTTCTTCCTTGTTGTTTTGAAAATCACAAATACGTTTCTCTGTCAGAACTGTCCCCCCCCTGCCCCAAATCCTTTTTATTCTGAAGGATTACATGTTCCTATCCCACTCCCTGTCTTAGAGGGCCTATCTGTCCGTCTGTATTTTGTGTTAAGGCAACGAAGTTCCTTTTACCTACAGATGTTTTCTGGAAATGGTAAGACATTAAATAATCATTAATATAACAGCTTGAATTGATCAGATAGCAACACTTAACATTTTAAAGCATTTTATAGCACTTTAAAGCATTTTCACATAATTAACATATTTTAGTCCTTTGGGGTATTGTTACATCTCTCGTGCACATCAAGAAAGTAAAGCTTGTAGGAATTAGTGATGTGAGCTTAATCACATTAGCTGGAAAACAGGAAAGTCCAACCTATACTTCAGATATTCTGACTCTAAGTGCAGTTCTTCGTTTTACAAGGTATGGTGGTGGGGGGAATAATTCACAAGGATTCCCTCCTTGACCAAACTTCAGTCAGGCTCCTCGGAGCTCTCTTCTCAACCACGCTTTGTCCTTGGCCTGGTAGGTCCAGTTTAGCAAGAATCCTGCTAAGCCACTTTAGCAAGAATCTCCCCACTTTTGATACCTAATCAAACTCCTCTGAGTAATTTTCCATCCATTGACTCGCTTACTCTGCCTGCTGGCTGTAAATCACCAGTTGTCCCTGCTGTATTCAGAGCTGAGTTTGATCTCTCTCTGCTATTGCAAAATCTTGAATGAAGTCTTCTTGGTCTGTTTAACTCTATCTGGTGCAATTTTTCTTGACACAACCCAGGAAAAATGTTGCTACACATAGAACACAGGCCATAGTAAGCTGTTATGGGCATTTGTCTAGAAGTATTGAGACATGAGATAATTGTTGGGCAGTATGATAGGGACCAGAAGCGAGAGACTATACATGCTTACAGGTCCCAGAAACAAACTTTGTATGTATGACAATATTCTGAGGAGCCTGCATTAGCCTCAGGAAAGAGCCTTATTTTATTAACAGATACTCATAATAGTTTTTGTTTTATCAAATATTTTTTTTTATCAGAACTTGTCTTAGAAATCATACTATTTAGAAATTATTTTAATGTAAAATTTTAGCTTTTGGAAAGAAGTTTATCCTGGTGTCAAAACTGATTTCCCCATTTCTGAGTAACACTGATTCAACAAAATGGTGAATTGAAATTGACATAACACGTAATAGGAGATTAAGTAAATCAAAATTCTTTTACACAAGAATAAATCAGTGGCCATGCATCTGTGTATCCTGGTGGAAAGATTTTTTAAAAAGATAAGACTTTTTTGGAATTCTCCTTCCATGTAACTTAACTTCAGTGTGACCAGTTTTCTTACCTGAAACGTGGAGATAATATCATAGACCACATCTTGATATGATTAAGATTATAATATTGTGATTTATAATAAACATTTATTTGGTATTTGTCCCATTCCTGGCACACTGCTTCCCTAAAACCCTTGTAATTTTCTAGGTGATGAGTACTGGGAGCATCTTTTATTAAACTATTTCGTCTTTTGTCCTCAGTTCCTAAAATAGCTCCAGAGTGATAAGGTGAAAGGAATGTCTTTGTATTCATAACAAGCTCTTTTAACCACAACCAAGCCTATGTTAATGAGGTGATTTTTTGGAAAGCCCCTAGTTAACCACAGGATGAGAGCTGGTTGCCAGGAGAACCGTCCTGTGATTAGAGGATTGGAACTTTCAGTCCTACCCCCTTACCTCCAGGAAGGAGAGAAGGGCTGGAGGCTAAATTAATCACCAGTGGACACTGATTTAATCAATAGTGCTGTGTAATGAAACCTCCCTAAAAATCCCTGGGTTGATGCTTCTGGGTTGATGAACACCTAGAGGTGCTGGGAAGGTGGCACATCTGGAGAGGACATGGAAGGTCCATGCCCCTTCCCACATAGCTTGCCCTATATGTTTCTTCTATATAGCTGTTCATGTATTGTATCCTTTTATGATAAACTGGTAGTCTAGTAAGTAAACTGTTTTCCTGAGCTCTGTAAGCTGCTCTAGAAAATTATCAAACCCATTGAGGGGGTCATGGGAGTCTAGTTTGTGGTCAGTAAATCAGCAGTACAGGTGACAAGTTGGGTTTGTAGTTGGCAACTGAAGTGGAGGAGGGGGGCGCTTTTACGGAACTGAGCCCTTAATCTGTGGGTCTGTGCTAACTCCAGGTAGACTGTGTCAGAATTAAATTGAATCGTAGGACACCCAGTGGTGTTGGAGATTTGGTTAGTATAGACAAACTTCATACATTTGGTGATCAGAAGTGAAATGTTGAGAGCAGAGTGGAGAGGAGACACAGTAGTTTTTCTTTTTCATGATTAACTTAGGTAGCATTTAAACGGCCTAGTATAATTTTTGGTCCACGGTAGGAATTCAATAAAAAGAGAGGCACCCTTTTGTTCCCTTTTCCTATTAATAGCCAATTCCAGCATCTTTTCTTCAAAATATAACTGATTAAATTAGCCAGAATCAAACCCATAGTCATAACAATATGTTACATTATGAAGGCCAATATTTCAGAAAAGAGGGAAATAATTTAATATCAAGGCTGTAATTCACCAAAGTGGTTGAATGTACCATCAATTAGCAGTCAATTTTATTAAAATTTCTCCCAACTGTATTTTTTATTTCAGTTAAGAATATACAATTTAGTATATAATTAGTTAGAGAACACATTTGGGACTTTTCCTTATGAGAGTAAGGACTTTTACAAAAATGTCCTCTAAACTTAAATTATTATGGAAACATTTTGAACTTGAATCTCTCAAGAAATTTAAAAAATCCAAACTTTTTCAGAAGTTTAAATACTCTATTTTTTCCAAGAAAATGGTAACTCTTTTTTTCTTGATCCTTTGTAGTGCTAAAGGGCATTTTTAAAAAAACTGCTTCAAGTAAAAGATTCTTTGGAAACACAATTAACTCTTTCAGGTGATTAGAGTGGTTTTCATCAATTATTGATCATATTTGTTGTATTTCCTAAACAATACTTTAGTGAGGTGCAGAAATTGATGTATCTTCCAAAAGTCTTTCATAAACTCCTAGGGAATAAAAAACAATCATGAACTGATAGGGTTTAGTTTATTCTTCCATATTAAAAATAAAGTCATATTAATGACATTGTTGAACATTTACAAGTCACTAATTGTGAGTCCAGAGTAGGTGATTTATAGCCTTTTGGCCATGAAATTATGAATTTTACTGAGTTGTGACCATATTTATAGCTGTGGAATCATGGAGCCCTCTTGTTAGAGTATTGTATAGAAGTTAAAAGTCAAAACTCTGGAATTCACTCATAGGAATTTTAGAAAATAAACTGAGACAAAGTATCCCACTATGATGCAGGCAATAATTATTAAAATCTGTAAGGAAGTGAATGAGCTGAACCATACAGCTCTCTGGGAATGTAGCATTCCCAGCAGAGGGAAAAGCAAACGTGAAGTCCTTGAAGCATGATCTCGCTTGGCTGTGATTAAGAAGCAGTGAGGACCAGTGTGGCAGCACAGATTGGTTAAGGAGGGACATAGTAGAAATTGAGAGGGACACCTGTGCTTGTTCTTTTCTTTCCATCCTCCTTCACAGGCAGGTTTTGACTTCTCTGACTGCAAATAGTTAAAGTTAAGTCTTGCCTTTTCATCTTTATCACAGTACCCTGATTGTTGCTTATTTATTATCACCACTTGTTTTTTGGTCTGTCTCTTTAACTAGAATACAGATGCCATGAAGTCAGGTATTTGATGTGTTGTGTTATTTGCTACACTGGTGTTATCTCAGGTACTTAGCACAGTTCCAGGTACCTAGTAGGCACTCAAATATCTGTTGAATGAATGAATGACTGCTCTGTGAGATGGTAGCTGAGATATGTTGACTTGCTAAAAATTTATCAAACTATGATTTAGGACTTGTAAACTTTTTTTTTTTTTTTTGGCGGTACGCGGGCCTCTCACTGTTGTGGCCTCTCCCGTTGCGGAGCACAGGCTCCGGACGCGCAGGCTCAGCGGCCATGGCTTACGGGCCTAAAGGCTTTGCGGCATGTGGGATCCTCCTGGACCAGGGCACGAATCCATGTCCCCTGCATCGGTAGGCGGACTCTGAACCACTGCGCCACCAGGGAAGCCCAGGACTTGTAAATTTTTCTGTATGTACATTGTATTTCAAGAAAATTTAATCCATCCAAAAGCGGCATAATAGAAAAGTATACAATTAAAATTTAACATGATTTTAATAAACGCTGAGAGGTGGTGATTAAAAAAAAATGGAACAAAACCAAAACAAATGGCCACTGGATCAGACCAGTATGCAGCTCTCTGAAACTGTTTGGGTAGCCGTGTACCCACCTTCTCTGTGATTGTAAAGCACCCAGCAACTTCCCACTTTCCCTGGACTCTCTCTTTTGCCTCTAAAGAGTGAAAATTCTACTGCTTCTGTGTCCCAGGGCAACAGTGGACAAAGAGTCCTGCTTCCTACCAACCTAAGCTGAAAAACTATCCCTTGGAAAGCTTTTCCCTAAAAAAGCAGAGATATAATTTTGATTGGGATATCTAGTACTTTATAGTTCAGTTACGTTTTCAGTTAAATCATCTTTTGTTAGCATTTGGGGAATGGATGCCATTTAATTCACTGGAAACAGTAAAATCAGAAGGCATAATTTTACATTACTGGGTCTTCCTAAGTACAACTATGGTATATAATAAATGTTCAAAATAGCTAACTTAAAAATAAGGTATTTTTATTACTTTGTTAAATATCATATATTAGTGAGAATGAAAAATGTGCTTTCTGATACCATGTGAAGTTATATGTACATTCCAGATGCTAGTTTATGCTCTCTTGCTTATGTTCAACCCACACACAGTAGGCTTTGTTAAAATATGAGGGTGCAATGTAAAAAGGACTCATTTCCTTCAAAATAAATAAAACAATAATTAGGTGGCTTGGTCAAGGAATTCCAAGAGATGAACTAAAATTTGATTTAAGAATACACAGGTTACATAAAACTTTTTCATCTTGTACAACGGCAGTTACTTGATAAATACACTTTGTGTTCTAATCAATAATAATAATTTAAAATTTTATTTAAAATTAAATATGAAACAAAATCCCTCTCCAAGTTGGCTATGAAGTGGCTTAAAAGCATTCTCAGTAGAGGTTTGTTAGTCTGGAAAACATTGTGACTCTTGGGAAATACATAAAACATTCTCTCCCCTTCACTACACTCTTCAGCAGCTTAGTATGATAGCCAGAGGTAGACAAATGCATTGCCACCTTTCTTTCTTTATGATTCCATTAATTAAAAAAAAAAAAGAAAAGCTAATTATCTGAGAGGGACTGTGTTCATTTTTCATACCTCAGCCCTTCTTATTGACTGATTACTTAAACCCAGTTATTGCTGTATATACTTCATATACTACATAAGGAGACACAGAACTTGAATTAACATGTTTAATTCCTTGTTTATTGTGAGAGAGAATACCTTGTGTTCCAATGGCTGAGTTTTTATCTTGAAGAGCTTAAGTGCCTATTACCATTTGTTGATTAATTTGTAAGACTGACATATTTTGAACAGATCTTCTCAATCATTAAAGGCTTGACTTATTTTCTGGTAAATGGACCAGGCTTCTCAGTCACAACCTGAACCTAGAATGATGGAGTGTTCTTCTTAGCCAACTGCCACACTACACGTGATATGACTACAGGACATAAGCAAACTATATAACTTTATTTTTTAATTAAAGTATAGTTGATTTACAATGTTGTGTTAGTTTCTGGTGTAGAGCAAAGTGATTCAGTTATACAAATACATACATATGCTTTTTCATATCTTTTCCATTATGGTTTATTACAGGATATTGAATATAGTTCCCTGAGCTATACAGTAGGATCTTGTTGTCTATTTTATATATAGTAGTTTGTATCTACCAATTCCAAACTCCCAATTTATTCCTACCCCACCCCCTTTTCCCTTTGGAAACCGTAAGTTTTCTATGTCTGTGAGTCTATTTCTCTTCTGTAAATAAGTTCATTTGTGTCATATTTTAGATTCCACATATAAGTGATATCATATGTATTTCTCTTTCTGACTTACTTCACTTAGTATGATAACCTCTAGGTCCATCCATGCTGCTGCAAGTGGCATTATTTCATTCTTTTTTATGGCTGAATAATAGTCCATTGTATAGATACACCACCTCTTTATCCACTCATCTGTTCATGGACATTTAAGTTGTTTCCATGTCTTGGATACTGTAAATAGTGCTGCTATGAACATTGGGGTGCATGTATCTTTTCGAATTAGAGTTTTCTCCAGATACATACCCCAGAATGGGATTGCTAGATTAAATGGCAACTCTATTTTTAGTTTTTTAAGGAACAGCCATACTGTTTTCCATGGTGGATGCACCAATTTACATTCCCACTAACAGTGCGGGAGGGTTCCCTTTTCTCCACACCCGCTCAGCATTTGTTATTTGTAAACTTTTTAATGATATCCATTCTGACCAGTATGAGGTTGGTACCTCATTGTAGTTTTGATTTGCATTTCTCTAGCGATGTTGAACATCTTTTCGTGTACCTATTGACCATTAGCAAGTTACAGTAACTTTAGATATAATTCTGAGGTTTCACAAATGAACCTTCCTAACAAAGTTATGTTTTGCATCTAAATGTATTAGTGGGGATATTTTATTTATCATGACATCTACTTTAGTAATGTGGTATGACAATCATTTAACAGTTTTTCTAAAGTATTCTGATTCTAAAATGAGCAATTAAGATAAATATAAAGGTGTGTGCCCACTTACTGCATATATTCATTCATTTACTTATATTTTCATTTATTCATTTAACTAATGTTTATTTATTATTGATTTCTGTTTAAGGTTAGGGGTCTGGAATTGGAAATGCAGCCATAAAAAAGACATGGCTCCAGCCATCCAGGAGGTTATTATTTAACTGGAAAGAAATATCCATGCAAAGTGCAGGTCATAGGGCTATGAAAGCAGCCCATAAAAGGCTGAATTTTATTTAATTCACAGGAAAACATTAATGTTCGAGATTTATTACTTCAGTTAAAACTCAACCTAATGTAACTCTAATATAGCTCTTGTTATTTTATTATAAAAATATTATCTTCTGAATTCCTTTTACTGCAAGTCTGGTAGTAATCCCAAAAGAAACCATGTTTTATTTAAGACACATTTGAAAATTTTTAAGGAGATCGAATGTGTGAATAATCTTTATACTATTAAAGTGCTGTGCTCTTTTGACTGCAATAGTAAGAAAATTCTTTCATTTGGCTTTTCTCAAGCCTTTACAGAATGATTTGTATCTGAAAAAGTATAACACAGAGGGAGAGGATAGAAGGAGAAAAGGTCATTTCTTGACTTTCACATCAGCTGTTATTGTGGTTGTTTTGCTTCTGCAACTAACAAAGAGAAAAATGCTCCAGTAAACATACATCCATGTTAATGAAGTGGGGCAGAATTAGAGTTTTACTGATCTTCTATCTCCATATTTTTATGTAGGAAGGAAGTTTTATAATATTTCTATTGATAGTATTTAATTTTCTGTTTTTTATATAAAACCAAATCTTACAATGTTTAATTCATTAATCTATTCAAATTAGATATATGTACAGTATGAATAGAGAACCAAATATTCAGTGTTATAAAGCAACATTGTTTTACTGACTTCAGTTTCATAGAGAAAATGTTTCCAATGGTTTTAATCTGTAAAATCTCCCTTCCAAGAGAGATTTTATGTGGAAACTGTATGTAAAACCGAAAAATCAGGAAACTCCTAAACTTATATCCCATTTGTACAAATCCCCTCAACCTCGAAAATGTCGTCTCTGCAGAAGTACTAAACTCCACAACTTATAAGAAAAAAATCAAAGCGTTATTTTTGTCAAAGCATTCATTACCTCTGATGGCTGTAATAAGAGGCTGAAAGAAACAGGATAGTGGAACCAAGAAACATGATAAGGTGGGCAGCACAATAAGTCTTTGGCCAATTGAGAAAGGAAAATCAATGGGTGCATCCATGGCAGAGGGCAGAAGTTACATGACTAAACATCCATTAAAAAGGACTTGTCTTGTACCCCATGCTCTATTCAAAGGACATCACTCTATCAATAGTTTCATTGCTTAGATGCCTTAGGAACTAAGTGCCCAGTTTTCCACAGAAACCCCATCCAGAGTCCTGGCATCTCAGGAATCCTATGTGGGAAGGAGTCCCAGCACTGTATTTTTGTTTGTTTTTTGTTTGTTTATTGTTTGGCTGCATTGGGTCTTCATTGCTGTTCGTGGACTTTCTCTAGTTGTGGCGAGCGGGGACTACTCTTCGTTGCAGTGCACGGGCTTCTCATTGCGGTGGCTTCTCTTGTTGCGGAGCACGGGCTCTAGGTACACGTGCTTCAGTAATTGAGGGGCATGGGCTCAGTAGTTGCTGCATGTGGGCTCAGTAGTTGTAGCTTGCAGGCTGTAGAGTGCAGGCTCAGTAGTTGTGGCGCATGGGCTTAGTTGCTCCGTGGCATGTGAGATCTTCCTTGATCAGGGATCGAACCCGTGTCCCCTGCATGAGCAGGCGGATTCTTAACCACTGTGCCACCAGGGAAGTCCCAAGAATCCCAGCTTTATCCCACTCCTGGAATACTATAAACTTTCCTACTCCTCATATGAATGAACCCAGCCGTCAAAGCCACCACCCTCATCAGCTAGAAGCATCATTCTCCATCATCTCTCTCTTTTTTCAAAGTCTCAGTCCTTCTAAATCAAAGACTTATAAATTGCATGATTTCAGGCAGCCCAATCCTTAATAGGAACATGGCTTTTTCAGACAGAAAGAATGTCACCTCTTTCTCCTCTTTACCAAAGGGATACCAGAATCTACAAATTTGAAAGCCCTTGGTAATTATATCTTCCCACAAGATGATGTCATTGTTAAATGTGTGTGTGTGTGTGTGTGTGTGTGTGTATATGCATATATATATGTATTCTTTTTTCCTCTGAATATTATAGCCAAAGCATCTGAATAAGTTGAGATACCCTACTTTTAGTTTCAGTACAAGCTGACCTCCCTCCCCACATCTCTTGGGCATAAACCTACAGGTCCTTTGGCTTTCAGACTCCCTAGCTGCTGTGCTATGAGCCAGACCTATGCTATTAAGGGTCTTGAAATCAGGGCAAATGCCCAGGATAACCTGTCCTTGAAGAGCAGACCTAGTTTTCCGTAACTCCTGAGTAATGTGCCTCTCCCAGGCTGGGCTGCCAAAGGATCTGGCAAGTCACTTGATAACAACGGTTATTCATCCTCTCACACCCAAGAAATGATATAATTCTTGAGAAATGACTTGAGTTTTCAGGGCTTTGCGCCTGTTCCTTGCCAGTTATAAGAATGAGCATACAGGCAATTCACTAAGAAATTTTGATGAACCTCAGCATTGGTGAATTTCATTTTCCAGTACCAGCCTACACGTAACTGAGGTTATGCTAGGTTATACATAACTAGGTTTATGCTAGGCAACTGTGTGTATATATTACCCCTAGGACACTAAGTTCTTTAGGAGCTGGAAACACGTCCTTTTTAAAAACAGAGTCTAGCAGAGTGTCTGGCACATTGTGAATAAATATAATAAATTATCATATTATCTTTTCTTATACAACTTACAAGGGAAATAGTGCAACCATATTACAGATAATAAAATTGGCATTCAGAGAAATTAGACAATTTGCCCAATGACATTTTTTTAACATCTTTATTGGAGTATAATTGCTTTACAATGGTGTGTTAGTTTCTGCTATATAACAAAGTGAATCAGCTATTCATATACATATATCCCCATATCTCCTCCCTCTGTGTCTCCCTTCCACCCTTACTATCCCACCCCTCTATGTGGTCACAAAGCACCAAGCTGATCTCCCTGTGCTATGTGGCTGCTCCCCGCTAGCTATTTCACATTAGGTAATGACATTTTAAAAGACAGTCCAGCATTCAAAATCTGAGGTCTAACTCTAAAATCTATGCTCTGTACTCTGTCTATTTTCATTTGTTTCCAGTTTAAATGTAAATTATAAAAACTTACTTTCAAAAAAGAGTTGAAGCAACTTAAATATTAACAGTTATATAGCAAAACAGATTTTTTTAATTTCAGAAACTTCCCATAATAAAGGAAATAATTATATATATATTTAAAACTTGAAATAAGCTATTTGTTTCTACCAAGAGATACAGTAAGATGTAAGCTCTTTAAAAGACAAAGCAAAGGAACACACAGTGGATTATATACATAGTTTAATTTGATAACAAGTGAAAAAATACAAGTTCTTTTTGCTAGCACAATTTTTTTTCTTATGATAAACATAAAAGAGGAAACAAGACTAAATTCTCCCTAGGACTAACAGGGACTCTAGAACTAATAATTAGATTAGATATGATCTAATGATTAGATTAGATATAATCTATGTTATCTAAATGATTTTGTTATCTAAATGTTTAGATTAGATAGTTATCTAAAATGATTAGATAACTAAGTTATCTAATAGTTATCTAAAATATTAGATAACTAAGATATCTATTAGATATCTAATAGTTATCTAAAATGATTAGATAACTAAGAGTAAGAAATGTTGTATTAGTTTTAGCTTATGATTCCATTGATAAGCTGGTGGAATAATCCAAGTGACAGTAGCACTGCTGAGGGTTCTATTGATTGTGGAATCTATAGCTTATGATACATATTCAGTGATATTTTTTGCGTGGGGATTCCTGATATGGAATCTGTGAATATAAAATAGTCATCAAGAAAGGTCTTTGCACCCTTGAACTTATGTGTTCAATTGTCTTAAGGTACTATTTTCTGGTGTTCATATCAGCAAGTTCATCAGATTCACAAAGGAGATTGAGATCCCAAAACATTATGAACATTTTAAAATATTAGCAGTTATGAAAATTACCCAATAAAATAATTATTGCAAACACATAGAGTGTCTACCAGCTGCAAAATATATGCTAAATTCTTCACAGGAAATAAATTTTCTGAACCTCACAGCTACCAGATGAAGTAACTACCATTATTATCCCCACTTTCCAGATTAGTAAGCTTAGATAAAGAAAGATTAAGTAATTTTCCCAAAGTCACACAGCTATTAGGTAGCAGAACTAGGATTTGAATCCAGGGAGTCCAGCAAAGGAGTTTACATACCTAATCCCCATACCATCTTGAAAGAATGGAAACTTTTTAGGTCAGGAAATCCTTGTTTTATTGCCTGATTTTATTCCAAATGCTAAAATCATGCTTGACTTATTGCAGATGTTCAATGAATGTTTGCAAAATTAATGCTTCCCTTTTCTCTTCTTCAAATAGATACCATTACATGTGTGTTTTTTCTCCAAAATTCAATTCCTTAATATATCCTATTGATTATTATTTATAATTCTCATATAACCTCATTGGCCATTTTTTACTGAATAATATGACATAACTATAAGAAAATATATATTTCCTCTCTCTGAACTTTTAGAGTTATGCTCCTAAAAACCACAATAAGATAATTTGCACTTGAAGAACATAAAGTCTTACGAGAAGCATAAGTTAAAATGCTAAAGGTCACAAGTGAATTGTAAAACCATGTATAAATATTTTATGTTTATTAAAATAAAATAGAAATCAATCCAATTAATTTCCGCTTATAATCTCTTAAAATATTTGTCCTCCACAATATTAGTAAGATGCTTGAAATCTGTTTTGCTTTGTTAAAGGTAACGTGCATAGCAAGAGACTTTTATCCCCTATGCCTAATTCTCATCAATTCAGTTCCGATTTTATGGCTAGGAATTTTTGACTCTGATCTCAGAAAACCCAACTGAGGATCTTGCAGTTCAGAATATCATCAGAGCTAAACAGTAATATTCAGAAACATTAATATTTGCTCAAATCAACATAGCCAAGAAATTATGTTGAAACTCTCTTCCTCTATGTGCAGTTACAGCACCTTAGTTCTATCCATAACTTAATTCCAGCTCATGTGGGCATGAGGACTGAAACACTCTGACTTGACTTTTGAATAACTTATTTTATACACACACACACACACACACACACACACACACACACACATATATATATGTTCCACAAAAACTAAATACCGTCATTTAAAAGGTACCCAGATCAAGAAACAGATAATAGGAGCACTCAAGAACTCCCCCTCCCCTTGCTACCTTCCAGTCATTCCCACCGCTACCCTTTACAAGAGTAAAGAGTATCCAGATTTCTTACACTATATATTAGTCTTATTTGTCTTGGTACTTTATATAAAGGGAACTATATAATATACAACTTTTTTCCTGACTTCCTTCTCTCAACATTATTCTTGTGAGATCCACACATAATGTAGTGAGGAACTGAGGAATGTTCATTCTTATTCGTGAGCACATGTCTTTTGATCAACACAGGTATATATTTTTGTTAAGTACATACCTGTGAGTAACACTGGTGCTTCATAAGCATGTATATATTCAGTGTGAACAGATAGTGCCACACACTTTTCTAAAGTGACTGCAGTGATTGTCAACTCCAAGAGTAGTTTATGAAAATTTCTGTTGTTCCACGTCCTCACCAGCACTTTGTATTTTCTGTCTTTTTTATTTTAGTAATTCTGAAGATTATTCAGTGATATCAAATTGTGGTATATTTCTCTGTAATATGTTTCTCAGATGGCTAATTTGCTCGTTTTTTACATGATTATTCACAATTTGCATATTCATTTTTTGTTAAGTGTTCCACACTTTCCAATTCTTATATTTTTAAAAATATATTCTAGTTATGAATCCTTTCTTGTATATATATATCCTTGCTGATATCTTTTCTCATTCTCTTGATTGCTTTTTCATTATTTTAATGTCATCTTTTGATAAGCAAAAGTCCATAGTTTTAGAGTATTCCAATTTATTTTACTTTTATGGTTAGTATTTCATTGGTGTCTTGTTTAAGAAAACTTAGCCTAGCTCAAGGTCATTCTCCTTTATTTTCTTCGAAAAGCTTTATTGTTTTGCCTGTCACACATTTAGATCTTCAGTTCATCTGGAATTGATTTTTATACCTGGTATAGGCAGGAGTCAAATACAATTTTGTTTTCTTTATAGCTATCCAACTGATGCAGCACCATTTGTTGAAAATACTATCCTTTCCCTACTGACAATCTGACTTAACTTTCTATTATCTTTTTTTTTTCCTGGCAGATACACTTTCCATTTTATATGCATATTCTTTTCTCAGCACCTTCCTTTATTTCTTTCATTACCAATATGTGTGCCTTAAAACCAATATATCTTGTTTTAAGGAAAAGATATATACACGTAAATCTTGCATAACCACTGGAATTCTTTTAAATGGACCATCCTTGTCAGAGAGGGCAGAACCCTGTTATAATTACCATGATTATTAGACAGTTGGCTCAGCAACTCCCAGAATGGGCAGGTCTGTAATAGGTTGAGGGGAGATGGTGAGTAGGTAATCAGCATGTGTTCCATCATCCTCTTTGCATGACTTCCTGTCCTGTGGAGCCAGGAAGTGTAAAAACTACATAAAACAACCACTACCACCGCCACTCTTTTTCTAGTTCCCTGTAGAGTTAGTGTTTATATGTTGTTGACTAGTTGAGTTCACACAAGATTTGTAAGACTGACAATAGCAGAGGATATCTTCCTGTACCTTTACTTATTTTTGTTCTTAAGTTCCAATGTGGAGAAGTTCACAATTTCCACAGCAGTGCTCAGCATCCTGTTTTAATTTGAGGTACTGAGTAGCAGTTATATCTGTTTCCTGATTCCTAAACCAGAGCTCCATCAAGTATCCTTAGAGACTGAAATCCTGTGTTCCATTTTTGTATTTATGACAGAAGTTAATCATTTCTCCAAACAACCTTACTTGTTGCTCATTCTGGGAGGTTTGGCTGGAGATCTAGCTTACAGCCCACCATTTCAATATTTCTAACAATTGTATAAGCATCTGATTTCCTGTAATAAACTCCTTGGTGCCTAAATAACTAGAGCAGCTTATTTCCTGCAATTTTAAATTTTACTCTGTTGCATAAAGGAGGGACTACAAAATTTTACTGAAGGGTGAAGCACTGAAGGGAAGGAGGGCAAAAAATTCAGCAGCAAATTTCAGTTGCAGCAATTGACTCCAAAACAGAATTTTGACCCTCAGAGGCAAGGTTGAATAACTGAAACATATATTGAGGGATATCAAGATAATGACACAATAGCACTGGTATTAAGGAAATAGTACCACTGAAGCAAATATGCTCATTATATAATCATGTACTATAATTTGTTATTAATTGTCAACTTCATTCATGTATTTGCTAATTTCTTTCCCCTATTTGTCATTAACCAATTCAGGATTAGCTCATAATAAATAAATTTAGAACTCTGAACTCCATCCTTGCTGCACGATGTAGCTACACTGATCTAAATGTTCAATTTTACTATTTGTAATAGAGATGATTACTCAGAGGAAACAAAAAGAAGTAATTGATACCTTTTCCTTTCTTATTATTTGTAACCCACCTAAATCCATAAAGGATCTGAGGTACTTTATATAATAAATCATTAAAATAAAGCTAAAATATGATGAGTCACATTAAATCAAAGATAGTACTTGTGCCAAAACATATAGATTGAGGCTAGAAGCGCCAACTGAGTACGGACTTTGACTTTAATCCTCTTAGAAGCCAAGGTAATAGAGAAAACATTTTTTCTATTACCTACATTTTATCATCTAAGGAAAGTTAAATTCCACACTATCAGGATAAACAAAGATTTTCCAAATATAAATTGTGAGAAGAATTTACAGAAAGAGCTGCCAAACTGTAGTATATTAAATGTAATAAACATAATATTAATAAAATTTAAAATTGTAATGCAATTTAAAATGTAATAAAAATCTTAAACACATTTCTGTATTTGAAGATTAATGGTAGACTCTACACACTAACAGATCAAAATATATTAAATGCCATTCTGGTTTTCTAGTGACATCCAATATTAATCATTTAAAAAAATAGACTATAAACAATGAACTCAGTAAGTACATTTTAAAAAAATTATTGAGTTACATTATGTCCAGAAACTTAATCAAATATGATTTATTGCATTTTCATAGGGCTTCTTATCATTTACTGACATAATGACCTTATGGGAAAATAAATGTTTTGAAAATACAAAAGCAGAGGTAAAGTTGGAAATAAGTATGAACAAAGTCTTTTTTTTTACCAAAATCTTTATTTTTAACTTTGTTTTTTTTTTTAGGCTGTTCCTTTAAGAAATCTTTATGTTACCCAGAAACTGGTTTTGCCTCTTGGTGGGTATAGAGCCAAAAGGCACAGCAAAGCCAAAGAGCGGGAGAAGGAAGGATTTGTTATTTAGAGCAAGTAAGGAGAACACCGGGGATATTTCCCAAAGCAGCGTCTCTTGGAACAGCAAAACAGGGGAAGTTTTAAGCTAAGGGTACAGGCATATTCATGAAGGGGTTTGAGCAGAGAAGAATTCAGCATAGAATTGGGGCCAAGGTCTACAGAGTCTAAGCTTTAGTTGATTGAGTCAGGAGGGTCAATATAATCATTCCATCCGTCACCTGGGTGCCTTAGTGCCTGCAGAATTCAGACTGTATCAGATTGTTATGCATATCCCTTGAGGAGGAACTAGGACTCTGTTTTGTTGCTGAACTATTGTTTTTTGACTGCTTTTCTTTTGTTCCTGCATTCCCTTACTTCCCATAAGATCATTGATTACTGAGAACTGTTCAAGAGCAAGCATTGTGGCCAAGCTTAGATCACAAAATGGCTTAGGCCAAAAATGGTTTCTCTTATGTCAAGAAAGCCATGCCTGGTTCTCTTTCTCCAGGGACCCCGCACCCTGTCTCCTTACACTTACTGAACCTATTTTGTTCTAAAATATTGGTAGTGTAAAGATATTTAAGATACCACACTGCATGATCTAGGTTTTAGTCAAATGCTCTGATTATTATTTTTTTTTAACATGGGTGAGGCAGAACAAATGAAACACAGACCTAACATTTCTGTTTTCCTGTTCTGAGCTATCTTTTTTTTTTTTTTTCCCCCCTCAAGGTTTTAATAGCCATCCTCACAGTGTTTCTGCTCTGAACCCTTGGGTTCTTACCAGGTTGTTAAAGCTTTATTGCAAGAGACAACTTCCATATTAATAATCTCTTACTTATCAAACTGATGTTTTGCACCTCAGATTCCAGTCTTATTTACATTCTATCAGTTCTTGCCAGCATATGTTTTCTAGGTGTTGTAGCTTCTGCAATGTATACTCTCTCTTTTTTATTGTGAAGCTGAGCTGTATTGGGATTTAACCCTCGTTATTTGTCGGATTGTCAGGAGGAGATTGTTTTATAAGGTTCCTGTCTCATTTGAGACCGCAGCATTGTCTTCCAGCATGGCCAGTTATAATCTTCTAGTACCAAAGAGCGAAGGGCCACATCAGTAAACTCAGTGGGCTCAGGGGAACCTAGGATTTCAAGTTTCAGAGCTGTACTTGACCAGATTTCCTCATCTCAACATGAGGGTCCTGCTTCTTTCCTATTGTGGCTTTAACCTTGGCTTAGGAAAACTCCTGGGACTGAAAATTCAACATTTTCTGAAGCTCCTCCATTACAGTTAAGTCCTAAACCTGGTCCTCTGCTCTACCTGCCTTACAGATATAAATGGTCAGGGTTTCCATAATGTTGCCAAGGAGACACTGGTTTTCACACTGTGCCTTGAATTGGTGATAAATCGCCCTAACCCTGTCATTACCTATTTCAACAAATCAATGGAAGTCAGCAGCACTTACTCAGTTCCATGGTATTTATGATTAAGTATCCTGTCATGCTTCTCCAGTCACAGAGATGCTGTACCAGACAGGACATCCCCTTCCACTGATATCTCATTTCGGTTAACCACTGGTGGAATTTCTAACAGCTTCATTGTTATAACATATCAGTGGCTATTCATACTCCACTTACTACCAATTGTGGCCTCTCAGTGCAAGGTAGCTGGCAAGTGATCCATTTCCAAAATCTCACTTTAGAGTGTGCTTTCTAGAACCATCTTTGATAGTAGCTGTCTTAAATTGTATTCCCTAGAAATAAACTCTGAGACAGTGTTGCACCAGAAGATTTACTGGATTTGTCTAGGGGTATACACCTGTAAGGAACAGAGAAAGACAAAATTGGACAGAGAAAGAACTTATCCCACAATGTGGTTGGAAGTGAGGCCTCAACTGTTTTATGGAGAGCTCTGGAGCTAGCTGCTCTTTCAGAATTGTCCTGAGTTGAGACAAGGGAGCTAGAACTTGTATCCCTGAGTCAGTCAGTCACTGGCTTCAGACTGAACCCTGTGCAAGGCAGCAACTTTATACAAGGGTGTTCCCTGTGGCCATTGTTAATTCCCAGTGAAGAGCACACAGTACAAGCCATCAGCTGCCAATATTCTTTGCAGCTGATGGTAGGTGCATTGACCCTAGGGAGGGGGATCTAGGTAGAATATCATGGTATTCGCTATAACCTGAAAAAAGTATATGGTACAGTTTACTGCATTCAAGAGATTATAATCTATGGGCAAGAGGAAGCTGACATTTTTGAAACAGTGAAAAGGACATTTATGTGTTTAATAATGTTGTGAGGTATTTGTTGTAAATCCTATCAAACTATACATGTAGAACAGATTGTGGGAGATTCTAGCAAGTAAAGGCAAGCTGATATTCACTGGGTCTTAAATGTTTTCCCTGAATATACCCATAAATTAGGAATTCCCACCATTTCTGCCCTATCTTAGAAGTACTGGTGACAAGGCTTCTACTAGTGTCTTGAGGTCTTCATTTACTTGTTCTGATAGATAGTCTTTTCTGATTGTGAGGCAGGAAGAACTTGGCATCAGCTGGATAACAGCAGCCTTTTGGGTATGACAGGTTTTGCTGCACAACCTGGACTCGTTACCTGTGTTTTCTTTCATGGCTTTCTGCCCTCACAGTGGCAAGTTCTCCTCACTGCCTTCTTCCCTCACCAGCTCTGTGAGGAAGCATCTGCAAATATTACACCTCACCTAACCCATCACTGGGTGTTCTAAGTTCTACTCTGGCTGCCTGATAGCATTCTGTTTCTTCCCACACAGATAATCACATCTTCCTCTTTGCTTCCACAGTACTTTGCGCATACCTCTTTTATCCGCCTGCATCAAAATTATTAGTTTTCCTGTCTGATACCACTTGTCTTCCTCTTGCACACCACACGCATGCTGCAGAAGGATGACTGAATCTTACTCATGTTTTTTTCTGTTCATTCACCAAATGCTTATTATACTGGAAAGGCAGCAGGAGATCCTCAGATACTTAAGGCAAACCACTGTTCTCAGTGAAATCGTAATCTATTAAGGGAAACCAAACCATAACAAATAAATTGCAATGGATCATAATAATATTCCTACACTTTCATGTCTTTATATGTAAGCATTGAGTCTGGTAAATTTTGAACTATATAATTATCCCTGAACACAGCACCTAAGTACAGACTTTGCTTTTGCTCAGACATTTCCTTACGCCTGAGTCACTCTTCCTTCATGTAACTAAATCCTGTTCTTCCTTCACGACTCAAAGGAAGTGGGTGGTCCTACTTTGAGAAGGTCTCCAAAGACTTAACCTGATACATTTGTTTGGGTTGGGTGAACTTCCTCTGTACTTTCATAGCAAAACCCAAGCTCTATCTTAGCACTTATTAATGAATGCCATTATTTAAAAACAGTTGCTATTATTTATTAATAACTACTGCTCATTCACCATCTACTCTGTGCTGGCCACTGTCCAATATGCTTTGCATGTACTTTTACAGTAATTTTTCATATAATCTTAGACAGTAAACATTATTATTTTCATCTTACTGTAAGATAACACAGTAATCATTATCACTCAAAGGCAGCTTTTGGTGCCTGAGAATGATTACCTATCATCCAAAACCACAGAATCACTGTCTTCTTCCTCTTGAGAAAATCTATTATACTTTACCTCTTGAGAAATATTTCCTGTGGAGGTTAGTGAAATAATAATATATCTAAGACATTCCCAAGTTCTCAGAGACAGTGCTATTTTTTCAAAGAGTTATGTCCTTGGCCACCTAGATTCTCTCACTTTCTGATGTTGATTTTTATAGGAACACTGTGAAATTTCACAAAAGTATTCATTAGGTCATGGAGATGGCATTAGATTTTAGAAACATCTAGCTTTATAGAAGACAATGTGCATCAAGCCTGTGTAAATAATTCCCTCTTATTTACAAATCTTTCTAAATTGTTTAAATCTTATCTTTCTACAAGTGTCATCCTTAACCCTCAGGTAATTCTAGTCTCTTTGTAGATGTTCACCTGCCTCATTTAATTTACTGACAAAGGAAGAAAATGAAAATGGCCTATGGGTTAAATTTCTTCTGACAAGATGAAAACATTTTGTCAGAAATTCTGTGATCTTCTATTCAGGCTTGTGGAGCACTATTAAATATGAATCCAAACGGAAGACAAACAATGTGCATGTGCGTGTACATGTATATGCATGTCTTTGTGTGTGTGTGTGTATATATATATATATATATATATATATATATATATA
>NW_020172832.1:96540-255725 GCF_003031525.2 Neophocaena asiaeorientalis asiaeorientalis
ATAAAGATGTTTATATATATATATATATATATATATATATGCAAAAAGAAACCTGGAAATGTGTGACTTTCAAAGAAGCGTTAGCTGAATTTTAAAACAGTGTTTCAGAAACGTAGACCTTAAAATGTTCTTCCAGTTAAGGAGAAAATAATTTTTTAGACTTTAAATCTTTACCACATTATACTTACTTTTTATTTTTGCACCTGTTCTCTTAAGTATTATATTTGTATATATCCAAAGGTTTTGATGATAGTGACTAATGTAAATAATTTTGGAAACTCTAACAGAACAAATGCATTGCTTTCATTATAGTCTTCTAATATCACAGTGTTCTTTTTCCTGAATTTTTAATAATTGTGGCTATCAGATGATGGAAATCATTTCATGCTCAATGAAAAGAAAAATAGATTTAAAGCTCTTAGAAGTCAAAAGAACCACTGAAAATAGATCTCAATTTGCCTTTATAGCTTTCATTTCTCTGTGAGTCAAAGAAGTCACACAGGGAAAGAAACAGGTGCTGGAAGGCTGCTCTTACAAGAGACCGCCTCAGGAAATGATAAGCATTGAGAAATATTTTCTTTTCCCTGACTCACAGTCAGGTGCAACTTTCTCTGTATTGAGCTTGTCAAATGCCTATGTCTACCCACATCCTGTCTCCCTTTCTGATTTCTTGTTACTGAAAGACAGCAAAATGCTAGTTTGCTACAAGCTATAGCTCAAAATTTATTTAGAAAAAAAAAAAAAAACTTTAGGTTGCTGTGCTACTTTTCTTCTGAAGCATTATAATTTTCTTTGTGAAAAGCAAATATAATTCTTCTTACATGTCACTACTTTCAAGTAACATAGTATTTAACATAATGATCACCTCCTTGTAGAAAGAGGGAAAAAAACATGTTAAATCATTCTTTATTTTGAAGAGACATGAACAGGACTTTATTGAAACTCTTGTTTATAAAAACAGTAGGCAAAAAATTGAAGAAAGTAAATATGTATTCCTATCAAATTTTTTTATACTAATCATTAAAATGGAGTGGCGTTATTATAGGGAAAGTTCAATCTGCCTATAAATATTAAATATCCTGTGAAACCATAATTATATACATTCAGGTATATTTAAAACATAAAGAGCTCTGGTGAGCAAACCCCAAAACAAGCTGTCATTAAAAAGAATATTTTTGTCTTCTGCTTACCAGAAATCAAAGAGCTGTTTGAAACAAAATACGTACATGCTTTCCAGCTTTAAAACAGAATATAAAAGGATATCAGATAATTTGTCCATCAAGTATTTTCCAGTGACTGAACTGTGTTTGAAGGAGTTGAACAGCACAGGCTAATGAAAAGAGGGAGAAAAAAAGCCTATTATACAGCTGGAATTCTTTTCAGATAGTTCTTTAATACCCCTTTTCCTCTTCCAAAAACTTCCATTTCAAGATTGATGATTCATAATAACTTAATTAAAAAAATGTCAGTCCATGGGAAATAAGAATATTTGTTGCTTATTTGCTATATATTATGCCAATTTACCAAAAGAAATGCATCCAAGCATGCTGTGTGGTCTGATTTACTGAGCTATGACTGCTTATAAAACCTACAACTGGATCCAAAAGGCAAAAATATTATGTACGTGGGGCAACTGGATTTAAAGATCAGTGACTTGGGACTAGGTCCTTGGGCATGAATTTTATGATAGTTTTATACTTGCATTTATGTTTCATTTAAATTTAAAAGCCCTTGTCTATATCTGCCTTGCATTAGCTTCACTATTATAAAAATTCATGTCCAAATTAATATTTGTAATTTTGATAATTTTACTATTTTCTTCTTTATTTCTAATAATTATGTTTGCTTTAGGAAGATGATTTTAATCTTTCTCCCCATAACCCAAAATATCACAGTAAAAAAGGTGTTGGATTAATTGTTAGGAACTCTGTGTTCAAGGCTAGTTTGTCACAATGGCCTGAGACTCTTAATCTCTCTGTTGTTGTTTTCCTACCTGTCAAAACAAAGAAACACCCACTGTTATCTCATGTTTTCACTCACCGTGTAAAGGAAATGCTTGAGGTTTTAATGCCTATATTTTATCCTATTTACCAATATCAAAGCAAAGTAGAGAGGATATCTTATTTTTCTTCTCTCCTTTTTGTTTTCTGTAATTTACTTTCCTTCAAGAAGAAGAGCATTGGAATTTGGTTAGAAGTCTCTAAGTCCACTTGTCTTCTGTGACATCAAAAAAACCCCCAAAACACACACAAAAAACTTTCCTCTAATTCAGGATTAGAGTGTTACAGAGCTTAGGAATTTAAGAAAACAAAATTTAAAATGATGTAACCATCCAACAGAGCAAATTTAATCTGTAAGTTAGATGTTTCTTGAGCTAATATACCTTTCTTTTAACAACCAAGTTGTTTCTTCATATGGTTAATAAACAATAATGATAATCAGTAACCACTGAGTTCTATGTTGTAGGAAGTATACGTTTATCTTCATAATAAAAATCTCTGAAGAAACTGATTTCTGCTTTTTACATAAAGTGTTAGAGTCATCTTTATACAATATTACGACTTTTTTCTTACCTATATATCAACTCATTTATAGTTTGTGCCTTTTAACTAACTCTTATTTTATTTTTTTTGTAAAATAATATATCACTTATTTTAAAACTTAAGTAAGTATTGCCTCTTCTTAAATGATAGTATTTGGAAAAACATTTATATGAGAGTTAATGTGTTAAATTAGGTATTATTGAAATTTTAAAATGTCCATCTTTGAATTACAAAGTCTTCTGAGATGACCCCAGATTTACACGTACCACATTGTGGTACACTCTATAATGGGTACTTGAAGAAAAAGTTTCTTGATAATTAAAAAACATTTTTTTTGGCAATAAAAGTGATATCTGTCACAAAGAATGAGAATTTTATGTCCTTTCAGCTTTCATAGAATCCATATTTTACTTTTTAACCATATTGAAAAACAACTTTCCTCACTTCTATGTCTGTGAAATTTAGTTGGATTTTCCCCCCCATTTTAAATAAACATTAAAAGGTAAGAGAGAAAATATTCAGTTCTGAAATATTTCAATTGAAGTGAGTAGAAAAGATGAAATACCGTTTAAAGGAAATGAAAAAAATTTCAGTTATCTCACCTGGAGTATACTAAAGAGCTACATATAGAGAACAAGAAGTATTTTATGGGCAAAGAAAATGGAGTTTAATTATCAGACAGCTATCACCCACAAAACCTAAACCCTTTCACAGTGGAAAGGATACTTCCCAAGGAACAGATTGAGTTATGATATTGTGCAAAAATAATATAACCAACACCAAAGAAAAGTTTCTTGAGATAGGCTGATAATTCTAACTACTATTCTACATTTCATGTTTTTTTTTAAAATTTAGAATTCAATAATATAGCTTTCAATTCAAAGCAATACCTTTAAATATCTAGATTTTTATTCTGATATTTCAGATTCATGTTGAATTTCTAATTCCAGAATCAGTGGTCTTATTTAGATGTTTGTAACAATTGAAACAATACAGGAAGTCCTCATGGAATTTTTATTTTATTTTTATTGAAGTACAGTTGATTTACAATATTATATTTGTTTCAGGTGTACAGCATAGTGATTCAGTATTTTTAGATTGAACTCCATTAAATGTTACTACAAGGTAGTGGCTGTAATTCCCAGGGCTGTATAATACATCCTTGTTACTTATCTATTTTATACATAGTAGTTTGTATCTCTTAATCCCATACCCCTAATTTGCACCCCCCTTCCCTCTCTCCTCTGGTAACCACTAGTTTGTTTTCTATGTCTGTGAATGTGTTGCTGTTTCATTTTATATATTCATTAGTATTATTTTTTAGATTCCACATATAAGTAATATTATACAGTGTTTGTCTTTATCTAACCTGTTTCACTAAACACAGTATTCTCTGTGTTCATCCATGTTGCTGCCAATGGCAGAACTTCATTCTTTTTATGGTTGAGTAGTATTCCATTATATATGTGTGTGTGTGTGTGTGTGTGTGTGTGTGTGTGTGTGTGTGTAACCCCCCTTCCCTCTCTCCTCTGGTAACCACTAGTTTGTTTTCTATGTCTGTGAATGTGTTGCTGTTTCATTTTATATATTCATTAGTATTATTTTTTAGATTCCACATATAAGTAATATTATACAGTGTTTGTCTTTATCTAACCTGTTTCACTAAACACAGTATTCTCTGTGTTCATCCATGTTGCTGCCAATGGCAGAACTTCATTCTTTTTATGGTTGAGTAGTATTCCAATTCATATCTTGATGAATACTTAGGTTGCTTCCACATCTTGGCTATGTAAATAATGCTGCTGTGAATGTTGGGGTGCATATATCTTTTTGAATTAGTGTTTTCATTTTCTTTGGATATATACCCCAGGGTGGAATTTGCTGGATCATTATATGGTAGTTATATTTTTAGTTTTTTGAGGAATTCCATGCTGTTTTCCATAGTGGCTACACCAATTTACATTGGTCCCTTGAACTAGGGGTCCCTTATCTCCACATCTCACCAACATTTGTTATTTGTAGACTTTTTGATGATAGCCATTCTGACAGGTGTGAGGTGATATCTCATTGTTGTTTTGATTTGCATCTCTCTGATAGAGATGTTGAGCATTTTTTCATGTGCCTATTGGCCATCTGTATATCTTCTTTGGAAAAAGGTCTATTCAGGTCTTCTGCCCATTTTTAATCAAGTTGTTTGTTTTCTTGATATTGAGTTGTATAAGCTGTTTGTGTATTTTGGATATTAAGCCCTCGTCGGTCATATCATTTGCAAATATTTCTCCCATTCCATAGGTTTTCTTTTCATTTTATCAATGGTTTCCTGTGCTGTGCAAAAGCTTTTAAGTTTAATTAAGTCCCATTTGTTTATTTTTGCTATTATTTCTTTTGTGTTAGGAGACAGATCCAAAAAATACTACTATGATTTATGTCAAAGAGTGTTCTGCCTATGTTATCTTCTAGGAATTTTATTGTTACCAGTCTTACATTTAGGTCTTTAGTCCATTTTGAGTTTATTTCTGTGTATGGTATGAAGAAATATCCTAATCTGATTGTTTTACATGTAGCTGTCCAGTTTTCCTAGCAACACTTATTGAAGAGACTGTCTTTTTTCCATTGTATATTCTAGCCTCCTTTGTCATAGACTAATTGGCCATAGCTACATGGGTTTAATTCTTGGTTCTCTATTCTGTTCCATTGATCTGTGTGTTGTTTTTGTGCCAGTACCATGCTCTTTTTATTACTCTAGCTTTGTAGTAATTTTGAAGTCTGGGAAGGTGATACCTCCACCTTTGTTCTTTTTTTTTCAAGATTGTTTTGGTAATTTGGGGCCTTTTGTAGGTCAGTATGAATTTTAAGATGATTTGTTCTATGTCCATGAAAAATGTCATGGGTATTTTGATAGGGATTACATTAAATCCATAGATTGCTTTGGGTAGTATGGCCACTTGAACAGTGTTAATTTTTCCAATCCAAGAGCATGGAATATCTTTCCATTTCTTTGTATCACCTTCAATTTCCTTTATTAATGTTTTACAGTTTTCAGAGTATATGTCTTTCACCTCGGTTTATTCCTAGGAATTTTATTCTTTTTGATGCAATTTTAAATGGGATTTTTTCTTTTACTCTCTCTTTTTAATAGTCCATTATTAGTGTATAGAAAAGCAACAGATTTCTGTACATTAATCCTGCAACTTTGCTGAATTCATTTGTTTTAATAATTTTGGGGTGAAAACTTGTAGGGTTTTCTATCTGTAGTATCATGTCATCTTCAAATAATGACAGTTTTACTTCTTTTGGTTTCCTCTTTGATTTCTTTATTGACCCATTGGTTTTTTAGTAGCATGTTGTTTAGTCTCCACATGTTTGTTCCTTTCCCCATTTATTATTCCTGTAACTGATTTCTAGTTTCATATTGTTGTGGTCAGAAAAAAAATGCTTAATATAATTTCTATCCTCTTAAATTTGTTGAGATTTGTTTTGTGGCCTACCCTGTGATCTGTGCTTGAGAACGTTCCATGTGCGCTTGAAATGAATGTGTATTCTGCAGTTTTGGTGTGTAATGTCCTGTGGATATCTATTAAGTTCTGTAGATATCTTAAGTTCAAATGGTTTATTGTGTCATTTAAGACCACTGGTACCTTAATTATTTTAAATATGCTATAATTTTATCTACAAGATACATTTATTTAGACTTTTTAGAAAAGTAATATACAGTAAGTCCCCTACATACAGACCTTCAAGTTGAGAACTTTCAAAGACACGAATGTGCATTCACATGTCCAATCACGTAAAGTGTGAGTGAAGTTGCAGCTTGCCCTCCATCTCCTATTGCTGACAGTCCTTCAGCTCTACCATCTCCCACCTCCTTTCGCTCCTCCAATCAGTAACTCTTCTTACCTGTTCACTCGATGCCAGCCCCTGTATGCCAGCTGTTGTACTATTGTATTTTTCAAGGTACTGTAAGATTAAAAATGTTTTCTTTATTTTTTGTTTGTTTTTTATGTATTATTTGTGTGAAAAGTATTATAAACCTATTACAGTACAGTACTATATAGCTGACTGTGTTAATTGGGTACTTAGGCTAACTTTGTTGGACTCACAAATTGGACTTATGAACATGCTCTTGGAATGGAATTCCTTCATATGTAGGGTACTTATTGTATTCAGGTTAAAGGCAAACTTAATATGATTATTCTATATCTATTATTTGTAACCAAAATAGTACTGTTATCTACTTGTAAAATACATGTAAGAAAATATCAATGAAATGGAGCTGACCTTCCTGACCCTTTTGCTTTTTCTGAAATTCTGTCTCACCATACTCTGTTTTTATATGCATCACATGCCTAGTATATTGAAATTTATTTCTCCTCTGCTACATTGAATTTTTTGACTTGTACTTTGATAAATATTCATTTTCTCTACCCCCAAAAGCCTGTCTCCCATTTCTTCACATATCATACTCATAGTCATTCCTCAAGAATCAGTTCAAACCTTTGTGAGCCTTATCCTACTTGTGAATGCAGAGATTCTTTTTATTTTCAACATCTTTTGTTGCCATAAAATATGTTCAAATCCAGCAATTACAATTATTTAGTGTTGTGATTTTTCTGTTTACATTTATGGGTCTCTCACTTGTGCAAACTAAGGTGCAGATAACATCCTATTCTTGTATCATCTGTGTCTGGCATAATTCCTATCTTATAATATGCATTCATCAAATGTACTGAAAAGATGATCAAATAAGTCACACTGATACTACAGAAAATAGTCAAGGTTTTATTCACTGAAAACAGAATGTATTGGTTGAATTTTTCCTTTGTCACTGAATATTTGGATACTATGATGATACTGTATTAGAGAGCTTGGGAAATTACTGGGTCCATTAAATTTTTTTTTTAAGACAAATTTGTCTCACAGTACTATGGAAAATAAACTAGAAGCAACTGACAGATTGACATAAGAAATAATAGAGGAAGTCAAAACAGTAATATAATTACCAAAAGATGCTGAACAGCTGAACTTGGGCAAAGACAAAGTTAAGAAAAATGCAGGGCTTCCCTGGTGGCGCAGTAGTTGAGAATCTGCCTGCCAATGCAGGGGACACAGGTTTGAGCCCTGGTCTGGGAAGATCCCACGTGCCGCAGAGCAACCAAGCCTGTGAGCCAAAACTACTGAGCCTGTGCGTCTGGAGCCTGTGCTCCGCAACAAGAGAAGCCACAATATTGAGAGGCCCGTGTACCGTGATGAAGAGTGGCCTCCACTTGCCACAACTAGAGAAAGCCCTTGCACAGAAACAAAGACCCAGCACAGACAAAAATAAAAGTAAATAAATTAAAAAAAAAAAAGATTCCACATCTTCCCCCAACGTTGGCTTTAAAAAAAAAAAGAAAGATGCAAAATGTTTTAGAAAACAAGATTTGGTGATAACTGGCTATATTCAAAATGGTGCTATAGAGAGAGGAGTCTCCAATGGACAAGGATTATTATTTGAGTGGCATTTATAAAAATACAAAATGAAAGAGGATAAAAAGATTTTATTTATTCTGTTTATAGTTTGTGAGATAGGAGTAAAGAATATGATTTTCTAAGTCTTTTTTTTCCCCAATTTTGCACCAGTTTACTTTTGATATTAAAACTCATTTACTTAATTATATTCCTTCCAATTTTATCCAGTCCTGACCACATATAAAATTTCTTTCCAAAGATTCCTTTTCATAGATCTTCATTTACTGAGAACACACATCCTAGTTTCATTGCATATGAAGATGCTTCTATTTTTACCCTTAGAAACCTTTAATTTCTAGAGAAGACTGGAAAGTAAGCAATTATGCACTGTCTTTTATATTAGCATTCTGTATATTGGCAAACATAAATACTTTTTATAATTTCTAGAAATATGTGCTTTCTCATAGAAAATTTCACAGCATAGCTCAAACATGTTTACTAATACTCTCAAATATGTTTAGCTTCTCTGTAAACGGAAGCCTAGTTTCAGTAATTAATATTTCAGTTTCTCATCTTACTTGGGAATGATCTAGATATTCAATGAATGTAACAACTTATTGTTCAACTTAACTTAGCAAAATTTGAAGGGTGTACTTTGCCAAAGAGATTTGGGAAACTATTTAAGTAGACATATCATAAAACAATCATTGCTAAAACGTTCACATAAAAACTCTCAACTCATAGACTTTTTTTTTATAATAGACAAAGAAATTTAGTTATTTCTGATATATACATTTTAAAGTAATAACTAGAATTATGGCTTATACATTACACCAGAACATATAAGATTTTTAGAAATTTCATGTAATGTCTGAAACATTTATGTTAACATATTTCCATACAAATAACCCAAAGAAAGTTTAGTATTTTTGTTTGTTTCTCTGTTTTTTAATACTGCAGGCTCTTATTAGTCAACAATTTTATACACATCAGTGTATACATGTCAATCCCAATAGACCAATTCAGCACACCACCATACCTAGCCCACCGCAGTTTTCTGCCCTTGGTGTCCATATGTTTGTTCCTACATCTGTGTCTCAACTTCTGCCCTGCAAACAGGTTCATCTGTACCATGTTTCTAGGTTCCACATACATGCATTAATATACGATATTTGCTTTTCTCTTTAGGTTTTGTTTTTTCTTCTTTCTCTAGTTCCTTTAGGTGTAAGGTTCGATTGTTTATTTGCAGTTTTTCTTGTTTCTTGAGGTAGCCTTGTATAGCTATAAACTTCCCTCTTAGAACTGCTTTTGCTGCATCCCACAGGTTTCGGATTGTAGTGCTTTTATTGTCATTTGTCTCTAGGTATTTTTTAATTTCCTCTTTGATTTCTTCAGTGGTCTCTTGGTTATTTAGTAATGTATTGTTTAGTCTCCATGTGTTTGTGATTTTTACGTTTTTTTTCCCCTGTAATTTATTTCTAATCTCATAGCGTTGTGCTCAGAAAAGATGCTTGATATGATTTCAATTTTCCTAAATTTACTGAGGCTGTATTTGTGACCCAGGGTGTGATCTATCCTGGAGAATGTCCCGTACACACTTGAGAAGAAAGTGTAATGTGGTGTTTTTGGATGGCATGTCCTATAAATATCAGTTAAATCTATCTGGTCTGTTGTGTCATTTAAATCTTTTGTTTCCTTATTTATTTTCATTTTGGATGATCTGTCCATTGGTGTAAGTGAGGTGTTAAAGTCCCGCACTATTACTGTTATTGTCGATTTCCTCTTTTATAGCTGTTAGCAGTTGCCTTATGTATTGAGATGCTCCTATGTTGGGTGCATATATATGTACAATTGTTATATCTTCTTCTTGGATTGATCCCTTGATCATTATGCAGTGTCCTTGTCTCGTAACATTCTTTATTTTAAAGTATATTTTATCTGATATGAGTATAGCTACTCCAGCTTTCTTTTGATTTGCATTTGCATGGAATATCTTGTTCCATCCCCTCACTTTCAGTCTGTATGTGTCCCTAGGTCTAAAATGGGTCTCTTGTAGACAGCATATACAAGTCTTGTTTTTGTATCCATTCAGCAAGCCTGTTTTTTTTGGTTGGAGCATTAATCCATTCACATTTAAGGTAATTATCGATATGTATATTCCTATGACCATTTTCTTAATTGTTTTCGGTTTGTTTTTGTAGGTGCTTTACTACTCTTGTATTTCCCACTTAGAGAAGTTCCTTTAGCATTTGTTGTAGAGCTGGTTTGGTGGTGCTGAGTTCTCTTAGATTTTGCTTTTCTGTAAAGCTTTTGATTTCTCCATTGATTCTGAATGAGATCTTTGCTGGGTAGAGTAATCTTGGTTGTAGTTTCTTCTATTTCCTCACTTTAAGTATACCATGCCACTGCCTTCTGGCTTGTAGAGTTTCTCCTGAGAAATCAGCTGTTAACCTTATGGGAGTTCCCTTGTATGTTATTTGTCATTTTTCCCTTGCTGCTTTCAATAATTTTTCTTTGTCTTTAATTTTTGCCAATTTGATTACTATGTGTCTTGGCGTGTTTCTCCTTGGGTTTATCCTGTATGGGACTCACTGCACTTACTGGACCTGGGTGGCTATTTCCTTTCCCATGTTAGGGAAGTTTTCAACTATAATCTCTTCAAATATTTTCTCTGGTCCTTTCTCTCTCTCTTCTCCTTCTGGGACCCCTATAATGTGAATGTTGTTGCATTTAATATTGTCCCAGAGGTCTCTTAGGCTGTCTTCATTTCTTTTCATTCTTTTTTCTTTAGTCTGTTCCATAGCACTGAATTCCACCATTCTGTCTTCCAGGTCACTTTTCTGTTTTTCTGCCTCAGTTATTCTGCTATTGATTTCTTCTAGTGTAGTTTTCATTTCAGTTATTGTATTGTTCATGTCTGTTTGTTTGTTCTTTAATTCTTCTAGTTCTTTGTTAAACATTTCTGGCATCTTCTCGATCTTTGCCTCCATTCTTTTTCGGAGGTCCTGGATCATCTTCATTATTCTGAATTTTTTTTTTTGGAAGGTTGCCTATCTCCACTTCATTTAGTTGTTTTTCTGGGGTTTTATCTTGTTCCTTCATCTGGTATATAGCCCTCTGCCTTTTCATATTGTCTATCTTTCTGTGAATGTGGTTTTTGTTCCACAGGCTGCAGGATTGTAGTTCTTCTTCATTATCTAAGTCTTAAACATACTGTCATTATAGTACTAATAGGCAATTTAGATAGAGATAGAAAATAAGAATAATGTCTAGGGATTAAGAAATATTTTTAAACAAAAAAAATATTTTGGAGATCATAAGAAAGATAACTGTTTAAAGCAACAGCTTACCAGTTAGATTATGTAGAATGATATGAGAAGTGAACAAGAACATGAAGGATAGAGAGACAGGAATAAATGTACACAAAGCGAATTGAGAAGAAAAAATCCAAATGAGGAGAATCCTGTGAAGATGGGCATCAAAAAAACAAAGGGAGAGGGTGCTTTCAAGAAAGAGTAATGGTAAACAGCACTAAATCCATGAAGATCTGAGTGAACTAAAGCTAGTTTTAGAAATATTAGACTATTGCTTTCATATCTATTGTAGATAATGCTGCAAAGAACATTCATTGGGGTGCATGTATCTTTTGGAATTAGTATTTTTGTTTTCTTCAGGTAAATACCTTGCTTGTATGATAGATATGTGTTTTATGTTTTGAGGAACTTCCACACTGTTTTTTTTTTAACCTCCTTCCAGGAAACCAACTGGTAATTCCAACAAGTACTGCCCCAATTAGACCAACTGAAAGCAGCACTCGATGAAGGGTCCAGAATTAGTCAAGAGAAAATGCATAATCTTCCACCAGGATAACACTAGACTGTATGTTTCTTTGATGACCAGGTAAAAACTGTTACATCTTGGCTGCGAAGTTCTGATTCATCCACCATATTCACCAGACACTGCAACTTTAGATTTCCATTTATTTCCATCTTTTCAAAATTCTCTTAATGGAAAAAGTTTGAATTCCCTGCAAGACTGTAAAAGGCACCTGGAACAGTTCTTTGCTCAAAAAGATAAAAAGTTTTGGGAAGATAGAATTAAGAAGTTGCCTGAAAAATGGCAGAAGGTAGCAGAAGAAAAGGGTGAATATGTTGTTCAATAAAGTTCTCAGTGAAAATGAAAAATTTGTGTTTTATTTTTACTTAAAAAATGGAAGGCACTTTTTGGCCCACCCAGTAAAAGAGTCGTTGACCATACGTGATCTCCAGTTTGTTCTGTAGCTCTCTATGCATGATTTTATGCCAATACTGTACTGTTTTGATTACTGTAGCTTAGTAGTATATTTTGAAATCAGGAAGTATATATGCAGCTTTGTAGTTACATATGAATTGTAGAGTTATCTTTTCTATTTTTGTAAAAAATGCTATTGAGATTTTGGTAGGGATTGCATTGAATCTATAGACTGCTTTGAATAGTATTAACACTTTAACAATATTAACTCTTCCAATCCATAAACACAGGATGTCTTTCCATTGTTTGTGTCTTATTTAGTTTCTTTTATGAATGTTTTGTAGTTTTCAGTATACAAGTCTTTTGTCTCCCTTTAAGTTTATTCCTAAGCATTATATTGGTTTTGGTGCTATGTAAATGGAACTGTCTTCCTAATTTCCTTTTCAGATAGCTCATTATTAGTGTATAGAAACACAAACATTTTTTGTATGTTGATTTTGTATCCTACAACTGTACTGAATTTGTTTACTAGTTCTAAAAGTTTTTTGATGGAATCTTTAGGGTTTCTGTATATAAGACTATGTCATCTACAAACAGGAACAATTTTACTTCTTTCTTTCTGATTTGGTTGCCTTTATTTGTTTTCCTTGCCTAATTGCTCCGGCTAAGATTTCTAGTACTGTGTTGAATAGAAATGGTGCAATTGGGCATCCTTACCTTGTTCCTGACCTTAGAGGGAAAGTTTTCAATTTTTCATGATTGAGTATAACATTCACTATGGGTTTGTCATATGTGGTATTTATTACCATGAGGTATGTTCCATTTAAGATGGATTTTGGAGATCCAAGAGAATATGTCAAATAGGCAATTGGATACAGGTAAAAATTAAACATTATGGTTACAAATTTTGGAGGTGTCAGCATATATGTAAAGTAATGGGGCTGGATAAGTTCACTTACAAAAGAGAAGAGAGAAGAGAAGTAAAGAGGTTCATTTCTAACAATGATAAGCTGAGTAATTTAAGCCATAACTTCTGTTGAGATTTTAAAAGATGGACAGAATATCTGTAAAAATCTTCTTGAAATCAGGGGATAGCTATGAACTCAATGAAGAATATTGGGTGTATGATTAGAAGTAATGAAAATGCAAACTAAAAGAAAATTCAAACACAAATTGTGAAATACAATTAAAGCAATACTTAGAAAATTTATAGCATTAAAATGCCTACATTAGAAAAGAAGGAATGTCTAAAATCAATTACCTCAACTTGCAAATTAAAAAACTAGAAAAAGAAATCAAATTAAACCTAAAGTAAGTAAATAATGAAAATCAAAGTGGAAATCTGTAAAACAGGAAAATGAAAAAATGAGATACTCAAATGAACCCAAAAGCTAACTCTTTGAAAATATCAATAAAATCAATCAATCTGCATCATCTGATCAAGATAGCAATATCTGGAATGAGACAAATGACATCATTGCTAATTCTAGAGATATTGAAGGGATAATAAAGGAATACACTAAGCAACATTATGCCAACAATTTTGACAACTTAAATGAAAAGGACAGATTCTTTGAATGACACAAAATTTCAAAACCCATTCATGAAGAAATAGATAGCCTTAATGGCCTCATAATGGATAATGCAATTTAATTTGTAGTTAAAAACTTTCCCACAATAAAAAATTCCAGAGTCAGATTGTTTCACTGGAAAAGTCTACGTAACATTTAAGGAAATAGAAATATGGTTTTTCATTCAAAGTGTTACAGAAAACTTGAAGGCAAAGAAACACTTCTCCATTCTACTATGAGGACAACATTACCCTAACACCAAACTCAACAATAATATTAAGAGAAAACTATAGGCCAATATTCCTTATAAACATAGATTTAAAAATTTGAAACAAAAATATTAACAAACTAAATCTAACCATTATAAGAAGGATAAGGTATAATGACTCAGTGAAGCTTGTCTCTGTAATGCAGAGTTTGTTTAACATATGGAAATCAAAGTAATTCACTGTAATTCAAAGTAATTCATTAACAAAGTGAAAATGAGAAATCATATGATCACTTCAATAAATTCAGTAAAAGTATTTGTCAATCTAATATCAATGCCTAATAACAAATCTCAGCCAACTAGGTATAAATGGACACTTCCTCAATTTGATAAAAGACATCTAGGGAAAAAAATCTATAGCTAACATCTTGCTTAATGATGAAAGGCTCAATTTCCCCCAAGTGTATTAAAAATATGAGGAAAATCATTCCCACCATTTCTATTCAATATTGTACTGGAGAGTCCAGCTACTAGAGACTTGTTTGAAAAAAAAAAAAAAAGGTATTTGGAAGATTAGAAGTAAAACAACTGTTTTAATTCACAAAAGATATGATGATTTATGTGCAAAATCCAGTGGAGTCTACAAAAACTACTACTCAAACTAATATGTGAGTTTTGCAGCATTGAAGGATACAAGATCAATGTAGAAACATCAAATATATTTATATATACTTGTAATTAACAACTGGAAATTTAAATTTAAAAAGTAATACCACTTACAATAGCATCAAAACATATGAAATACTTACAGATAATCTGACAAAAGATGTTATAGTAGACAGAATACTGGTCCTCCAAAAACGTCCACATCCCAGTGCCTAAAATGTGTGCATATGTTATGTTACATGATAAGCAGAGATTAAAGTTGTAGATGAAGTTAAGCCTGCTAATTAATTGACTTTAAGATCTGGACATAATCCTGAATTATCCTGGTGAGCCCAATATATTCCAAAAACTCCTTTAAATGTGAAACAGGGAGGCAAAAAAATCACAGTTGAAGGCACTCTCCTGTTGGCTTTGAAGATGGAACAAGGTACCACAAGCCAAAAAATGCAGGCAGCCTACAGAAGCTAGAATAGGTGAGGAAATGGATTCTACCCTTGAGTCTCCAGAAGAAAAGCAATACCTCCACCTTGGTTTTAGCCCAGTAGAACCTTTTTGGACTTCTGACCTTAGGAACAGCAAGTTAATAAAAGTGTGTCATTTAAAGTGACTAAGTTTTTTAGTAATTTGTTACAGCAGCAATAGGAAACTCAAATAGTTGTGAGTGGCCTGCACACTGCAAGTACAAACATTGTTGAGAGAATTTCAAGATCTAAATAAATGGAGAGATAGAACTTTTTTCATGGCTCAGAAGATTAAAAAAAACCCCACAATAATTAGATACTACTACACACCTATTAGATTGGCAAAAATTCAAAATGCTGACAATACCAAGACGTGGAACATCAGAAACTCTCATTCATAGCTGGTGGGAATGCAAAATCAAGCAGCCACTTTCGAAATCATTTTAGGTTTCTCACAAAACTAAACATAGTGTTACCATGTACGAACTTGGAGAAGGTATTTGTATCCAAAATATACAAAGATTTCTGACAACTTATTAGAAAACAACCCCTCAAAAAATGGACAACAGGTTAAAACAGATAGTCACCAAAGAAGATAAACAGATTGTAAATTAGCCTTTGAAAATATGCTTAAATCATTAGGGAAATGAAAGTTAAAATTATAATTAATGAAATACCACCACATATCTAATAGAATGGCTATATTGAAAAAGACTGACCATACCAATGTTGACAAGAATGAAGAGAATTTGGAACTCTTATATATTCTGTGAAGGATGATGATTGAATAATTCTCAAATTATTTTATAAATTTTTACATAAAAATATCCAGTATACAATTTTAGACAAACTCCTGAGGACTCAAGATAATGTAACAGAAAAGCAAGTTAAACTACAGAAAATACAAAGAGATGTACAGAAAAATTATATAAGAAAGGTATAAGACATAGATTCTAAAATAGCTATGCTTCATATGTTCATATGCACATAAAGGCAATATTGCAAATTTCAACAGAGATATGAGTACTATGCATAACTAAATGGAAATTTCATGACTGAAAACTACAAATAGTGAAAACTAAGAACACAAGTAATGAATTTAATAGCAGATTTGACCCAGCTGAAGAGAAAAGTATTGAACTGAGAGACAGTTCAGAAGATGAGTCACAAATGAAGCACTGAGAGATCAATATTGTGAAGTACATAGGATATAATAACAGACATAAATATAGAGTAAAAAATGTCTAAGACATATGTAATTAGACTCCCAGAGGAAGAGAAACAAGGGATGGGCAGAAGAAATATTTGAAGATATAGTGGCTGAGATATGATCAAAATCAAATAAAAATAATAAAGTACAGTTTAAAGAGGAATAGTTTAAAGAGGGCTATTCAAGTTGGATAAATTCAAAGAAAATCACACCTAGTACATGACACTAAAATTATTGAAAGCCAAATACAAGGAGGTCATCTTTAAAGTAAGAAGAAAAAAAAATACAGTGTACCTTCAAAAGAGTAGCTGTTATTGGAAGGTGACTTTTCAATAGTCAGATAAAAATTAAAGCCAGAAGATAGTGGAAGGATATCTTCATTTATCAAAAGAAAAAAACTGACAAGCTAAAATTGTATATCCAGTTCACAAGTAAATCTTAAATAAATCTATTCTTCAGGAAAAATAAAACAGTTAATCAGGCCAAAGGAAAATGATTCCAGATAGAAGATTTAAAATGCACAAAGGAGGGGCTTCCCTGGTGGCGCAGTGGTTGACAGTCCACCAGCTGATGCAGGGGACACAGGTTTGTGCCCCGGTCTGGGAAGATCCCATATGCCATGGAGTGATGCACAAAGGAATGAAAAGGGAAAAAAAGGTAACTACATGGGTATATAAAGATAAATATATATTTTAATATTAATAATAATATCTGGTTAGGTTTAGTATATAAAGAAAATTAAAATATTTTAAAATATTTGTATACACTGTAAATTAAGTGAAATAGATCTAATGTCCCTACATTGTACTGAGTGAGATAAAAATGTTAATTTGTATTTGAAACTGATAAGTCAAATATTATAGTTTTAGTAGAAAAACTTCTAAAATAATAGGAAAAAACCTGTTTAACCTTAACAACACTTGAAGGAATGAGTAGAATAACAAATAATCTAAAAGAATGCAAAATACCTAATATAGGAGCACATAAATATAAAAAGCAAATATTTACAGGTATAAAAGGAGAAATTGGCAGTAATATAAATATACAGTAATAGTAGGGGACTTAAAAATCCCACTTACATCAATGGGTAGATCATCCGGACAGGAAATCAATTTGAAAAAACAAACAGAATAAAACAACCGACCAAACAAAAAAAGCCTTAAATGACACATTAGACCAGATGGACTTAATAGATATCTACAGGACATTCCATCCCAAACCAGCAGAATATACATTCTTTTCAATTGCATTTGGAATGTTCCCTAGGATAGATCACATGCTAGGCCACAAAACAAGTCTCAGCAATTTTTAAGGGAATAGATATTTCATCATGTGTCTTTTCCAACCACAATGGTATGAAACTAGAAATCGTTTACAGGAAGAAAAATGGGAAAACACAAGCATGTGGAGACTAAACAATTTGCTACTATAAAAACAATGAGCCAATAAAGAAATAAAAGAGGAAATCAGAAAATTCCTTGAGACAAATAAAAAATAAAAACACAACTCTCCAAAATCTATGGGACACAGCAAAAGCTGTTCTAAGATGGAAGGTTATAGCAATATAGACCTACCTCAAGAAAGAAGAAAAATCTCAAATAAACAACCTAATTTTCCATCTAAAGGAATTAGAAAAAGAAGAACAAGCAAAGTTTAAACTCAGTAGAAGGAAGAAAGTAACAAAGATCTGAATGTAAATAAATAACAGAGACCCCCCTAAAAACAGAAAAGATCAATGAAATCAAAAACTGTTTTTTTTTAAAGATAAACAAAATTGAAGATTCTTTAGCCAGACTTATAAAGAAAAAAGAGATTCCAGGTAAACAAAATTAGAAATGTAACAGAATAAGTTACAATCAATATTATAGAAATATGAACAATCATAAGAAAATAATATAAAAAATTATATGCCAACATATTGGATAACCTAGAAATGTATAAATACCTAGAACCGTACAATTTTCTGAGACTGAATTAGGAAGAAATATAAAATCTGAACAGACCAGTTACTAGTATTTAAATTGAATCAGCAATCAAAAAACTCCCAAGAAACAAAATTCCAGGATTGAAGGGCTTCACAGGGGAATTCTACCAAACAAAGAAGAGTTAATACTTATTCTACTTAAACTATTCCTAAAAAATTGAAGAAAAGGGAACACTTCCAAACTCATTCTATGAGACCAAAATTACCCTGATACTGAAACTAGACCAAGACTCTACAATAAAAAAGAAAATTACAGGTCCATATCTCTGATGAGTATAGATTTTTAAAATCCTCAATAAAATATTAGCAAGCTGAATGCAACAATACATAAAAAGGAATGTA
This sequence comes from Neophocaena asiaeorientalis asiaeorientalis, assembly GCF_003031525.2. Classification (NCBI taxonomy): domain Eukaryota; kingdom Metazoa; phylum Chordata; class Mammalia; order Artiodactyla; family Phocoenidae; genus Neophocaena; species Neophocaena asiaeorientalis. The sequence goes on from NW_020172832.1 coordinate 115,204, forward strand.
TATTGTGATCAAGTGGAATTTATTCCAGGCATGCAAGGATGGTTCAGTATCCACCAATCAATCAATATGATACACCATATTAACACAACAAAAGATACAAATCACATTATCATCTCAATAGATGCAGAAAAAACATTTGACAAAATTCACCATTCATTCATGACAAAAACTTGTGAGAAATTTGGCATAGAGGGACCACACCTCAACATAATAAAGATCATCTATGACAAGCCCACAGCTAACATCACACTTAATGGTAAATAGTTGAAAGCTCTTCCTCTGAGATCAGGAGGAAGACACTTCTATTTAACATAATATTGGAAGTCCTACCCATGCAGTCAGACAAGAAAAAGAAATAAAAGGCATTGAAATAAGAAGGGAAGAAGTAAAACTGCCTCTACGTGCAGATGACATGATACTGTATATAGAAAACCCAAAGACTCCACCAAGAAAACTATTAGAACTAATAAATGAATTCAATAAAATTGCAGGATACAATATTAATTTATAGCCATCTGTTACATTTCTTTAATAAGAACTATCAGAAAGAGAAAACAAAACAAACATACAGAAAACAATCATGTTTAAAATCTCATCAAAAAAAAAAAAAATACATAGGAATAAATTTAACCAAGGAGTTGAAAGACCTATACTCAGCAAACTATAAAACATTGATGAAGGATGTTCAAGATGAGCATTTCTTTAATAAGAACTATTAGAAAGAGAAAACAAAACAAACATACAGAAAACAATCCTGTTTAAAATCTCATCAAAAAAAAAAAAAAACATAGGAATAAATTTAACCAAGGAGTTGAAAGACCTATACTCAGCAAACTATAAAACATTGATGAAGGATGTTCAAGATGATATAAAGAAATTGAAAGTTATCCTGTTTGCATGGATTGGAAGAATTCTATTGTTAAAATGTCCATAGTACCCAAAGCAATCTACAGATTTAATGCAATTCTTATCAAAATACCCATAGCATTTTTCACAGAGCTAGAACAAATAATCTTAAAATTTGTATGGAACCACAAAAGACCCAGAATAGCCAAAACAATTTTGAGAAAAAAGAACAAAGTTAGAGATATCACAGTCCCTGACTTCAGACTATACTACAAAGCTACATTAATCAAAACACTATGTTACTAGCATAAAAACAAACACATAGATAACTGGAACAGAATAGAGATCCTAGAAATAAGCACATGTACATATGCTAATGTACATGTTAATCCATGACAAAGAAGGCAAAAATATACAATGGGGAAAAGACAGTTTTTTCAATAAGTGATGCTGGGGAACTGGACAGCTACATGTAAAAGAATAATATTAGAACATTTTTTCATACCATACACAAATAAACTCAAAATGGATTAAACACCTAAAGGTAAGGCCTGAAACCATAAAATTACTAGAAGAAAACATAGGCAGGATGGTCTTTAATAAAGTTTTTAACAACATTTTTCTGAATATATCTCCTAAGGCAAGGGGAAACAGAGGCAAAAATAAACAAATGAGACCTTATCAAACTTAAGTTTAAAAGCTTTTGCACAGCAAAGGAAACCATAAGCAAAATCAAAAAAGAAATCTACTGCATGGGAGAAGATACGCAAATGATATGTCTGATAAGGGGTTAATAACCAAAAAATAAAAGGAACTCATAAAACTCTATCAGAAAAACAAATAACCTGATTAAAAAATGGGTAGAGGAGCTGAACAGGCACTTTTCCAAAGAAGACATACAAATGGCACATGAAAAGATGCTCAACATCAAACACAGCAACAAAGACCCAATGCAGCCAAAAATAAATAAATAAATTTATGAAAAGAAAAAAGACAACAAATAACAAGCGTTGAGGGAGATGTGGAGAGAAGGGAACCCTCATACACTGTTGGTGGGAGTGTAAATTGCTACAGCCACTATGGAAAGTGGTATGGATGGTCCTCAAAAACTTAAAAATAGAACTACCATACAGTCCAGCAATTCTCCTGGGTATATATCCAAAGAAAACGAAATCACTAATTTAGAAAGATATATACACCCCAGTGTTAATAGCAGCATTGTTTATAATAGCTAAGATGTGGCAGTGTCCATCAACAGATGAATAAAGAAGATGTGGGATATATATACAATGCAATATTACTCAGCCTTAAAAAAGAATGAAAATTTGCATTTTGGGACAACATGGATGGACCTGGATTGTACTATGCTTAGTGAAATAAGTAAAAGAAAGACAAATATGGTGTTTTCAGTTATATGTGGGATCGAAAAAAAGAAAAAATAAGACAAACAAATGAATGCAATAAAACAGAAAGACTCAGATATACAGAGAACAAACTAGTGGTTACCAGAGGAGAGGTGTGGGGGTATGGTCAAGATAGAGGAAGGGGATAAAGAGGTACATACTACTAATTTATAAGAATGTAACATAAAACACAGGGAGTATAGCCAATATTTTATAACTTTATGTGGAGCATGATCTATTAAAATATCAAGTCACTATGCTGTACTCCTTAAACTAATATAATATTGTAAGTCAACTCTACTTCAATAAAAAATAAAAAAATGAAATAAAGGATTAAGAAATATAGAATAAAAAATATAGCATAAATGAGAGAAATAGGATGAAAGTTTAAATGTGAATATTAAAAAAATTTTGAATGTAAAAATATCTTTTCCAAATAAAAGCAAAAATAACACACTGGGTAAAAACAAAAACACAGCATAATACAACCATAGATATCTCTGGTATACACATCTATAATATAACACAGAAAGTTTGGAGGAAAAAACAATGAAAGGTATGCCATGCAAACCCTACCCCAAATAATGTTGTTATAAATATTAATATCAAAGTAGATGTGGAAAAAAGGACCAAGAGATGATACTTCAAGATTCAATTTCTAAAGAATATTATACCTTCAGCTCCTAGTATAAATTTGTATGTACTTACTACAGTTTCAAAATATATAAAATAAATATTAACATAACTAAAAATAGATATAAACAAGATAGCAATCATTGTTAAATATTTATTATACCTCTCATTTCAGCTGTTAGAATAAAATGACAAAAATTAGTAAGAATACAACCTGATAAATACCCTTGATCTATATGTGGTACACAACAAATTGTAATTGCAGAACACACTTTCATTTTGAATTAGTTTACAGAATTGACCATGTGTTAGGCATAAAGAAGTTACAACAAATTTCAGAGGCTTGAAATCATATAAAACATATTCCCTCTCCATACAGCAATTAACTAGTAATCAGTAAAGCATAACTACAAAATCACTAAATGTTCAGAAGTTAAGGAATATACTTTTTAAAAATAAAAGCGTAAATTAAAGAATTTCACTGTACACTAAAATATATAAATTAAGCTGACTACAACAAAGAACAGAATGGATACAGCTAAATTTATGAATCTAGAAGAATTTATAAATTTAAATGCATACATTAGGAAAGAATACAAGCTGAAAACCAGTGTTTTAAACTTACTTCTTAAGAATTCAGTAAAAGAGCACAAATCAGCTCGAAAGAGTGAAAGAAGTATTAAAGATAAAAAGAAAATTTTCATAGAAAACCAACAAACCATAGAAAAATATCAGCAAAGCCAAAAGTTGTTTCTTTGGAAAGACTGATAAAATTGATACACCCTGGAATGTGAACGAAAAGGGGAATGGAAAGGTAAAACAACAGTATGGATCCTTAAACAACCAAACAAAAAGGGGTATTATAAACACAACTTTAATCCAATAAATTTGCAAATTTAGCTGACATGCATTTTGGGGGCAAGAAAATTCAGTCTTTGTAAATTTGCAGAGAATCATGAAAAAAGTAAACACGTAGTGTGTGTGTGTGTGTGTGTGTGTGTGTGTGTGTGTGTGGTGTGTATGTGTGCGTTTCAATAAGGCCAGCAGGTATAATCTAGACAAGGACATTACATGAAAGGAAAAATATAAACTAATCTTATTCATGTTTCATTTTGCAAATTGAAAGAAAGTGTAAAACTTTTAAAGAAAGAAAATATCTTGTTAATCAATGGGAAAACTCAATATTGTAAAAATATCCATTCACCCCCAAATGATCTATAGATTCAATGCAATGTTATTCCAAATGCTAAAGTAATTTATAGAAATTTACAAACTAAATCTATAATTTATATTAGGATACATTAGAATGCATAGGACCAAAATTAACCAGCATAATCTTGAAGAAGAGTCTGAGAGGACATGCTCCACTATATATCAAAACTTACTGTAAAATTACAGCAATAAAAACAGTGCTGTATTTCTGTAAAGATAGTCAAATAGACCAGTGGAGGTGAGCTCTATGATTTGTGTAACTCAACTTTGACAATTCTACCTTGCCTTTCACTCCCATAAATCTTTAAGGCTATGGCATATTTTTTAAGAGTGGAAGCGGAGGAAAAGTACCAGGATTATTTGATGCAGGGGTGGCTCTCTCTATATCCTTGGTATTAATTGGCAAAAGCCTTGCAGCAGAATAAGGGTATGAATCTTACCAATGCAATTTAAAGAAAATAGATTTAGACCAGAAGGAATTACCTAAGTAGGAGAGAGAGAGAACGTGAAGCAGAAGAATAATTAACAAAAATACAGTTCTCTGGCTGTTAATATCAGCTTTGGTGAAAACAAGACCTTTAAAGGAGAAAATGAGAATATTGGTAGAGAATGAATTAAGATCAGATTTTCTGGTTGCTGAAAGCCTTCCCATGCTTCAGTGGCCACTTTAACCTCCATACTTACTGGAAAAATAAATCACTGATAACTGTTGATTTTCTGCAGACCATGGAATCCAGAGGGTAGGCCATTTTGTGAAGAAATCACAGTGGAAGACTGACTGATTTTTGCCAGCAGAATAAACACTGGGAGGCGGGTGGAGGGGTGTCTTATCACTTATACTAGATAATGCTGATTTAAAGGGATTCTTTGGGTTCTCAACTAATTCCAAGAGGCTGCAAGCTTCTGTGAGCAGGCCAATGTAGGTAGTATGAAAACTAATCTGTCCCAGTGGGTAAAGATAAAGGAGTTTTCCACACTTACCCTAAGAGGAGAAACTGCCCTGTTCCATCTCTATGTATCAAGTAGAATCCACCTTCTGAAGTAGAAGTATCACAGATGCTGTCAACCCTAAATTGGCATATGATGGTAGGGAGACACATTTAAATAAGTGTTGTTGACACAGACCATAATAGATGCTGTGATACAGCCAGCTCCCTCTTCCCCACCAATATTGAAATTATTTTTTGTATAACCTTGCTAATAAGTGCCAAGAAAATACTCAAGAGGCAGTGACTCATTTGCTAGTTTAGTTACTCTGCCTGAAAAAAAGCAGGGGGGAGGTGATGGGAGTGATTACTATTTACCTGGTGGAGATTTTAGCTAGCTATTGAAAAATAAAAAGGGAAAACTAATTACTAATAGAAAACACATTACCAAATTTTAGGATTTAAGAGAGATTTCTTCCAACTCTAGCTGTCTTAGTTCTGGTGTCTATAACAAATTACCAAACACTGGGTGGCTTAGACAACAAACATTTATTTCTTACAGTTCTGGAGGCTAGAAAGTCTAAGATCGAGGTTCCTGGTAAGGGCTTTCTTCCTGGTTTGCAGATGGCTGTCTTCTTGTATCCTCACATGGTGCAGAGAAAGAGAGGAAGCAATGTCTTCTGTCTTTCCTTGTAAGGGCACCAATCCCATTGTGGAGCTCCACCCTCATGACCTCCAAAGCCCCTATCTCCAAATACAATCATATTGAGGATTATAAGTTTTGGGAGGACACACATATTCAGTCTGTAATATGGCCCCCCAAATGACACTCAGACTTCTTAAAGTGACCTATCAAATTCACTCTATATAGCCAAACTTATATGAATTTAAATCCTATTTTAAGTGTTGTGATAAGGAACAGAAAATACTTGAACATGGTGCTAAATATACTCTCTCAGATAAAGAAATGGAATGTAAAAATGATTGCCAGAAGGGTTATAATCAGTTCACCCAACCCCCAGCAGGGGGTCCAAGACATAGGCAAGATGGTCTGGGGGTAGTGTGAGAAATCTGGGGGGATAACTAGTGTGCAGTGATCCCACAGCAGAGTTGGGGAGCATTCTTACAGGTCCAGATAAGAAATCTAGAGGACACATAGACAGTGGAGGGTATAGAGATTATAACTAAGCTACAAATTGGAAACTGTGTCTGGATAATATGCTCCAAGGTTCTGTTGGCCTTGTTTGAATGTAAAATTGGAATTGATATTACATGTGGAAGGGATTCTATGTAGTTTTAACTGGACATGCTGAATGGGAACCTTTGTATTTCCCGAGCACTTTCTGTAGGAAATTTAAGCAATATAGAATTCCAAAAGTATGAGACCACTCTTCTCATTAAGGAAATGATTAAAGTGGGAGCATTAAATTTCACTCACTCTTGGAGTATGCCAATAGGCATTTGGGGTTAAAATAAGGTTTTACTTAAACCATAGCCAATGTAATAAAGACTGTACAAGAAGGGTAACTGGCCAAAGGTGATTGGTGTGCCATAGTAGACTTGGCTAATGCCTTCCTTTTCATACCTATCTGAAATTCAGTATGATACCATTTGCATTTTTGTGAAATGATTTGCAGTATATGTTTATGGTTTTTCCACCGGGATCTTTCCGTTCACTGGCACACAGCATAATTTAGTGTAGTGGCACTGAACTTGATAACAAATAGGAGTAAGCTGGTTCCTTGCAGCTTGCAGTGATATCATCCTTGCAGTGATATCATGGTAATTACCCCCTTGGAGGAAGGAATGTGGGAGAATTTAAGTCTTCCATATTGACAAGTAGTAGCTGGCTGATAAACACAGCTGAACTATACAGCTGGTCCACTGTGTTAAGTTTTGAGGAATTGTACTGCTTGGAGAAACCAGAGATACCCTTCAAACAGTGAGAAATAAATGTCTTTGCTGACTGCTACCAAACAGGAGGCCAAAAGACAGGTGGATCTTTTGGGGTTTTGTGAAAACACATTTCCTACTTAAGGATTCTGTTAGTCCCAATTCACAAAGACACCAGAAAGAAACTGTATTTGAATGGAGCCCTGAGCAAAACCAAGCACTAAAAGTGCCCCTTGAACCTTCTGACCCAGTTGCCAGCTGGTTTAGTAGTGTCTGTAAGTAGATGTGCTCACTGAAGCCTTTGACAGAAACTGGATGTTGTACTCAGCAAGATCACTGGGGATTTGAACTCAAAAACTGTAGATCATCTCCAAAGATGCAGAGGATCTTTTCAGACCTTTGGAAAGATAATGTGCCAGCTTGTTACTGAGGGCATTGGTGGAAAGCTACCCTAAAAATTAGTGATAACAGATAACCCTGGGACCAGAAATGCCTTTCATGTCTTGGGTTATGTCAAAGGAGGAAAGAGAAGGTACAGTTCAGCAGAAGTGACTAATAAATGGAAATATTATGTTCAATAGCATGTGATAAGAAGAAATTCAGGAGATGTAGCCAAATATATGAGCAGCTTACTTCACTGACTCCAAGGTCAATGACAGAGCTCTCTGCAGATCTCCCTAGCTCTCCACCTCCCTATTAGCTGCTGCTCTACATGCAGATGCCAAAAAATAGTTTGCTTGATTCACTGATGGCAGTTCTTAAATCTAGAGTTGAATCGCAATTGGAAAGTGACCACAACACATCCCACAGATGGTAAAGTTCTGGTGAAAAAAGAAAGGGTAAATCTGTAAAACAGGTAGAAGTAAAAATTGTTTATTTAGGAATAAACAGGAGGAAGAAGTAGACTTGGACCTGAGTACAGTATTTGAATATTTACATATTCTCGTGCCAGAGTCGATGGCATTTCCAGGTGGTTCTAGATAACTGAACAAGAATCACAGCCCTGTTCTCCGAATGGAATAAATAGCTTCTGTGAGGCTTTAGAAGAGTCAGAGTTAAGGTAGGTTGAGCAGATGCTCACCAAAAAGACAGGGATAGGAATACTAGGACAGATGCCTTCAGCTATAAAACTAGCTCCTTGGGTTCATGAAATAAGTTGGCATGAGGGAGCAGGGCCATGCACAGTTGGACCAAGAAGAATATATTTCCTTCTTATCTGAGCCAATAATGTGGGAAGGATCTCTACTCACTACCAATTGGCAAAAAATTTTACTCGAAGGTGGACTTATACAAAGTCACTAAGTTGGCATTGGACTCCCATAGGAAAGTTACAAATGGGTATTGACTGGAAGTGATACTGTATTATTCTAGGCCTGGCTTATTCTGAAAAAGAAGCAATTGCAGAGAACACAAAGAAAGCTTAGAATGAAGAAGTAATTGATCATTGTGGTCCACATGTCTTCATTGCCACTAATGTTTAAACATGAGAGGAAATGTAATGTTACATATACATATCATGTACCATCTAACCCTCAGAGCTGTATTCTTATTGGAAATTAGGATCAGTAATTAAAATACCTGATACATAAGTGTCAGACAGAAATTTTGATGTTGCTAAGGCTAGGGAGCAATTTGATCTTTCAAATATCATTGAGGAGTTTTGTATTTGCACACCACTTTAAAAATCTACTTCTGATTTTTAACTGTTTTTAGTATAGACATATCTTCTTATCAGCTGTTTTGTTCCAATAGAAGTGCATGTGTGCATGAACAATCTGACATGTTCGTGAAGGTTCATCATAGCATTGTTCATAATAGTTCAAAAATGGAAACAATGAAGATTTCCACTGACAGTAAAATGGATAAATTATGTGTATATATAGTTGAATTCAATAAATAAATATATAAAACAATGAAAAATGACTTAACTACAACTCTGTGGGGCAAAATGTATGTCTCACAAATATAATACTGAGTTGAGGAAGCCTGGAACAAAATAACACATGTCGTATGCTCTCCTTGTATATAAAACTCAGAAAGAGACAAAGTAAATTTTTGTTGCTATAATTCAGGATAGGGTTTAAAACTGGATGAACTCAAGGGGTATAGCTGGAAGAGTGTATGAATGGACACCTAGATGTTAGACAGCTGGTGAGTGGCAGACCAATGATTTGGACTTAAATCAACTGATTATAAAATCCACATTGTATCCACTGCCCAACAGTGTTTCCACACTAAAAATCCTTCTTCTATCATTAAATTAGTCAGGTTCATGTTTCAAGATTGTCGTATATCCACAACACAAGCAATCTAGTCCTAGATTTTACAACACTTTAGGGTATCTGTGTATTTCTACTGGTGGCTGGCCATGCATTTCTCCATGCAGCTTCTCCACATAGCTAACCTGATCCTCCTCACATTATGGCAGTCTTAGAAATAAGTGCCAGGCTGGGCTTCTGTAGTTCAACATTTTTAAAAAGTGACAAAAATTCTGTCTGGATTAAATTTGCCCTTTAATTATCATTCTGCAGTGAAGGATAATCCAGTATTTTCTGCTATGTATTTCACCTGTCACTGGTCAACATATTTCTCTTTCCAAGTTTTGTAGGCAAAACAAAAATATATTCCAGCTATTTCTGTTTAACAAATCATTCCAAAATGTAATGTCGTAAAGCAAAAATATATTATATCCTGGTTTTGTGCTTTGACTGGGTTCAGCGGAGCTGTCTTTTTGCTGGGGATCTCTCGTGTTTTCAGACAGAAGTTGTATGGGATGGAACAATCTGAATGTTTAATCAGATAATTGGATTCATAGGTCACATTGTATCACTTCTAACACCTTATATTCTTTATGTGAAAATCACAGGAGGAACCCAGATTTAAGTGTTAAGAATCAAAAAAGACTGTCAATACTGGGGAATATGCTTTACTTGGGGGAGGCAAGCAGATTTGTGGAGACTAGCAACCACAGAATTTTTCACAGAAACTTACTTATGTTTAAAACTCCATGTTATTTTCTTAGGGTTGTATATACACACAGACATACAAATTTCCACAACTAAATTCTCAGCTTCCTTTACACTTTGCAGCTGATCATCTTTGGGTTCCTTTGTATAATCTCTACCCTACCGAGTTTCTTCATATCTCTGGCGTGATAGGGATTAATCAAAGACTAAAGTAATCCAAATGTCATTTATCCCAGTTCAATGCTGTAGGTTCTCTGTAACACCTAAGGAACAAATATACGTGTATATATTTTTAGATCAGCCTCCAGGGGAAACATATTAGTTAGCTTCCTTAATTTACAAAATCTTACAAGATACATACAATCAATTTGAAAGATTCCATTTCACACAAACTTTAAGTGGATCATTTTTGTTGCTGTTATAAATAGTGCAACAAAGTATTGTTTGAGTATAACACATTTAATCAACTAGCTTTGGGCATTGTAGTTTTAGCACCAAAAAAACCACATTATGTCATCATTTGAGAAAAGGTCACTTGTCTCATAGGGTGATTTTCTGTTATTTGGACATTTTCTTATTTTCAAGTCTTGTCATATCTGACCTTTAGCTTAGAGGTAACGTTTGGCCTTTTGCTGCTACTGTTTCACTAAATACCTTTAAAAATAAAATAGCATATTGCAGAAGCTGGTGTATTTAGGGAAGTTTAGCAATACAAATGCAATGTAAAAAAATACAGGAGAAAGAAAAATAGATGACTATGTATGTACTGTTATACTTTCCAAATGATTCTTGGATAGCAGAAAGTATAAAAGCAAAACTTACTGAATGTTTCATGCTGGGAGATCCTTATTTGTATCCATAATTTTGTGGGGTTTGTGTGTCTGTGTGTGTGAGCCAGGGCGGGGGTGGGGGAGAGGCAGTGGTAAGTGAATTGCAGTGTTTAAAAACCTTTGATAGGGATAGCAAGCTGAGGGGAGAATCCACTTGTGGATAATTCCTACTGCGTGCAAGTTACTACTTGTGAAGCAAGTGTAGAATCTCCTCAAAAGTCTAGATAGACATATTTAACAAATCTCAGTTTTCATGAAAGGGAGGAAAGCAGTGACTAACATTTATGAAGGCACGGATGTCATCTCAGGAGATAAATAGATAAAATGGGCCTTAATACGTAGATATTTTTAAGCCACTAAAAACTTTGTGAATCTAATACTGATAAAATTGACCTCTGAATAAACAAACAAACAAAAGCTACATGTGAGAAAGCAAATGTATGGTTTATAAAAGTTTTGGTCAGAAAATACTACCTTATTAAATTTAAAAGAAAACACAAGCAAGAGTTGTATCTTCATTTACATCCATGATCTTCAAATCATCTTCTCTTTACATTGTTGTATGACAGATTGCCCCAAACTTAGTATCTTAAACAACAAACATCCATTATTTCACACTTTCTGCATGTCAAAAATTTGGGTGGTTTTAGCTTAGGATCTCTCATGGATTTGCCGTCAAGGTGTTGGTCAGGGCTGCAGTCATCCAAAGACTTGACTGGGGCGGAAGGATCCACCCTCAAGCTCACTCCCGTGTTTGTTGGCAGAGGTCTTCATTCCTCAGCACATGGGCCCCTTCATGGTGCAACATGGCACCTGCTTGAGGGAGGGAAAGAGGTAGAGAGAGAGGTGGTGGTGGTGGTGAGGAAACAAAGAACACACAAAAGGGAAGCTGCAGTGTCTTTTATAACCTAATTGAGAAGTGACATACCATCACTTTTGCCATTTGGTGTTCGTGACACCACAGACCAACTGTGATATGATGTGGGAGAAGATTATGCGTGAGAGAAGGAGAGTGGGTCATTGGGAGCCATCTTGAGGTTAGCTACCACAATACCAAATGGGATATTTAAAATTTAGTACATCTATTTCAGTCTTTCTAAAATCCCTATTTTATGCAATTTTTCTTTTTATAAATATGATAAATAATTTAAAGGTGTATTGTGCTGATACATATAAATGGAATCTATGAACATTTTATAGGTATATATAATGCACATATGTGTGTGTGTCTGCTATTCAATTTATTTTCATTATGTACTTTCCTGTTTCTCTTTTGTTTAGAAATAGAAAAGGAAAATTCTTGCCATGTAAATTTTTACATTCTAATAGGAAAATAAACTATTACTTGGTCAATGCCTACTGAAAATCATTCCTTAAAATCAGGCAAATTCTTTAAGAATGATATTATATATTGATATTATTTTCTGAGTAGATTAAAGTGATGAATGGTAGCTTGAGTTTTCCTCTGGCATACATAAAATATCCTAATAGAATATCATTGAAAATATATATTTTTATGTACATTCATATTTTAAGTGATAATCTTCTCATATTAAACCAGTGATTATTGACAGGACATTCATCTTGGACAATCAGATGCATGTAATTTTCAGGTTCTATTCTAAAATTATTATTTAATAGTTCCTCTTAATTTAAAAATTTCATGGAGATAAATACAGTATTTTCTCTGAGGGATAATTCTGTGCAATTTTGTTGAATTGTAGGGCATAATTTAAAGCTAACAAATTAATTTAAAGCTGAGTTGATTAGCTTATACATTACATTTTAAACATTTTAATTAGCCATAAAATGCCAATAACTCATAGATTTCCTTAACTTTGAAATAATTTACACAGGTGACATTAAAAGACTATATTAAAGAGTGTTTATCTTTTTCATGAAACCAGTTTTGGGACACTTTGTTGTCCAGTATCAATTTAAATCTTAAATAATTTAAGCAATAATTTAAATCTTAAATAATAATAAGCAATAATTTAAATCTTAAATTCTTATAGGAAGTTATGACAAATCTTAGCTGTTAGATATTATTTAGCTTTCATCACACATATTGTCATCATATCCTTCCTTAGATTTGGTAACTGGCTTAAGTTTTAACTGGGATTAGGTGTTATCTGTACCAAGAGGATAATTGCTAAAATCGGCTCTTTTGGATCAGTTTCCATGAGCTACTTTTTCCTCCTCTCAAATGGAGGACCAGTTTATAGAGATAAGGATGACATTAGTGCTATTGAGTCATGGTCCTCCTTTGTGAAAATATAGCTTATTGTAAGTTTGCTATTTGTATATAAATGTATTGTGAGTTAGTGCTTACTTATTTGCATACACATCCATTTAAGGAATAAAAATTAATTGTAAAACTGCATTAAATATAACTCTTTGTCATTTTTAGCATTAATTTTCATTTTCTACAAAATATTTCTTTAAGAAAATTGAGATATTTACAGTAACAAAATCAGTCACTTTGAATATTACTGGATGGCACCAAAAAAGGTTTATTTAGATAAGTATATAATTTTAGTATACATGTATGAATACCTATCTAAATAATCCAAATTGAAATTTATTCATTTGAAGACCTTTAAATTGAACTAAATCGTCAGCCACTTGCCACATTATCTTCTTTTATCAATTCAAAAAATTTCTGAGGTTAAGTATTATTTTCTTTTAAGGAAGCAAGAGTAGACAAATCAAGTGATTTGTCTCAGGGCCATGCAGGAAAGAAGTCGTAGAGGCAGAAATAGTTGTTCTAACTTCTAGCAGAGTTTTCAAAACAACCAGAACATCTATTATAGAAATGTCCCCAATGGCAGAAAATAAATGAATTTTCCAGTTTAAAATTACTCCCACTTATACTATGCCATGAAAGCCGCTCTCATGAAAGTCAAAGAGGCATCTCTCAGTCTTCACTGTATGCCACCTTTTCTTGCACAGAACAGCCTTCCTCCTTGAGACACTCCTCTTGTCCTCCATATTGTAACTCTGGGTTTCCTTTGCTACTAAAGTCTTTAATCATCTTTCTCAGCTCCACCTTCACACACTGTAGCTTTTCTGCACAAAGCCTTCGGTCATTTTCTCCTCTAATTCTGTAAGAAAAAATGGTTTTGTGCTGACTTTTAATTTTCCTTCCATTGTCTTTCTAGCCTTGCTTTCTGATCCTTCCAGGTTAGGAGTGAGAAAAGAAAGACCTTGTCTCATATTGCCTGGAATGTGGCAGGATTTTGAAGATGCCATATTTCTTACCATTTCCTAAGTTTCTTTGGAGATAGCCCATGCTGGTGTTGCCATGGTTACTCATGGCAAATGTCTCTCTCTTTTGGCTGGTCACTCTGGACTTGATCCACAAACCTGGGCAACCAGTGATCTTCTACCTTTTACCTTCTCAGACTCCTTCCCTGTCCAGGAAGCCTTCATGCACAGGATATAAGACAATCCTATGCTGTTTCTCTCCTGTGTAGCCTGCATCTAATTCACAGGAAATGCTCAAGCAGCTTTGCTTCAGCCAAATCTGAAAATGGAGTAACTCCAAGGCCACAGCCTTTAGTCTGATGCCACAGGTTGCTTCATCCAGACTTTTGCTCCTTAGATTCCTCTGGCAGGACTCGGACACCAGCCCACCTCTATCCACCCTGAAAGATAAACATGTTCAATCCTCCAAGTAATCAAGTAATTGGATGACAGCCATATTCTCTTGGATTCTGCCTAGGAGGCAGTGCTCTCTTCCCTTTTCCCTCAGTGGCCCGGGCTCACAGTTCTCACTAAAGATATATTTTTTGAAAATGATCTCTCAGACTCCATTCTCCTCCCCCTTTAATACCCTTTGGGAGTGAGGAGTTTCTAGAGTTATTTTGTATCAAACAGTAGAATTTACTTTGGAATGTGGTTCCTCTGATATCTCCATTTTAGCCGTTGATTGTAATAAATGAAAAAAATCAACGAATAAAGGAAGTTTCTAAATTTATTTCTCAATTCTTCCTTTTATGAATGTTCTTTCAACCTTTCTGTTTGAGGCAATAAACTAAAGGATTTTCTGTTAGTGCTAATGATTTTCAGAATTTGCTAATTTCTTTAAATTTAGGACAAAAACTGCAGTAGAAAATTTGAGAGAGCTCATAGGGAGCAAGGTTTGAAGTGGGGGGTGTGTACAAGGAGTTACGAACCACCTATCAGAAATCCAGGAATCCTTAAGCTGACGTGGAAGAGTACAGAATTTATATTTATAGAGTTGCCCAGTTTTCACTTTTCACGATTAATACTTAACTAGTCTAGGGAATTCCCTGGCAGTCCAGTGGTTAGGACTCTGAGCTCTCACTGCAGGTGATCCAAGTTCGATCCCTGATCAGGGAACTAAGACCCCACAAGCCACATGGTGTGGCCAAAAAATATATACTTAACTAGTCTATGAGATAAAAATATTTCAAGAAAATTAAAAATATATATTTTTACATTTCAATGAACAATTTTAAAGTCAATGTAAAAATTAATGAAGTATAACAGTTGTCCAGGGACCTATGGGAAATATGATTTGGTGAAGATTGTGCAAATAAAAAAAGTTTCAATGAACAATTTTAAAGTCAATGTAAAAATTAAGTATAACAGTTGTCCAGGGACCTATGGGAAATATGATTTGGTGAAGATTGTGCAAATAAAAAATCCGGTACTGTTTCAATCATTTGAGCTGAAAGAGTTTACCAGAGTTCTAATAATATCTGAAACATTTACATCTGATCTGAATCATTTTCAGTTCTGGTGTATAAAGCAGGGAAGCTAATGTGATATTGTAGGGAAAAAAATCCACATAATGAGTGATCAAAGAGCCTAAAGGGTTCCTATTATATGTCTTAGATTTCATTTTACCTCTTATTTATGTGTAGCAGTGAGGTGTGAAAACTGTTCTTTGGTTGTTTTAAGTATCAGTAAACTGCATCACACCATACTTCTTTACAACTTAATGAAAGTAGGTGAGATTCACTTTACAATTAATTCCTACATATAAGTGAAAAAGGTATTATTCAATTGTAATTCTTGTTCAAGTGAAGTTTTCCAGTGAATGATTCATTAGTTCTTTCGAGTCTATTCAACAATACTTCTCTTTTGTAATATCTTTTTTGCATTGAAGAGCTTTCCAAGGCACTCCTTTTTTGTACAATTTATACTCAGTGAAGATTAAGTTATTGAATGAAATATACTTTCACTGGAGTGCTAGGTAGCCATTGATGACATATATAAGATCTAGCTTAGGGGCAATGTTACAATCTCACCCAATAGAGGACTAAATAAATGCATTTTTTAAATAAATGCAATTTATTAAAAACAGTTTTTAGTGTTGTTATTATTAAATATTTAAAGTTCTTTCTCATGCCCAACTGCCTAGAATTTAGAGAATTTTGGACTCTTTAGTCTAAAAGGGGTTAATTTATTTTTGTTGAATTATTGCGTGCTTGGTCCTAAGGCATAAAGGATTTCAATCTTCTGAAAACTGGTCGGTGTTATGGACTGCATGTTTGTGTCCCCCACCCCGCACCCTGCCCCTAACAACCCACCAATTCATATATTGAAGCCTTAGCCCCCAATGTGATTGTGTTTGAAGATGGAGCCTATGGGAGGTGGTTAGGTTTAGTGAGGTCATGAGGATGAACCCCCATGATGTCATTAGTTCCTGTAAAAGGAGAGAAGGAGATTAGAGATGACTCTCTTTGCCATGTGAGGAAACAGCTGGAAGGTAGATAACTACAAGCCAGGAAGTGGGCTCTTACCAGACATTAGATCTGCTGGTGCCTTAATCTTGGATTTCCCAGCCTCCATAACTGTGAGAAAGAAATGTTTGTTGTTTAAGACACCCAGTCTCTGGTATTTTTGTTACAGCAGCCCAAACTGACTGAGTCAGTTTCTTTTTACTTCCAAAGTTAGATTGCTTTCCCATCCTTCTGCTGTGTTGGCAAACGTATTTAATCAGACGTTGAGATTCTGAGTAATAGCCAATCTGTATCATAATTTCTTTAAAAGAAATTTGAAGATGTCAGTTCAGGAGCAAACAGAGCAATATTAATGTTTTCTTTCCAAGACAATTTTCATTCACACAAAAAACTGTTCGAGATCATATGTTGAACAGGTACTGCTTGTTCTGTGACTGAGATGCCCCCAAAAGGTTAAATTCTACCTTTAAAGTGACAAAAGGCTTATCTTTAACAGCAGTATTATTAATAATTCCATTACTGTTCTTATTTCATTTTTTTTCTATTTTTCACAGTGTGGCTAAAATTATACATTGCATATTATCTTCTACAATGCTAACATAGTCATATAGCTTAGGACACAGATTTGCCAGCATCTGAAATAGGGCTCTTTTGTAGTCATCTGAACTTAAAAGTATAATCAGAAATGTTTGTAAGACTTTAAAGTAATAAGTAAATTTAACTGATGTTCTAGAATGACTGTCTTTTTCATCCCACAGCTCTGAGTCTTCTTGTGATTAGGCGTAAATTAGAACTACTTGGTGTAAGAGAATATTTTCCTTGTCAGAAAAGTGACCTTTTTTGTCAGGTGTCAAAAAAGTGAATCCTTTGTAAGAAGAATCAAAATTCTTTTCTTTTACTATACATTTTTTTCAAGGTCCTTACAATTCTAAATTCTATAAAACACTATTAAGTGCTTTTGCTCAAAATATGTGGGATCCCATCTTTAAAAAGCTTGAAAACCATAATGACAAAAGTATATATATTTGAGTCATCATAATTAATAGCAATTCATCAAGCAATTCATCATAATTTGATGAACTTGCTGGACAAATAAGAAGTCTTTATAAACCAAGTCCAGTGAATAAGAAGAGCTGTCAGGCTGGAGAGAACTATTAGTGAGCCAAAGTGTGAAATGGAAATAAAAAGTTATTTTTCTCAATTGCTCTGTGGACATGTTTTTTTGTTAATTTAGAATAAGAAATGTTACATTTTAAAATACTAAATGGTTTTTCACAAAGATCTTTAGAAATAAATATGAGCTCTCATCTTTGTCAAAATGCATATTTATAGCAAACGTATTATCCTTCTTTTAGTGAGAATTATCCTTCTTTTAGGAGTAATTAATCATAATGAAGGACATATTGCCCCATAGGTTTCTCAGGAAGATATAGAAAACCCTGAACTTTTCCTTAACTTCCAAAACATAAGGGTTGATGTAATCGGTCCATATCTTTGAATAGATCACCCCCAAAATTCAAACTCTACAATTATTCTCTAAATATTAATCTCTATTGTATACAACATACCAATTATGCTCTACATACTAATATATACAAATAATTTGGGGAGATTATAAAATACATTAAAATTCATTCTATTGATTTTTTAAAATAAACTCTTTCTAGGACTTCCTATTTTTGGTGACATTTTCTTTTCTATTACAATTATTCGAGGACCTTCTTCACCACCTTCTTCTCCCATTCACAATGGTCACCTAAATATTTTACTTTTTCTCTCTTGCAGGTATGAGTACTCTTTTCTTTGCAGATAACTTGTTTCCATGCTCTATCCCAACCTTTTATCTTTTGTAGCTTTTATATTCTCTGTGTGGACTATTTACAGGTGGTAATGAAAATGCACAGCATGTAATGATTTGTGGTTTTGCTGAAATCCCAGGGTTAGGCTCTACTCCTAATGAGATCAAAGTGCCAAATAGTGACAAAGATAGAGACAAAAAGGATTGAGGAAGAGGATGAAATTTTTAAAAATAGAGGTTCTTAAATGTCATGCAGAACATTTTAGACTTGATTTGATGGGAAATATAGAAATGATGAAAGCATGTAAAATAAAGGAAGCTGAACTTTTAATGTAATACGCATTTATATATGCTAACAGAGGAGAAGCATTACCCTTCAACCAGCCAGCCATACATTACTAAATGTCAGTTATCTTCTGTTTGGCTTTTGGATTTCCATGGGACTCTAATTCAGTGCACTTCAGGGGTTTGCCTGTCCCGCCTATGTTCTTCTGAACTAGCCCTGAAATGAGGAAACAAGTTCAGTGGGGCATTGTGTGACCTGATGGTGTACTTCACTGCTTATGAATGATATTTTCATATGTAGTGCATCCCCACTCCACTTCTGCTGTAGAAACTGCCTGACTGCTGGGTTTAAAAATGTTTTTAATTTGATTTTGCTATTAAGAGATTCCATCACCCATGTGATTTACATTTTTCATCAGTAAAGACTCTTGGGAACTCTTCATACTCCAGCAGTGAGAGAAGTAATGTTTGAACCTTTTTAGTAGTGACTATTATACGTTGCTTACAAATCAAGCAGAGAAGGTACTTTATTGCTACACATCTCTGTTGACATCACAGACATTATTTAAGGAACAAAGGAGAAATTCTAGTTTGCATGGTGTCACAGCTCACTAGTGGGGTGGTTCTTGGCCAGAGAAGGAAAGAGCCTATAGTCAGCAACTAACCAGGTGTCAGCATGAAGCTTGAGCCAGGACTGTGACTGAGAGGAAATCAGGAGCCATAAATAATGTGGGTTTTGTTGTTTTTCATTATATTGATCCTAATATTTTTAAAAATATTGCTTTTTAATTGCAAAAACTGCTAGTTTCTTACCTCTAAATAGCAATGATGAGTTTTCTTTTAATTGAAGCACAATGGACTTACAGTATTATATTAGTTTCAGATATTCCACATAGTGATTCGATACTTTCATATTATGCACCATAAAAAGTTGTAATATTGTTGACTGTGTTCCCTTTGCTATACATTACATCCCTATGACTTATTTATTTTATAACTGGTAATTAGTACTTCTTAATTACCTTCACCTATTTTGCCTCTTTCTCCATCCCTCTCCCCTCTGGCAACCACTAATGTGTTCTCTGTATCTGAGAGTCTGTTTCTGTTTTGTTATATTTACTCATTTTTTAGATTCCACAGCTAAGTGAAAACGTTATACAGTATTTATCTCTGTCTGACTTACCTCACTTAGCATAATACCCTCCAGGTCTATGTTATTGCAAATAGCAATGTTTCAATTTTTTTTTATAGCTGAGTAATAGTCCACTGAATATATATACCACATCTTCCTTATCCATTCATCTGTTGATGGACACATAGGTTGCTTCCATATCTTGGCTATTGAAAATATGCTGTAGTGAACATTGAGGTGCATATATCTTTTCGAATTAGTGTTTTTATTTTCTTTGGACAAATACCCAGGAGTGGAATTGCTGAATCATATGGTCGTTCTATTTTTAATTTTTTGAGGACCCTCCATACTGTTTTCCATAGTGGCTGCACCAGTTTACATTCCCACCAATAGTACAGAAGTGTCCTCTTTTCTCCACATCCTCGCCAACACTTATTTATTGTCTTATGGATGGTAATCATTCCAACAGATGTGAGATGGTATCTCATTGTGGTTTTGATTTGCATTTCCCTGATGATAAGTGATGTTGAGCATCTTTTCATGCACTTGTTGGCCAATGATGAGTCTTTAAAGGCCTCTTTACATGATTCTATATAATCATTTCTTAGGAGCTTTTTGCAAAATTGTCACTCAAATTAGAACTCCTTTACAATATCAAGACCCATCTTATTTAAAATTCCATATATTTCTTAGAACTTTGGATGTGTTCCTACTGCATGTAGCTGATTTGCTAGTTTGACTAGAGTATAACATAATCTTCTTCAATGTCAAATATATTTTGGGAATCCTTAGAGACTATGCCATGCTTGTTACAGTTTCAGGTGGGTTTATCATATCCCAAAATTCTTTCATTATTTGTTTAATTTAATTGACTATGCTTACACTTCAAGTGATCTGTATATAACCCTGCTAAAAATATAATTTAAATTATACAACATTTCAAAATGGAAAATTAATAAACAACAGTAAAGATTTCAAAAGTCACATATTTCAAGGTCCTTTTTCCTCTTGTAAACTCCCTGAAAGTTAATAAAATTTTAAAAATGTATATTTCTAATGTATTTAATGGAATACAAATTTACTGGGAAATATAATTTTATAAGTCATTTTTAATGGTTTGACAAAAGACCATAAGGGAAATGAAATAGAGAAGTTTTTTACTCATAGGCCCTGGGGAGGTACATGGCATGCTTCAAGGGGTCACATGGGGAGGTCAAGGTAGAGTGCAGGTAGCAGAGTGTGGGAGGACCTTCCTTTATCAGGGTCTGGGGTGGAATGCTCTGGGGTTCCCGAGTAAAGGCCAGGTTGGTCAATTCAGACCAAAAAGAGCAGGGCTTTGGTAAACTCCGGGGTGGGTGGGTGGCAGGGAGTCTTACCTAAGGG
Source organism: Neophocaena asiaeorientalis asiaeorientalis (assembly GCF_003031525.2). Taxonomy (NCBI): domain Eukaryota; kingdom Metazoa; phylum Chordata; class Mammalia; order Artiodactyla; family Phocoenidae; genus Neophocaena; species Neophocaena asiaeorientalis. The sequence continues at coordinate 136,225 of NW_020172832.1, forward strand.
GCACACAAGGGGATGGCCCTGGGAGGCATGAGAGATTGTTGCTCACAAGGGCTATTGGGGAAGTCATATCAGGAACTTACATTTGCTTGTGACTCTGTGGGCTGTTATCCAGGATATGCAATCACGGGAGGGGCTAGTGTCACATCAAGGACCTGCAGGCTGCTTGGCTACACAAAATAGATGCTGACGCAGTGGTATCATGGAGTAGTTTAGCTACTTGATACACACACCCAGATCAGTACACGTCACACTGGCGCAAGTTGGATAAGGTTGGTGGAATGTATAAATGTCAATATATTGTTTGTGATATTATACTGCAGTTTTGCAAATTTCAGTGGTGGAAACTGGGTAAAGTATACACATGAGCACTTTGTATAACTTACAACTTTTGGTGAATCTACAATTGTCTCAAAAATTTTTCAATGAAAATGTAGAAAAAGATACATATTCATTATAAAATACTTAGAAAATGCAAACAAACCAGAAGAGGAAAGTTGCCCCTGTGTAGATATCTGTGGTCTCTTTTTTTCTCATCTTCCTCAGGGCTCTATTTGAATTTTGTGTCATCATAGAGCACTATCCTGGCCACTCTACATAGAATGCAATAGTGCATGAATTACAATGCAGTAATCTTGTACTGCATAACCCAATCACTCACCACGTCTTTGTTCATTTCACTTATTATCCACTGACATAGTATTTCTGCATTTTTAAATTGGTTGTTTTCTTGTGTATCATTATTAAAAATCCAGGAGGATGAGGTCTTTTATTCATTCTTGTATTGCCAATTCTAATAAAGTGACTGACATTGTAGGAGTTTGATAAATATTTCTGTATGAGTTAAAAATGGAATCATTCTACACTTAACTGCTTTATTTGCTTGTCTATCATGTATTTAAAATTTTTATAGTAAGCCAGGTTGTACTTTGTGCTCATAATATAATGATAAAATCAAAGACTAGATTTCTACCTACTTAGAGACCTAACTCTATTTTTACTATTATATAATTTTCTAAAATAGCACTAAAATAGTTACTAAGTGTTCTATTAAATGAATGAAATGCAATTTATCAAATATCTACATTTATACATCATTATGATTTTAAACTGTGGGCATTTATAAATAATATTGTGATGAATGAACTTGAAGTTAATATTATGTCTTTATGGGGTTTATTTCCTCAGGATAAATTCTGAAGTTCATATGTATAATGTCATTCGTTCAAATACTCAGGTCCTATTAGAGCTAATGAGACTCTGATATACATTGTGTTTGGAGTGGAGACTTGGTAATATTCTAATTTAGTCATTTTTTCCCCTCTTTTACTTTCTTAGTAATGATCACCAACCTCAGTCTATTCTTGATTACTCACAGTTGGCTTTCCTTATGCCTGGACCCTGCACACAAATGTTACTAACACACAACTCAAATTTCTGACAAAATTATCCACTGCTATGCAGAGCCTTACAAATAATAAACATTTTGGTTTATTTTAGTTCATTTGCCCACCGACTGGTTAATATCTGAAAATAATTAACTTTTTTTTCTTGTATGTCTGTGAATTCTCTTTACTTATAGAATTTATAATCCATGCCTCTTCATTAAGTACTTTTAAGTTTTCAATTTGTTGTTCGTTAGAATTGTCCAAAAGATTATAATTACCCAGTCTTAACCTGTGTCCAGAGATATAGCAGTAATCCACATAGTTTGAAAAGACTGCAAGCAGGGAGTGAGAATACTAGAAATAAGTGGGGAACAGATTTCCAAGTCTTGGGGCAGCTTATTAGCATCAATATGTTACTATTTATTTATATTCCTGCATTTGAATTTTTTCAATACAAGCTATAAGGATAATGGTACTTTGGGCCTCCTCTATTTAGGTTTGTGATTTTGAAAATGTTCCAGGGCTGCCATCACAGTTCACTGGGTACTGAAGAACTAGTTTTTTTGAGGATGGTGAATACTGGCACTTGTGTTACACTTTCCTATTCTAAATCATTGCTAAAAATAACATCACATCACTTTCCCAGTGAACACAGGTATAACATTAGAGCTGTTCCCCACAATTGTTACACTTCTACCAGAGTAGGTGTTTGACTTGAAACTTATTTTCCACTTCTTTTCTGGTTGAAAGTTAGTTGATGATCTTGACTACATGACAACTAAATATTGTGTCTGATGAAGTTTTCATTATCAATAAAGTCTATCCCAGGTGAGATCATTGTACTGTGGTCTGATCAAACAATATTAACTGAGAAAAAGGAATTGTATACTATTTTAAATACTATGTAATTATCATAGCCCCTTTATGACTTGTGGGAAGTATTTCCATATCCAGTGTATTGTAATGGAGGAAATTATAAAATTGGAATTGAAATGGACCTCATACATTACCTAGTCCAACCTCTTTAGATTTTATTTGGGGAAACAGAGGTTTAGAGAAGTTCAGTGACTTGTCCCAAGGTACACAGCTGCTGAGTGGCAGAGGCAAGTTCACCAGTGTATCACCAGTATGACAACCCTGGTGGTACCTAATAGCATTAAGAAAGCATCGTCTGTATATAGTGACTGTATAATTCTTGTATTAGAAAATTGCACTTACAGATTATGACACACACATTTAAACTGAAAGCCTGTATTAAACTTATTTTAGAACAAATTGAATGCATCTGGAAATATGGGTTCTGTTCAGACCTTCAAAGGTATTAGACATGAGTACAATGAATGCTGAGTTTAACATCAATTTCTCAGAATGAAATGGAAGATTATTCTTTCTTAACATGCTACACATATGAAGTGGCTCAAGTTTAGATGAGCACTCATTAGCTTAATTCATAATTATTTTAAGGAGTTCATCGCCACTCATTTTTTTTTCACACAGTTCCTAATTTGTAGCAGTCATCCTCATGGTTTTGTTCATTTGACACATCTTAAGATATTTCTTAGAATTCAGTAAGTGTTTGTGAAGCTCTATAATGATTTAAAAACTATGTGTCAGTGTGTAATTAACACTAGTCAGATATGTCTTAGTCTGAGGAACTTCAATTTAAGAAGATAGCAGAGTGTAAGTAGTGAGGAAAAAAGGGCATTTTCCTCATCACAGCATGTACTTCCCTGCATTAAAATACATCCCCACATTGCAATGAAATGTCTCATCTACAAGTGTTGACATACTTAGTGAAAAAATAAATATCTTAAAATTACTAAAATACAAAACATTAGAAAAATCAATGAAAAACATAAAAGGTATGTGACCAGTCCATTTATTTTCTTTTGTAACTGTATACAAAATGCAAATTTTTGATCAGGATAGAAACCTAATATAATGTTGAATTCTAAATGTCCAGCCTCTAAAATATACCTAAAATTTGTCTCCTTTTTTCCATCTTCATTGCCACCATTACCTCATACCTTTCCTGATACAATAACTTTTAAGTGACCTTCCTTTCTCCAAGATTATCCCCCCACTCAGGCATCTTAATTCCCTCTTCTCTTGGCATGCAGACTCATTTTTATCTGTCTTTAAACAGAAAACAAACAAAATCCCCAAAACAAAAAACTGGAAACCCAAGAGACACAAGGAACGGGGAGGTGCTGGACATGCTCATTACATTGATTTGGGTGATGGGATCATGGGTGTTTGCATATGTCCAAACTCACCAAATTATACAGAAGAAATACGTACAGTTCTTTGTGAAAAAGCAACCAACCAAACAAAAACAAAAAACAACTATCCTTGGATCCCCATCGTCTTAAGAGTAAAATCCAGAATCTGCAATGGACTGCTCACAGGGTCCTATGTTAAGAAGCCGCCATTTTCTTCTCTGATTTCATCTAGTGCCCATCTCCCTTTCTTCATCATGCTCCAGCCACACTGGCTTTCATTTTGTTTCTTGAAAATGCCAAGTCCTTTCCCATCCTATGAACTTTGTATTGATATTCCCCAAGACTTTTTGGGGACAGATGTCTTCTCCTAATTCATATGGTACCTCCTCAGAGAGGCCTCGTTGATCATTCTATGTGAAGTCATTTGCATAGTATCTCACTTTTTCTTTAAGCTATGTATCTTAAATGGAAATCACGTTAGAGAATTACTTGTCCATTGTTAGTTGCCACAATTAAGGTCCATAAAGCTAGGATTTTTTATGCTGTATTTACTACTGCATTCTCATTATCTGTATCAGTGCTTAGAACATATTAGACACATAGGTGTACACTATCTCCCAGCCCTTGAGTTTTATACATCTGCCCTATGAAGTAAATCTATATAGGAATAGTGAAGTGGTAAGCTTTAGAAATGGAATTGAAAATAATTGTTTTAACATCCCATGTGACCTTTAATAAATTTTCAAAATTGTTGATTACAGAGAGGTGATGAAGTATTGATATAAACATTGATAAATAATATCAAAAAAGTTACTCTACCTTCCTCTTTTATTTTCATCATCAACACATGGTACAGGCAAATGAGCTTTTGGAACTTACATTTATAAGAGGCATGATGATAGAGAAAGGTCAGCTCTATCAACTGACTAGGTCGAAAAGGAAAAACAAATTAAAAAAAAGAAAATGTTTGAAAATTCTCTCCCTTATGACTCTGGCAGTATTTTTTTCTCTTAATAATTCTTCAGTTGCATGTTTTTTGTTTGTCAGAGATATTCTGTGAGTCATTGTGCATACTTAGGAGACAGTTTGACTCAAGGGATTCATGAAATAAAGAGTCATACAATTAGATAATCGGAAATCACTTTTAATTGCATATTTGCACTAAACCAAAATAGTACTCTTCAAAGGAAAATTATCCCAGCTTTCAAACAATGATTCTTTTGTATTTTGTATTATAGTTACTAAATTGTTAGGACAAGGCCCTCTCCCACGCACAAAACATTACATAATCAATCTTCTGCTCTTTTATCTGCTTTCCCCAAACACTGACAGAGTAATCTTTATCAGAGGGTACAATTTCATAGTTATATTGAAGCTTTCTAAAATGATCAAATTCATGCATGAATTAATTAAATATTATTTTAGAAGTAATATTTTTATTGTTTTGGATAAAAATGTATTGATTGAATCCAAATGGGCATAGTATTTAGCAGGTGACATAAACACCATGATCATGAAAAGTTTGCAAGTTTTTGAAGACTTCATCATAATTTTAAGGTTGAAAACAATTTCATGAATGTCTATAGTAGAGAGAAATGTATGTATCAAGGCATTATATATTATCCAAATACTTGTCTAAGTATTTCATAAGAGAGGACTTTGAAAGTGTTTTTTTATTGGTTTTATTATTTGATTAATTATTCTGGTCTTAAATTGTTTAATATTTTAGGTTTTCAGTTTATATTTCTGGCCAAGATCAGTTAATGGCAAAGCTGTTTTGGGTGCCTGCTAAGCACAAGAAACTGTGTTAGAGAAAAAGTTATCATGACACACTTTTCTCTCATGATAAAACAGAGGTTATATGTAAACATGTAGTGAGAGGGGAGAATCACAAGTGAAAATTTTAAAATGGTAACACAGGACTTCCCTGGTGGTGCAGTGGTTAAGAATCTGCCTGCCAATGAGGGGACACGGGTTTGAGCCCTTGTCTGGGATGATCCCACATGCCGCGGAGCACCTAAGCCCATGAGCCACAACTACTGAGCCCATGTGCCACAACTACTGAAGCATGCATGCTTAGATTCCATGCGCCACAACAAGAGAAGCCAATGCAATGAGAAGCCCACGCACTGCAACGAAGAGTAGCCCTCACTCGTCACAACTAGAGAAAGCCCTCATGCAGCAACAAAGACCCCACGCAGCCAAAAATAAATAAATAAATTTATTAAAAAATTAAAAAATAATAAATAAATAAAATGGTAATACAAATTCTCAAAAATTACAGAATGTCGTAAAAATAGATAATGGTGGGTACTAGTAATGGAGACCTCTTAAGATGCCCAGGAGGGTCTTTCTGAGAAGTTGAAATTAAAGGTGAAGCCTTCATTACAAGAAGAAGTCAGCCTACTGTATAGTACAGGGAACTATATTCAATGTCCTGTGATAAACCATAATGGAAAAGAATATAAAAAAGAATGTATATATATGTATATATATATGTATAACTGAATCACTTTGCTGTGCAGCAGAAATTAATACAACATTCTAAATTAACTATACTTCAAAAAAAAAAGTCAACCATGTCTACATCTAAGCAAAAACCATTGCAGGCAGAGAAACCAACCTTTCAAAGACCCTAAGACACAACACCATTGTGCAGATTCAAGGAACTAAAAACTAGGGTGGCAGGACCATTGTGAGTGAAAGGGAGAGCATGATGGGTGAAGCTGTGTAAGTTAGCAGAGCCTACAGAGACTTGTTGGCAATTGTAATATATTGTATTTTATATGAAGGGCAGTTAAATTATTTAAAATATGGGATCCACATAATCTAATTTTCTTTTTGTAATTATAGTCTGAGCATTCTGTGGAGAATGAATTTGAGTGAAAGGAAAGGAGGAGATGAGGAGATCATTTAGAATGACACCATGGTCTTCTACACAAAATATCAGAGTGACGTGGTCTAGGATGTGGCAGTGGATATAGAGAAAAGTGAACTGAGTCTACACCCCTTTGGTAAACATGACTTGATGGAAGTTGGGGATAGAAAAAAAGGATAACTGTTGGTAAAGGCAGTGGTGTGTAGCCTTTCTGTTCCCACTCAGCCACATAAAAATGGGTCTTGGTCTTGGGATTGGAACACTTCCTTACCAAGAGATAAAGAGCCCACTGAGCTTGTGCCAGGCTTATCACCTTGTGTGGGAACATCTTTCCTTGTTTCAGGCTCAGTGATTGCTCTTAGATTGTCTCTTAAAGTGTGTACATCATATGGCCCACAGCCAACCCCACTGTTATATCTGTCCTCCAAGGACAAGGGGCCAGGATGCTTTCTACTGTGGCACAAGAGGGGTACATATGGGCAGATTGTCCTGTGACCACTGCCTGGAGAGACCCACTGGCCATGGGAGACAGATGCCCACTATAGAAGCTGATCTTGCTCTGTCTCTCCTCTATGTGAGTAAGGTGTTATTACACAGTATTTGACTGTGTTGTGTTTTCCTTGGCAACTTCTTTACCAAGTTACAGTGGGGAGAAGTATTTAGAGTCCTCCCCTGGGATTGTAACCAGTGCACAGTGCTCTCCTCTTTGATAACCAGTGTATGGTAATCTGCTCTACAGTAACTTGAATGTTTTTAAACTTGAGCAACTGAAAGATTAGAAGGGTACAATTTGGGGTTAGGGAAAACCAAGAGTTTAGATTTCAACATGTTGAGCTCAAGTATACAAGTGTATATACCTGAGAGAAGAAATTGGAAAAATCTGACATTCATGAGTAAGCCAACAGTTTTTAATGTCATGAGAATGAGATTATCTACAGAGATAGTAAAGAGAGAGAAAGTGGGGCCAGGACCAAATCCCGAGAAATGACAACATTTTAAGGTCTGGCTAACATGCAGAAATTAACAAAAAAAGAGTGTGAAGGAGAAGGCAGAGAATTAGGTGGGAAATTAAAATTATGTGCTGTCATAGAACCCAAGAGGAAAGCAATTTACCAAGCAGTAAGTCCCCTGTTTCAATGCTACATTGTTAAATAAATGTATATACACTGGCTTTGAAGAAATGAACGTTGTTAATAATCTCTGCTGAATTGGATCCATTGAAGTGGTTGGTGGATGGGGGTGAGAGGCTGAGTGGAATTGGATCCATTGAAGTGGTTGGTGGATGGGGGTGGGTGAGAATCAGGTTGAGTGGTGGGAGGAGTGATATGATGTCAGGAAGTAGAGGTGCAATTTTCTATATAAGTTTATGGAGAACTTTTGCTGGTGAGGAATTTGAAGTCAAGAGAGGCTAAAATTATTTAATCTGGGAAACAAAAGAGCAGCTTCATATGTAGGTAAGAATAATCTAATAGGGAGATATTGATAAGTCAAGAGAAAAAAGGAAAGACTGAGAAAATAAAATCCTTTACTGAGTGTGATGGAGGAAAAGATTTACCTATGATAGAAAAAAAATTTGGTTCATTAGAAGGGAAGAAGTGGAAACTAAAATTAGACACAGGAAGGTTTGCAGATTTTGTCATGGGGAGATGAATGAGCAAAGCAAAAAAAGTTTTTTTCTCAAAAATGTGAAAGCAGGGCTTCCCTGGTGGCGCAGTGGTTGAGAGTCCGCCTGCCGATGCGGGGGACGCGGGTTCGTGCCCCGGTCCGGGAGGATCCCATATGCCGCAGAGCGGCTGGGCCCGTGAGCCATGGCCGCTGAGCCTGTGCGTACGGAGCCTGTGCTCCGCAGCGGGAGAGGCCACAGCAGTGAGGGGCCCGCGGACCGGAAAAAAAAAAAAAAAAAAGGTGAAAGCAAAGTCAGTGACAGAAAGTATGTAGGTACATTCAGAGAATGTAGGAGAGAACTCTCTAGGAGAGCGAGGAGAGAGCTCATGAAATAAATTTGAACTTATCATGACAGTCATTGTATAATGCCCAATTTCATGATATTCTCTAATGGTATTTGGCTGCATGGCTTGTTAGCAATCTTGACCTAGGTATATTCACCAAAGTGGATGGTAGATGGGGCATACAGGTGTAGGCATGGAGAACTTGGATGGCTAAATTCATTCAGCTGTTCCAACTGTTTCATGGTTGGACCATAGTAGTTTGGTGGATACAAAACTTTTAGCAATCTAAGTATGGTTGTCTATGCTATTGCTATGGTGTGAATGTCTGTGGCCATGTTGAAATCCTAATAATCAGTGTGATGGTATTAGGAGGTGGGGCTTTTGGGAGGTGATTACTGCATGATAGCAGAGCCCTCATCTATGAGATTAATGCCCTTATGAAAGAAGATCCAGAAAGCTCTCTTGCCCTCTTTTACCATGTAAGGGTACTATGAGAAGTCTATGGCTCAAAAGGAGGATCCTCCTTCACCCAAACATGCTGGTACCCCCACTTCAAACTTCCAGCCTCCAGCTATATAAGCTACTCAGTCTTTAGTATTTTGTTAGAGCAGCCCACACAGACTAAGACAACTCCCATGAGCTACTTGGGATATTTAAACCGTGTGCCTCCAAAATTATTAACTGTCTGAAAAAAAATCAATGCATTTTAAATAGCCCTGCTTCTACTTCTTCCTTCTGCAATCACCTTCTGCCTTCCCTCACAAAATATCTGTGAGTTCAAGGTAGAAAAGCATATATTTATATACATATATATGTATATATATGTATATATATAAAATAGAGAGAGATACAGAGATACATTGTATATATAGAAGGAGAGGGAGAGGGAAGAGGAAAAGGGTCCAAGGTATAACCTTAAATAAATAATTGAAAATATATAAATCTTAGGATCCATCTAAAACCTAGGGTGATCCTTGAATGATTAAACAATGGGAAACTGCTGAATCATCCAGACATCACAGATGCAAGTGCAAAGTGCTTAAATTTTGTTTTTTGATGATACTTTTTTGTGTCCTTTTACTTATCATCTGTATCTCTTCATCAAAGTTTTCTCCAAGTTCTGGCATGCTATATTAATCAACCCTCTAAATAACTGATTAGAATTTTGCAGTCTTCAATAATCACTTTGTTGCCGGTTTCTTGTTTTTATTTTGACAATTGTGATTTTTATCTGAATGCGTTCTTTGCTGATGCCAGGTGGCTCCCATTGCATAGATTTAATGTGTGCACATATTTGAGAACACAAATGGGATCCTTTCTCCCTGAGATTCTTCTTCTACCTTTGGGTACTGTTCCTTGATAGAGGAATGCTGACTGGTGGCCTTTCTGAGTGACAGTCTTAGGAACACTGTGACAGTGCCTCCATTGTGAGAATTTCATCACCTCTGGTGAATGGCAGCTGGGAACACATTCTGAAGACTCACATAGGGATAGCGGAAAAGTTAAAAAGTGCTTAAATTCATCCAAGTTCTTGAGTTTCCCCTATTTGTGTTCTCCCTTAGACCTTGCTTCTCTCTGCTTGAAAATTTTGAGTTCTGTTGGAAAATACACTTATAGTTTGGCCCATTCCCTGATCCTACTGAACCAGGTGCATGCTTGTTCCCTCAACCTGGTCCTATCGGAACTTTATCTTCTAGAAAGATAAGTAATCTGTACTTAATGCAATCATTGTCTTCCTCATAAATTGTTAGGTAAAGAGAAATGGAATTAATGTTGCTTTTGCTTTTATCTATAGGTTTCCTTTCTTCTGATATCTTTGAAAAGATTGGAACTACTTTTTAAAATTTGGCTGCTAAAAAAACCAACAAAGTTTTTCTAGATGATACTAACACACATGAAGTATAGATTAGATGAGGTAATGATATCATGCTCTTCTTAACCAGGAATGATATATTTGCAGCACTGAATCTTGCTGAATGTCATATGTAAAAAAGAACATTGTCAAAGTAGGCTATATAGAAGTTGGTGTTTGGAACAGTTAAAGATCAGGCTGTCATTACTTGTGAAGAATTGGTTAAGAAAGTAGGAAGAACTGAGCTAGTTATTTGAGCATGTGATAGGAATAAGAACTAGGATGAGAAGCTGAAATTACTTGAGCAGAATTTGTCTTAATAGATGAAATCACACAATAAACATTGGAACTCCTCAACATTAAGAATGGGCTCTCTCAGAATGCTGAGATATTTGTGCTGGTGGGGGCATTTAATCTAGGGCTGTATGTGCATTTGTCAAGGGTGATGTGGAAATAATTCTTTCACTAGACAGGTGGTTGGATTGATGTTCCTTCCAAATCTAATGATCTCTAATTTTGTGAGGGTCAAAATGAAAATACTATCTCTTAAGGATAATCTGATATTTATGAAATATTTCTTCAATATTTGCTATTGTAAACATAAAAGTAATAGATTGTACCCAGAAGAATATAAGATTGCAAACATGTAAACCATTAGAAGAAACAATTAATATAAAAAGAAAAAATAGATCATATAATAAATGATAGAAGAGAATCACAAAAACATTAAGGTTAATATAGCATCAGTTGACAAAACAAAGAACAATCTCATTCAAATCAGTATGTATAAAAGGTGTAAAAGCAGCCACATTGATAGAGATAAATCAAAACTCAACTACTTATTTGCAAGCAACATGTCTATAGTAAAATAAGAAAATCAAAGAGCAAAACTAAATAAAAAGTAGACAAGAAAAATGCCAATTCAAGGAAATTAGGGGTCATATTCTTAATAATGGATTAAACTGAATTAAGAGCAAAAGTTTAAAAGGAACAATGATAACAGTACATTATATAAACCCAAATGATGATGTATCTATCATGTATATTTGTGCTCCCAATAATATCATATTATTTGTTCACTTACTGAGCATCTTTTATATATCAGCCAATCTTCTAGGCTTCCAGATTATAAATAAACAAATAAAAAATAAAATAAAAAAACAAAAAAACCCTTTCTTTTTCTTCATGTAGCTAATATCCTTACTGGTGAAATAGAAAATAATCATGGGTAATTAATAGTGTTATGAAGAAAATCTAAAGCTGAAGAAGGCAGCAAAACAATAATATGAGAAGACTTTAATTCACTTCTTTCAATAAATGACAATTTAAATAGACAAAAAGTAAGTAATAATATAAAAGATGAATAACAACAAGGTAGAACTCATTTTTAACATATTGAATTCTATATTCTGAAGGCAGAGAATAAAACACTTTTACCCCCAAACGTTCAAGGAACAGACACAAAACTTGATCATAATTTAGGAAAATATCAATTTTAAACATGGAAATAGTATAAAAAGTATTTTCTGTTTCTGAAGTGAAAATGATTGAAATTAACTCTAAGTTAGGAAAAAAAAATATTCCTTGAAACAAAGAATCAAAATTTCAGTATACACAAAAATTTTGTTTTAGAATATCCAGATGAAATAAAATTTCTAAAGATAAAGATATTAATGGAAATGGAAATACTACTATTTTAAAGGCCTAGAAGATTCCATTTAAGCAGTAGTAAGAATGAAAATAAATGAATTTAGAATTCAACATAAGTGTTATAAAAAAGAAACAATCAGTTTAGGGAGAGTCTGAGGACAAAAAGATATGGCAAAGATCAAATGGAAATTAATAGGCTAGAATTAAAATGGCAGGATCAGTAAATCAATATAAAATTGGTTCTTTTAATTAACTGAAATGTGAGCTCAGAAAACAAGGAAAAAAATGTATAAATCATAAATATTAGAACATAGTAAGTGAGAATATGAAAACAATCACAAATACAAGCAACTAACACAATTTACATTTTTACCACCATTTAGAATTGTTTTGCAGGCACTAAGCAATCCAATTAAAGAAGGAAAATAGGTCAAAATGATAAAAATTGCAATGAAGAAATTAATGCCATCATTATTTGGAGATAATATGTTAGCACACCTGGAAATCTAAAAGGCATTACCTAAACAACTAGTTCAAAAATTTGCTTGAGGACAGTATTTACTCATTGATAAATCTGAGATAAAATAGTGCCATAAGTTCTTGGTTTAAATTTTCCCTATCTTTTGCTAAATAAGGACAAATGAAGTCAGAAGGCAACAACGTATACTGAATCCCTAAGACTAACAAGCCCCTGTGAGGAAGATTGGAACTTATTCTTTATCTTTCACAGTACACAAGGAGAAATAGGTGGTTACCACGAAAGAAGCTAAGAAGAAATCAGTTAAAATTTTAACAAATTCTTAGAGGCCAAGTACAGGCTGGCATAGTAATGTGGGATTTCTAGAGTTCCCAGTCACAAGGGAAGTTGGCATTCACTTGCAAGCACTTTTCCAAGAGCCATTTTTGTGTGTGGAAGAGACAAGTAAGCAAGGTCATGGATATGCAGCCTATACAGTCACATAGGCCTCACATTTAGAAGAGCTCTGCATCTAGTTTAATGCTCTGCTGTCACCCTCTTGAAATTATTAATAGTTTTTGAACAAGGGGCCCTAGGTGTTTAGTTTGCACTGGGAGTCACAAATTACATACCCAGCTGGAGCATGATTGGTAGCTGGCGGGAGACAGAAAATAATCCCTGTCCATTTCCCTAAACTTTTCTGTCTTACAAAGCAGGGCCCAAGCAAAACTCCATTGCTTCTGGCGGTAGAGGCAAAATCTTTCTGCCTTTGGTGGAGGGATAGGAAACTGTCTTAGACCCATGCTAAAGGCAAAGATCCATTGCTGCCAGAGGAGGGGCAGAAGCAAAAACCTTCTGCCCTCAGAGTAGGCATGTTCATGAACTTGGAAGACTCATTACTGTTAAAATGTTAATTCTCCCTGATTGATCTATGAATACAATCCCAGTGACAATTCCAGCATTTATTTTAAAATTTGACAGTTCAATTCTAAAATGTAAATGAGAAATTAAAGGATCTAGAACAGCCAGCGCAGTTTTGAAAGAGAACTGCTAGTGATCATTCACACTACCTCATTTCCAGACTTACTCTGAAGTTGTAGTAATCATGATACAGATACAGTTATATTTGTGTAAGGATAAACATGCAGATGAATGGAATAAAACAGAGTTCAGAAATATATCCGTACATATATGGTCAACTGAGTTACACAAATGCTCTGAGGAAATTCAACTGAGTAATGATGGTCTTTTCAACATACAGTACTAGAAAAATTACACATCCATATATAAATCAAACATACACATAAATGTAAAAACTAAAATTATAAATCTTATAGAAGAATCTAGAAGAGAAAATCTCACTGAATTTGTGTTAGGCACAGATTTCTCAGATATGCCAAAAGAGCGTGAATGTTAAAATAAACATTAGTAAACGGACTGCATTAATACTAAAAATGTCTACTCTTTGAAAGACATTAAAGATATTTAAAAAACATGCCACTTCTAGGAGAAAATATTTGAAAAACGCATAACTGATAAAAGATTAGTATCCAGAAAATATTTTAAACAGCCCTCTCAATTCAATAATAATAAACAAATAACCCAATAAAAAGAAAGGCGGTAAAAGATTTGAATAAACTCTTTAAGAAAATGGAGATATACATGGTAAATAAACATATGAAAAGATGCACAATATCATTTTTCATTAGCATAATGCAAATTGAAACCACTTGAGATGCCACTAAACGCCTATTAGAATGAGTTGAAAAAATAAAATTGACAATACCAAGTGCTAATAATGATTGGAAGCAACTGAAAGTCTCATACATTGCTAGTGAGCATGAAAAATGCTAGAGCCACTTAGAAAAACATTTTGGTGTTTTCTTTTAAAATTAAACATACATTATCATTAAACTAAGCAATTGCCCTATTATTAGCCAAAGGAAAATAGATATATCTCTCCTAATACCTCAAATGTAAGCATTTAGTAGATTTTTTTCTTAATCACCCAAAACTCAAAAGAATCTAAATGTCCATCAACTTTTTATCAAATGGATAAACATTGTGGTACATCATACAAAAAAAAAAAAAAAAAAAAGGAACTACAAACTGATACATGTAAGTAGCATAGATATCGTAAAAGAATCAAGCTAAAAGAAAGACCCCAGACAGAACAGGCTACATATTCTATGGTTCAATTTATGTGACATTATGGAAAAGACAAAATTATAGGGAGCGAAATCAGATCAGTGGTTTCCAGGGATTGGAGATGGGAGACATAGTAGCACAAAGAAAAGTTTTGAGGTGATAGAAATGTTTTACATCTTGATTGTAGTGGTTATTACACAAATTTATACATTTGTGAAAACTCATAGAACGGTATATCCTAAAATCCAAAGTCTGGGTTTTACTCTATGTAAATTATACCTTAAAAAATCTGATTTAAAACATTCTCACTCATATTAAAAAAATTGAATATAAAATCATTTTTATTTATCAAATTGGCAAATATCCAAGCATTAGATGTCACCTTTGTTTGTTGCTGGTGATTAAAGAAAGCAGTGCTCTCATATTTAGTTGGTAAAGTGTAAATTGACATAATATTTATGTAGAAAAATTTGGCTATAACTATTATAATTTATATACCACTTGACCCCTCAAATCTCCTTCTAGGAACTTATACTAGAAATACAGTTTTACATATACACAAATATTTATTACAGTAATACTCATTGCAGTATATTTGTAAGTTTAAAACAACTTAAATGTCTGTTAGTAAAAGACTGAAAAAAATTATGGGGTGTTCATGCAACTGGATACATACTATGTGGCTGTTTAAAAAAAATAGGTATTTTACAGATATGAGTGGGAACTTGACACAGTAAATAGAAAAAAGGCAAGGGCCAGATAACTGACAATAATATGCTAAAATGTATGATTCAAAGTATATATGTAGGTGCCCCTATGCATGGAATGTCTCTGGAAGTGTACACAAGTGACTATTACAGCATTAGTATATGATGAGTGTGAACTGGAGGATGAGGGACACCTGTGGAAACAAAATGTATGTTTCACGGTTTATCATCTCATGATCTTGTTATGGCTTTATTTTGTGTTATTTGCATATACTTAAGACTATAGTGACTATTTTTAGGAAAAAAGAAAACAGAAATTAGAAATATTTAAGAACAGTGGCACCTTGAGCATGTCTGCTTCTCCCTCCCTCTTCTCAACTTCCCTGTAGTGAGAATAAAAGCCAGAGCAGGTAAGTTGCAGATTCTAGGTCAACGACTATCAGATTTAGTTCACTATCCAAATCCGGGAGTTCCTGCTCCTGGATGGCTGGGAGAGTCAAGGTAAAAGTGGCCAGTGGTAGGACTTGCCTTGCCTCTCTGCTTGCGTTGAAAGTCAACCAACTAATGAAACAAAATGCCTAGATAAACAAACAAAACAAAAAAATGAAACCAAATCACCTTGAAGTGCCTCATTCTGTTCAGTGCCAGTTCTGTTAGAAATGGAGAGAATTACCGTGAGGCTGGGTGAGAGTTCCCACCTGCAGCCTGGGAATCTGGAAGCACAGATGCTCCCTCCTCATCCCTCAGCCCAGAAATTTGACTTTACTGTTTTTGTTTTGTGTTGCTTTTGTCACCATCAGCCTTCTAGAGCAGAGACTGCTGCACTTTCTTTCATTCTCTGGCTCCCATTTGAGAAACAGACTGACCCAGTGCTGAAGAAATGAAAAGTCCTAACAAGAAAAAGAAAAAGTCACTTATGAGTATTAAGGAATCAGAGGGAAGAAGACAAAACAAAGAGATTGAAGAGTTGGCTCTTATTGATTTTTGTTAAGGAAATCCTCTGTGAAATGTATTAAGTCTCTTAGGGAGAAGCAAATAGAGTACAAAATATTTTTTAACTCTAAGTTAAGAATTTTTGAAGGAAAAATTCAATACATACACTGAAAAGGAAGATGGCCAAGGAAAATCTAGCCAGATAGATTCTACTATGTTGTAAGGAAAAGTAGTAACCTTGAACAAAGAAAGAACCTTGAAGAAATTGAATGAAAAATAAAAATACCCCCAACCAAACTCCCTCAAATTCAGATGGTTTGACAGGTGCCTTCTACCAAACTTTCAACATTCAAGATAACCCCTATACAATACATGTAATTTTAGAAAATAAAAATGGAAGAAAATGTTTC
The DNA here is from genome assembly GCF_003031525.2 of Neophocaena asiaeorientalis asiaeorientalis. Classification (NCBI taxonomy): domain Eukaryota; kingdom Metazoa; phylum Chordata; class Mammalia; order Artiodactyla; family Phocoenidae; genus Neophocaena; species Neophocaena asiaeorientalis. The sequence continues at coordinate 152,816 of NW_020172832.1, forward strand.
AAAGCCAATTTCTGAATAAAACAACTGCTTTCTAAAGCCAGATAAAGGTAGTATAAATAAGAGTTATAGGACCATTCACTTACAAAAATATTTTCTTTCCTTTAGAAATCTTAAATAAATTCAAACTAGAAACAACAGTGTAATGAAAATAATAATACATCATGATCAAGTAGAAGTGAGGGTGACTTAATATCAGAAAATCTGTTGGTATAATCTACCTCAGTGATAGGCTGAAAGAGAAATAAATTATCTGATTATCTAAAATAATGGAGAAGACATATGATAAAGTCAAAAAGTAGTTATGATGAAGAAGTCTCGTATTAGAAATGGAAGGAAATTTCCTTACTTTGATAAAGCCTATCTAAACTAATAACTAAATATTATACTTTGGGGAAAATGTTAATATATTTGGCAAAAGGAAAAGAATACATGGTATTACTTCTAGTTTATAAATGAAAAACTGAAAGCTCTGACTTAATAAATAAATAAAATAAGAATAAGAATATGAGATATGAAAGGAGAGGGACAATACTTTTCCATGTCTGTGGATGAAATGAGCATTATCATAGAGTAGTCACAGTACCAGAAAAAATTAGAACGAGTAAAAAGTTGCAGCAAGTTTGCCAGATACAAGAGCAGCATAAAAGTCAATAATAGTCATAGAAAATAACAGAATAAGATGAATGTTTATAAATAAACCAGCATTTGTTAATGAACCAGCAATTCTACCCTTGACTATAAACACAAAGTATATCAAAAATTGATCCATAAAGAGGTGTATCAAGGAGGACTAACACTTAAGTTATCCTTCATTAAGGAAAGGGATGCATACATGAACTGGTATAGAGCAGTCAGAAATAAAAAACTAGATGCACCTTAGGCATCATTAATAAATCTTGAAAAACATCCTATGGGCAAAGTAGTAAGAAATAAACTTAGTTAAATGGCACAATATCATTTACATAAATTAAAATACATCGTTACAGATTTCCACTTTGGTGAAGGTTAGAGATATTCATGACAGAAAATGTTCCTGCCCCCACCAAAAAAAAAAAATTGTTGAAAAGATCAGAATGCTCCTGAAGTAAGGGGAATAAGAATTGTTAATTTAAGATTCTAGGGTGTAGAGAACCACAGGGTTTTGAGCTGATAATTTGCAGCCACTTTTTTGCTAGTGGCATACCTGATTCTGGGTGCCATCAAGAGGCTGAGAATCTTGGCTTTTTCCTAGGAGACAAGATCACAGTTTGAAGTCATAGAAACAAGTAGAGTTTTGTTGTTGGTGGTGGTGTTTTTATAGTCTTGCATGGCTGGAGTGATCAAATTGGACTTGAGAGTCATCAAACACATGAAGGATTTTTTTTGAAGGGATTTGCCTGTGTTTGAAGCTTTCTTGGGAGGGCTATGAAAACACAGACCCTACAAGTAGCAATGGTGATTTGGCAGCTCTCTGTGCTGTGGAGACAAGGAGGAGAGTTCAGGGTGTACCTGGGAGAAGAGCACGGATAAACATACCAAGGAAGTGAAGAACCCTGAGGGATAAAGCCTTAAGAACAGTAATTTTCTGGTAAGTAGAAGGAGCTCAACCAAAATCCTGAAGTCAGCATTGATTACATAATGAGAAGAAGGGTGAATCCTCTCTGGAGAAAGATAAATCAGAGGGCATTTCTACAAGCTTTTTACTTGCTGCTAATCTATGATGTTAGGATACAGTTTACATGGTGAGGGGTCTGCCTGGTGTCAGGAAGGGGGTTTCTGGGGTGCCGGTAATGTGCTGCTTTTGGATATCTGAGCTTGTTATGTCTGAGCATTCACTTTGTAACATTTCATCAACATTTTCACCAAACATTATTGTGCTTTCACTTAAATATATTTTACTTCACTTAAAAACTTACTTAAAATTCACATACAGATAAAACAATTTTAGTTCCAATGATCCCTATGCCAAAGCAAATGTATTCCAGGACTTTGCAGTTAGGTGAAAATAGATTTTTGTTAGAACAATTATGCCGAGACATTTCTTAATGTTATCTTCCCATTTCTCAATTAACTCTATTAAGTTGTGTTATATTAATATACCGCTTGATTTAATTTGCTAATATTTCACTTGGATTTTTGCATCCATGTTTATAATCATTTTTGGTGATATCTTCATCAGGTTTTGGTGTTAAGGTTATGTGACTTCTTAAAAGAAGTTGGGGTATATTTCAGTTTTCTAAGGGATCAGGGAAAAAATCTATATATTGTTCAAAATACCTGCTCTTTAAAGTTTGTTTAGAACTCCTAATAGATAAACTAAGCTAAGAGGCTAAGGAAATACACTGTGCTAAATTGTTCAGGCCTAGTCAAATGCTCCATCCCTGGGCTCTACTTTACTTGCTAACACTGGAATTGAGAGTGAAGAAAGAGCTTAGGTCCCCAGAGGAAAGCTAAAGCATAGTTACTAGTAGGGTGAAAAGATGCTTGATGGCAAAATCAATAGCTGTCTGCCGAAAATACTCAAGACCGCTTTCAATTTTTCAAAATTAGACAAAATATAGTTGACTGTTTTGGTTTGTTTTACTCTAATAATACCTCAATTATCCATTTCATTTTATGTACAGAGGTGTTCTAAATCACACAACTACTATTAACTCAAGTTCTTTTATTCTCATACAAAGAAATTTGGAGTAAAGTCTTTGATTCTAGATTTTTCTTCCCCAATGTTAATGGTTCTAGAATGTTCAACAACTTCAAACTACCCTCTTAGGATACATGGTAGCCAGAATAATGTCCAATTTGTATGTCCACAGCCAAATCATTGAAACCTGTGAATCCCATGTTACCTTATAGGCAAAAGGGACTTTGCAGATGTGATTAAGAGTATAGATCTTGCAATGTGGTAATTATCCTGAATTATCCAGTGGCCCCAGTATAATCGCATGAATTCTTAAAATCAAGAAACATTGCTATCTGGGTAAAAGAGATGAGACAGAAAAGAAGGAATGGAGATTCAAAGCATGAGAGGAACATGGTATTGCTGGCTTTGAAAATGGAGGAAGAAGGCCTTGAGCCAAGGGATGCAGCAACTTCTAGGCTCTGGGAAAGGTCCCAAGACAAGAGCCAGCAAGAAAATGGGGACCTTGGTCCTACGATCTTAAGGAACTGAATTCTGTTAACAATGTAATCAATCAGGAAATAAATACTACCCTTGAGCATCCAGGAGATGAATGAATGCAGCTTACAGACACCTCAATTGTAGCCCAGTGAGACCCGTAAGACTTCTGACCTGCAGAGCTGAAAGATCATACATTTTTTGTTCAAGCTGCTAAATTTGTGACAATTTGCAAAGGCAGCAGTAGAAAACTAATATGAGGTATTTCAGATGATAAATTCTATCAGGACTTTGTGCATCCCTTACATCTCTTACAGTTATTACAATTCAGGTATCTTCTAGAGTGTTCTGATGCTGATAATCTATCTGAGTAAGTGACTGCTGTTTTGTGTATTTAAAGAAGGTAGAAATCAATTCATTTCACAGGAACCAGGAAATTAAAATTTACGCAGAAAGTAACTTTTCAACTCATTCTTAGTGTCTAAATTGATGCTAGACTATGTAGAGTACCCTCAATTTTCATTCATTCAGCAATGAATGTAAAACGTGAGGAAAAAGGTATTATGAAAAACAATGTTCTTTATTTTGATATCCAAAATTAATAGAAAAGCGTCTCTTCCATGTAAGTACAATGAATACTTTAATCATGTATTATTTTAATGTCAGTTGTAAAGCTGTCTAAATAGCATATGACTCTTAAGGGAAAGAAAAACAAGAAAAGGAGAGAAAGAAGGAGAAATTTTAAGTTCAGTACTTTTCATTTTGTATCACTGAAATCTTAAAAAGGAAGTTAACGGTTAATCAACACAAATTTAATGCTATCATTTTAAGTCTGAATAGGCAGTTATTTTAATGCCCGTCATTATCACAATATCTCTCTGTCAATATGAGGTCTGTAACAGGCAATACAACTCTCTCTAAATATGATGCTTCAAAGAGTGCCTGTATAGATTTAAATTTGGTGGCTCATAGTATTTAATAATGTGTTTCTTTTTGTATTTAACATGTGCTAAAAAGCACCATTCTTATAAAGGTCATTTATTTCTGGCTCTGTATATTTGACATCTTGTCAAGCTATTATTCATGCCTCACTCTGGTACATAACTTTACTACAGGTACTGCACTTAGTACACTAATGCCCTAGTGGTCTGAAACAGTTAATGGAGCTCGCTAAGCATCTAATTTAATACATGAGAGTGACTTGGGTACTGATGATGAGCTAGCTCAATATATATTATAGAGAATCAGTCATCTTGTGAAAGTAGTAAATACACTTTCACTGAGATTTTCGTTACAAGTGGGAAGATTTAAAAGTGGTGATGAATTAAGAATTCCATTTAGAGTCAAGCTAAATATTTGGCTATACGGCTAATGTCTAGGGTGTATTTAAACACCACGAGAGTGGATGTAGACATAAGTAGGAATAATTCATGCATCTGATGGACGATTGGATGAGGTAACTTTAAGGTCGTTTTTAACTCTGAGAGTGTATGATTCCATGCATATTAGAAATCTAGCCCTGGAACAAATATGCATGAGCAGTCACACTATAAAATTGGAGCATAAAGAAGAAACTATAAAAATAACCAGATTGTGGGGGAAGATGGACAGTTAAAATAAGAGCCCTGCTTTGAATCAGAGATTTAAAATAACTTTAAAATGTTTGAGTTTGTGTCCTTTGACTAGTGGTTTCCAGGTTTTTAGGATAGGGACTGTCTGTTAGGATAATAGACAATTTTATTATCTCCTAAGATACACAATTATTATCTCCTGAAACAATGTATGATAGCAAAAAAAAAAAAAAGCCATGTTTCTAAATGATTTTTTATGCTGTGTTAACTCCTGTGTATGTTGCATTGTTTATGTAATCAGCAGACCAGGCTGAGTGTACATGTGGTTTTGTAGAAATAATCTTGTGCTACCACAGAGGTCCAGGGCCATAGATTATGGACCACTTCTTTAAAGTGTCATTTCTTAAGAATATGAATTTCTTAAGACTGTAGATTGGGTTCCTCAGTTGAAATTTCGAAGTTGAATCTGAAGTCCCTAGGCCCCTGATATGTAATAAATATTATTAGAAAGAACACACACACACACACACACACACACACACACACACACACACACACACACACCATCAACAGGAGAAGGTAACTAATATGTGTTTCTTACAACCCATTTACCAGGCACAGGGTGAAGAACTTTATATTAAATGTCACAAAAATCTTAAGAATCATGTTGTTATTATTTTACACATGACAAAGAAATAAGGCAAAGAGATGTTAGTTAACTGGCTTAAAGACAAGCAGATTTCAACCCCAGTGTATCTGTTCCCACATATTGTGTTCCTTTCACTAAATGATGATGCTTATATATAACGAAGTATAACCAATATTATAAAATCAACATTAATATATTGGAAAATATTTTCTTATTTGCAAACACATGAAGTTTGAATTGGCAATGTAAGTAATATTTTCAGTAATCTGAGGCTTTTGACTTTTCTCATAGACTCCAAGACATAGAATACCTGATAATGTAAATATTCTCTTTTTTCTTTCTAGTAATTTATATAACACTTTCCATGTGCCACCAGGGATTACTTTACCCTTTTAAACACCTTAAGTTAGGGACTAGTTTATCTTCATTTTACACATGTGGATTCAGAGGCATAAAAGATTAAATGACATCCCCTAAGTCTGTAAGTAGTAAGTGGCAGAACCCAGAATTTGAGCTTAGTCTAATTCTAGAGTCTATTAATTATTTACTCATGGCTTTAAGTAATCATATAGAATGATTGAGCAAATACCAAAAATATGCATAAGAGGATACCTGGAAAGCAATGGAAAGATCTGGTTTCCAGAAAAATCCCATTCAACACCATCTGGCTAGGTGATTTAGGGCAACATAAATACTCTCATTGGATTGGAATTTTGCAATTCTCGAGTGATTTCATATATAACACTTAATTGTAAATTATTGAAGGTGTTAAAATAGTTATGGTTGTGTCCATTTTACAAACAAGTAAACTAAATCTAAAAGAGACAAAGTTCACTTTAATAGGTGGTAGACTTTCTGTGTTGACAGGTTTTATTCCCACTCAAGTTGTCTGTCCAACAAGTAAGTTACACAAATGTTACCTTAGTCAGTTTATACTTTTTGAGATCTCTGGAGTTTGCACTTTTGGATTTGGGGATGTTTGAAGTAGAAAACTTCTGGCAGAATAGATTTAACGATATTTTGAGACACCGAGTTCCAAAGTAAAAGAAGAGGTAAAATTAATGGCTTAAGTGAAAAATATTAACTCAAGTCTCACCATCTCATGAGAATTTAGTCTTCAAGGCTAAATTTGGTAAAATAAAAGAGCTATGTATGTATGCATAAATACAGATATGATAAGAAGAAAATCTCTATTAAGCTATGAGCTTTCACATATTTATTTTTCTCCTTTTCTAGCCAATTCCACACACACATACCTGCTGCCTAAGAAAAATTATTTACTTTTGGTGCAATGATAGGTAAAAAGTATATGCCTGGAAAAAATAGAAACACTTGGAAAGAAAGGACTTGAGATGGGAGATAGCCATTGAGTTAGGGATGTGAGGAGAGAACAGTCTAGTAGATAAAGGAGAGATTTTTAGATGCAGGAGAGGGAGGCAAGAAAGGAAGAGATATGAGCAGCTCCTTTGAGAAGTAATGGAAGGAAGGGAGAGAGGGAGGGAGGGAAGGAAGGAAAGAAAAGAAAGAAAGGAAGGAAGAAAAGAAAAAGAAAGAAAGAAAGGAAGGGAGGGAGGGAAATCATTCATAGTTGCTTAGGGAGTTGTGTGTGTGTGTGTTTATGTGTGTGTGTGCAAGGTTTTTTTTAAATTTAATTTAATTTTTTTATACAGCAGGTTCTTATTAGTTATCTAGTTTATACATATTAGTGTATATATGTCAATCCCAATCTAAGGTTACAGTGTTTTGTATGAGTTTATGTGCTTTGATAACATTTGACAATTTTTGAACTTTCCTTACACCTAAACTTAGAGAGACTTGTTTTACCTGGGTTAAAAATAGAATGCATATGACAGCAACAGAAAATGTGTAAGTTCTTGTTTTCATTTGTTCTGTCATCTGAGTTTACTGCCCTCAGTGCCTTTGCTTTCCTATTGGGTGGTAGGAGAATTGCCATCTGTGTCTTTCCCCAGTATACTGAGGAGATGAATTAATGCCTCTCAATTCAAAGTATATTGTTCTGCAATTAGAATATTGTTGCATATTCCTGTTCGGCTGAACAGTGTATCTTTATCTGCAAGTATTGTTACACAAGATGCTAAGCTGATTTCAGTCTCTAATGACAGAAAGACAGGGACACTACTTTGTCTCCTTTGGATAAGTTAGATGTAATATCTTGTGTATAGAGAGCAAACTGACCTTGTGAATACTATAGTTAATTAAGTGAACACCATAATTGAATGCCAGTTTGCTCTAAAAAATGGTCTGCCACCTTCTGAGATTCATCTAAGTGCAATTGAGACAGTCAATGTGTAGGTGTTTATGGGCTCAACATCAGGTCATTGCAGGTGTTCTATTAACAATTATTGCCTTTATTATCCTGCTTATGAAGGGTGTTAAGCTTTCTTGCTGGATGTGCATATTACTTAATATCACAGAAGGTATGCTGAGCATTGGTTTAAAAGTAACTTTGGGTTCAAGTGACCTGTGACAATTAAGTGATTGATTTTAAGAAGGATTCTGGAAAAATCCACACATCCTGCAATTCGGGGCATGAATCTCCTGGCATTTGCCATTAGCAATGTTTTCTACTGATGAAAATAGTGGATATTTATAATGTGTTTATTCGAAGGAACATTTGCCAGAAATAGCTGCAGTTTTGTTCTATAAGATGTTTATCTATTAGCACTGGATAAGGATGAATAGTTTGTATTCTTTTGTTTAGGAAACCTGCTGCCTCTCCCTATAGAGTATACATCTTTACAGTCTACTTAGAGAAGAGAGTATATTTTCCCTTTACTTCAAAGGTATTAAACTTTGCCTTGTTCAGATGGATTTTGTCACCAACCACATACAATACATTCTCAATCATATCAGAGAAAGATGATAGGAGGGAAACAGTTAATTGTTACATTTTGTGGAGTTAGATGGTCTAAGAATTTGTAGCAAATGTTCAGCTGTAGCCAGTTGGCACACAAACTGCACAGTTTCCATACAAATTACCCCAAACAGGAGCGCTGAAGTGCCTCTTTGCGTTCCACATCCACTTGGAATTTGATATTTTCCATTGTTTTACAGAGAGCTGAAAGCAATGTCAGTGTATTTAAGTATAATGTGTGAATGGTGGGGGTGACAAAAAGATGTTCAAAATCCTTTGACCAATTTCTATCACATGATTTCCCAGCATTTCTATTACCCATTGTATTTTAATTTAAAAAATCAAAATGTCATCTGGCCTGGGGTGTTAGTCAGATTAGGCTAAGCCATTCTTAGCCAGCAAATAAGCCCTGGAATAGTAGTAGCCTAAGTTTATTTCTCCAGGGGAGCTCCCTTACAAGTGTTTTTTTAGGATCTTACCTTGTGGTTTGATCTTAAGGGTCACAGTCATGGTTTGAACAAGATAGAGGGTAGATCAGGGGCTTTTCAGTGTCTTAGCCAAAAAGTGACACTTGTGACTTTTGTTTATACTCCATCGACTGGAACTAGTCACGTTACCCTGACTAATTGTAAGCAGGGTAGAAATTTTTTTCTTCTGGGTATCCAGCAAGGAGAGGAGAAATGAATAATGATGAGAGTTGGTAATTGCTTCCACCCCCAGAAGGGCATCATTTCTCATTATGAGTAGATTCCAACATAATTGCCTGTAATTTTTGCTTGTTGTTACCTAAGCTTATTGATCTTCTGAGCCTTTGAGCCTATAGAACAAAGTTGTGTAGAATTGGGACATCTTGGTTTTCTCATGAACTTCTTTAGGTTACTTCGATTTTGTTAGTCCCTAGTTATTGAAAGATTGGTTCAGCCTCTAAAACTGCTTTGCTTTCAATATCATGGGAAATAGGAGATGTGGACTGAACGTTTCTGGCAGAAAATTCACATGACAGATGATTTCAAATTATCACATGTATGAGGGGAAGGAACATATGTTTATCATCATTAACAACTAATATTTGATGAGCACCTACTGGTGTTTGTCATTTTAAGAAGCCTTAATGATGGTGTTAGGAGGTTTAGAAAAGCCTATATGCTGATAAAACATTGTTTTAGGCCAAGGATTCTTAACTTGGGTCCATGAAACCATGTAGAATACAGATGGCCTTTGGTGTAGTATATATGAAACCTTTAAATTGCATGCAAATTTTGTAGATGTATGGTTTTTTTCTTTGTTTTTTTTTTTTTTTCCTGTATTCTCAAACTGATCACTGGTCCAGAAGAGGTTTAGGAGAAGATCTTTATTTTGCCTTCACAGATACAGGAGAAACAGAGGGAACAGGATCTGAAGTAAGGAATTAGATTGTCTTGCAAATATCTTAGGTCAGCTTTTATGTCTGGTATTATGTTTCTTAAATAATTGTTTTTAAAATTAATATGTACTTAAGATATCATTTTGAAACTTAAGGGTGGGCGTTCTCAATTGGACATCTAGGGTCTGAAAAGTACTCTCCTCAGTTGTGTTTTTAAACTCAATGATAAACTGTTTGCTTTTGGATTAAATGATCTTATCCACATTTTTATCCTGAGTAGCTGTCTTATTAACTTAGCAGCATTGCAGTTGTTCATGAATTTAATGAAATGAGGAAAAACGTATTCATTGATATTTTAGGTTGCTTTAGAACAAAGTATTTTAATGAAATTATTTTTGTATTTCTTTTAATATGAAAGAGTTCAACATTTTCTTTTAGCAATTCAGGAATAAAATATATGGAATGACCAGTAAGACTTTCCTATAGCATGAATAAGACAACATCTATGAATCTATAATAGTAAATTAGCTTTTGGGTCTTTTAAGAACACAGAAACTGGGTTTAAAAAATACTGTGACTGGTAGATAGGAATGAAGAATTTGAACACATTTCCTTTACCAGTGATTTTTAAAACTTTTTATCAGAACCTCTGTCCTTTAGTTCTTGCAACTTCATCTCAGTCTAGGATTAGTTTCCTGTGACCAAATCCTTTAAAGCATGGAAAGGCTCAATTTTCAGAGTAACATCCATATTTTTGTCCCCAGTTTGCTACTTCTCTCTAAATCTTATCTTTTGCAAAGTAAGTATGGCAGTTAGACCTGCCTTTTATTCGAAATGACTACTTTGTGTAAATCCACATCAGATGTACTAGAAGAAAAGACAATACATTAGGGAACTGGTGGAGGAATAGACATATTTGTAAATAAATGCATATCGAGAAAATAATATTGAGACAAAGAAAAGAGAACTGAAAATAAAATTATTAATTTTCTTCCTTTCCTTCCTTCCTTCATCTTTTTTTTTTTACTTTTACCACAATAGCTGTCTCCTGTAAATAAAATTGAGACCCTTATCAAATCTAAAGATGACAATATTTAGATGTGTATCTTCTGTAAGACAGGCTAGGCTTTATCAGAACACCTATGTTGAAAGCCATGCCCAGAAGAAACATTTTCTACTTTTATAAGTAGAAAACAAGAGGTTATGAAAAGATTATGTTTAAGTTTTTGTTTTTTTTTATTCCAAGATAGTCTGTGGTAGTTATTAACATTAAACTGCTATGTAATTTTGTCTCTCTCACTCTCTCTCTGTCTTGCTTTACTTTACTATCTGATATTGGACACAGCCTGAATGTATTCTTTTATAAATAGGAAGAATTGTAAGATTTCTTTCCAAATCAAGTAGCATAAATATAACTCACTCTCCTCAGAATGGAAATCTAAGATCCAAGGATCTTGCTGACATCAATTCTGTTGGATAATTTTGTCTCTTTCATTGTAATACATATCTATAGAGCAGTGCACACATTTTCAAATGCAGTAGATTCACAGGGGAATATAACAGTCAAAGCATGAAAATGTATCAGCTCATTTCTGATATTTCATGAGGTGATTTGGCTTGGCCCTACCGTATATAGCAGCTTAAAGCAAAAAACTGCTTCAAGCTAAATGAAGTGACCCATACATATACCCTCCCCAGACACATACACACACTTGATTGATTTACCTTCTTTCTCTTACACCAGTTGTCTGTATGTGTTGCTTAACTGGTGTGCACAATGCTGTTGTCCCTAAATTGTTGACTTTTCTTGACAAAAGTTTTTAATACAGCATTTCAAACATGAATAAGAGTGCTGGTTTTGAGAATCCAAATAATGAACAGAAGAGAAAGGCTTAAGTAATGAGAATATTTAAATAATAAAACACTTTGAAAGAAAGAAATAGAGAATCAAGACTAAAGAAATCACATTGTTATATGAGACAAGGCTATAAAATAAATAAATTCGTAACAATGAAAGCTTCACACATCACAGTTATCTCCTTTAAGTGGAATTGAGAAACATTTGCAGTGAACTGAAATTAACAACTATAAAACTGAGTATAAGAGGATACTATTTTGTAGCATCTGTTCTCACGTGGCACTATAGGAGCAATTTCTTTACATAAGGAGGTAATTGTCCAAACAACAAATGCTAGATTTCTATTTTAAGCCAATGCATTAAAAAAATAAAGAAAGAAAGAATAGAAAAATAGAACAATGAGCTACAATCATTCATCTTCAGAGTCAACATGATGTCCTTCTTTCCAACTTATCTCTTTCCACTTCAAAGAGCCACATTGTTTTCCCACACCCAATTCCACTGAGCAACTTACAAGACTTGTAAAGATAAAGCACCATATTTATTTTAGTGTTATGTATTAGGAACTTATGACATTTAAAACTTTGATTTTCTACTTATTTAAAATATTATTTATTGTACTATATATGTTCTAAGTTACCTGTATTTATATTTTCCACAGCTATCTGTTATTCACAAAACTTATAATGCAGAAATATATATATGTGTGTGTGGATATATATATATGTGTGTGTGTGTGTGTGGAGATTATATATATATATATATATATATATATATATATATAAAATGACCAACCCAATTAGATTTTCTGATAAAATTAATATTCTTTTTTCTCTTTGGGAAGAAAAAATAAAATTAAAAATCGTTTCTAACGTTTTAATGCATTTTCTTCATTGGATGATAAATTTCTTGTAGGGGAAAGATTAGATTCTGTTCCTTTTGTCACTATAGATACTTCTCAGCATAGTTCCTCATTAATTGTTCTTAAATGAAATTAAAGAGAACAAGACTTCTCAGAAGATAATTTTCTTCCCATTTCACAAACTATAATTGTTGGTGTTTCTCAGAGGTGAACATTATTGGAGGCTCTCAGCAGCATCCTGATTATTTACTTCTGGGCATCATTTGATCTTTTCATCTCTCATGATTCAATGACTGGTTATAAGTTGATGGTTCACCCCCCTCCCCAATCTATAACTACAGTCAAGAATTCAACATGTTTATAATTGAACTTCTTAACTATTTTCCAAATTATAATCATCATTTGCTTAATCCACATCTCTGGCAATATCTTGACTCTTCCCATTCTCTCAGTCCTCATGTACAAATTCTAATGGCTCTGCCTACCAGTCACATTTCAAATCCATCCATTTCTTTTCATCTCCTATGCTTCTACCTGGCTCTCTATTAACATCTTGTGAAATAAAAGTCATATTTTATGGCAAGACAAGAAAAATTTCAACATAAAAATTATTGTCTGCCCTTTGGTCTCCTCTCTCCCCTCACTGTGCTTTGTGTATCTGCATCATGCATCGGCCAGACCTCTCCCACTGGCAGAAATACCTGGTCAACTGTAAAGAGCACCATTCTCCTAGTATCAACAAGACAGCTGCTTAAAAGATAACATTCCTTTTTGATCTTGTAAGGGGTCACATAACCCACCATTATGATGCTTAGATCTGGATTATGTAAACTGTCAATAATACGTCATTTGATGTACAGCCCTCTGTCTCAAAAAACTTATGTAACTGTGCCTTGGCTTCTAACGGGCAGAACAGTTCTCAGAGCTTTCTGAGATGCTCTTCCTGGGTTATAATTCTCAAATTTGGCTTGAATAAAATTTTCCATTTCTTTCTTAGGCTGACTGATTAATTTTCATCAACAATCACTTAGGTTATTTCACTAGCATGTCCAAACTTGAAATAACTTTGTCTTTTCAATATAAAACAGGTTTGTTTTTTTTTCTGCTAATCTCCCAGCTAGCATTTCTAATGATCACATGAGATAACCTACTGAGCCCTCTATTCAAAATGCTGGTGGCAGAATAGATGTTTCGAGGGACGCTGTAAAACTTGACTGAAGTTACATTTGATGGCCAGAGGAGCAATAGGGAATACCACTTCCCCAGTGGGTAATGATGTGCTGATGCTCAAGTTTATTCACTTGTCTTCTTGAAGGTGAGCACTAATTGTGACAGAATCTTGCCCAGAAGTTAAATAAAACATGCTGACTGTGTTTGAATTCAGGTCACAGGGAAATCTGTTGAAATAGTAATCTTCCACTAGTAAGTTCCTCTGTACCCATGGCCTCCATTTCTAGCATACTCTTCTCTATGTAAAATTCTTAATATAATAATTTAATATGATAAATATAAAATTAAATATAAAAATAAATGCTGAATTTCAGAGATAGCATAAAAATTTTTAAGTTCTCTGGGTTACACAAACAACTTAGAATTAAATACAACTATTTGAACCAATAAATATGGTGATTCTGGGAAAACAGGGGCATTAGAACTCAGCTTTCATGAAAATGAAAATATAAATTAACTTAATAATAATATCTTAAGATACACTATCATATCCTTATCACTATGGCAAAAATAAGGACCACCTCAGTAAGCAGGGGCAAGATAATGTATAAATGTTAAGAGAAAAGGCAAATCAAATGGATGTATAAATTAAAGAATAAGCCCTACATTGACTATTTCCAATCATAATATTTCCATTGATGATATTCCACATAATTGAAAATGATGCCTTCCACATCTATGACAGAAAAGCCCTTATATACTGGTATTTTGAGATTGCATTATTTTGAGATTGCATTATTAGGAATGGAAAACAGAGGTGGAAACTTTCCGGAGATAAGCAATGTGTCAGCATTTTGTAGGCTAGTTGAAAACAACAAAAATTGAACTAAAAATACATGTTATAAAATAGCCTTGATCAAATCCAGATTTTGGATTTGTTTGGTTTCTACCAAGGAGAACAAATTTGATTCTGATAAATTGTATCCTCTTCTTTCTTTAGTAGTTGTCTTAGTCCATTATGGCTGCTCTAACAGAATACCATAGACTGCGAGGCTTTTAAACAACACAAATTTATTTCTTACAATTCTGGAGACTGGGAAGTTCAAGATTAAGACACCAGCATGGTTGCATTCTGTGAAGGCCTTCTTTCAGGCTGCAGACTACCAACGTCTCAGCGTGTCCTCACACAGTAGAAGGGGCTGGCAGAAATACTGGGGAGCTCTAGGGGGTCTCTTATAAGGGCATTAATTCCATTTATGAGGACTCCTTTCATGAGTTAAGCACCCCTCAAAGGCTCCTACTTCCTTATATCATTACAGTGGGCATTAGGATTTCAACATACGAATTTGGTGAGACACAAACAGCGTTTTACCCATGGCCATGCAAAAGATCACGTGCCTTCTCACATTCTGAATATATTCGTTACATCTGAATAACCCCAAAAGTCTTAACTCATTCCAGTCTCAACTCAAAAGTCTAAGTCCAAAGTCTCATTTAAATATCATCTAAATCAGATATCGGTGAGACTCCAAGCATGAACCTGTGAAATCAAATAAATTCTGTGTGGGGAGGCGGGCATAAGGTAAACACTCCCATTCCAAAAGAGAGAAATAGGAAAGAAAGGGGTGACAGGTCCTAAGCAAGTCCAAAACCCAACCAGGCAAACAACATTTAATCTTAAGGTTCATGAATAATCTTTAACTTGATGCTCTGCCTGCCAGGCCCACTGTGTGTGTGGGGGTGTCCTGCCTTCTGGAAACACTGGGGTATTTCCCACCCCCATGGCTTTGTTGGGCACAGCTGGCATGAGTCCCCAAGTCAGCCCATGTGGGTTGGAGTGACATGCCTGTGGCTCTTCCAGGCTGGACTCACACTCCAATGGTGCCTCTGCCTTCACGGTGCCCCTAGGAGTTGCCCTGTAGCAAGGACTCTACAACAGTCCCCAAGGCAGCTCATGTGGGTTGGAGTGACATGCCTGTGGCTCTTCCAGGCTGGACTCACACTGCAATGGTGCCTCTGCCCTCACGGTGCCCCTGGGAGTTGCCCTGTAGCAAGGACTCTGCAGCAGCCACACCCTCACCGTAGCCTGCCCAGTGTGTTGCATGTTAGCAGCCCCAAGTGGCTCTTTTGTTCAAAATCTAAGTGGGGGAAGCCATGCCCCTTTGGTTCTGCTGGGCGGGTCACTGGCCCTCATAGCTTTGGGGGGAACCAACTACCCCATGGCTTTGAGCGGGGTCATCTGGCCTGTTGAAACCCATGCAATGGCCCCACTATTGGAACTGAGGAGGCAACCCCTCTGAATCACCTTTGGGGGTCCTTCTTCCCTCATCTTGAAGAATATTGCACATTCACAGCCAAATCACTCTATAGTCCCATCCTGTAAAGCCTAAGAAGTCCTTCAACTGTCTCATTCCTTCCTGTCTCCTTCCCCTTCAGTTCAAATTGGCTGTTTTCCTGTGGAGGGGCTGATGAAATCTGTGGTTCACACCCATGCTAATCTCCTTATCAGAATCCCTTGATCACACCCTTTTCAATGTGCTTTGTTCTCTTTTCAATGTGCTTTCTCATTTTTTCAACTTGGATAGGCTGAGAATTTTCCATGTATAAGTTCTGCTTCCCTCCTGATTAGCAATTCCAAGTCATTTCTCTCTTCTTGCATTTTACTATGAGCATTCAAGAGAAGCCAAGCCACACCTTCAACTCTGTTTAGAAATAGTTTCAGCCAAATATCCAATTTAATCATTAACAAGTTCTACCTTTCACAAAACTTTAGGACATGAACACAGTTCGTTCCAGTTCTTGCTCTTACCAGGTTGACATGCGTTGTATCAAATGACTTCAACTGAGGAGGTCAACGGAAAACCCGGACCAGCAATCTCCGTCCTTGCTATAGCAGGCAAAGAATTGCCGACTATCACTTCAGGCTTAAGCGCAAAGCAAAGTTTATTAAGGCATAGCTACACTCTCAGAGGGAGAGCAGGCTGTTTCTGTGAAGTGAAACCAGCGCTCCTGTACAGGCTTAAAGGTGTTTATAAGGCGCGTTCTGTGAGGAGGTGGGGTGAATGACAGGATCATTATTTGATTGACAGTCCTGAGTTACATAACAAGTTCATTATCGCGCATGCCCTTACCCTTGCCTGCTGGGGGGGGGGGGGGGTGGCAAAACCACATGCAAATTTTATTATAATGATTGTATAATGAGGTTGGGTTTATTATAGGTTATACGCCTGTCCTGCCTGGACATGCGCAGCCCAGGGACATTCTCTCCTGGTACTGTGCTCCCTATTTAACAGGAAAAGTTGCCCACCACCTGACCACAGTTTTGCCCTTTCTGGATGGGGTCAGGGGAGGGTCCCCAGATGGTTGGGGTGTAACTTGACTACTCCCCCCTTGTCTTTTCACCACTGTCACCTCGTTGCTGCTAATGTCTGACTAACTACCTAACATTTCCACTTTATAAGGATTGCCTTTCCTCCAATTTCCAATAACATGGTTTTCATTTCTGTCTAAGATCGCATCAGGATGGCCTTTACCATCCATATTAGACATTAGGATTCCAACGTAGGAGTTTTAGGACTCAAACATTCAGACCGTAGCAGAAGTCATACCTTTTCTAGGCTTTTGCAATCACATACACACACACAAACACACAAACACACTACACACTCTTCATTCACCTAAACTCAAACAAAGAAACAAACTGTAAAAACCTTATTACCCCAAAACTGGTTTTACCTCTTGGTGAGTGTAGAACCAATAGACAAAACCAAGCCAAAGAGCCGGAGAAGGAAGGATTTATTACTTGCAGCAAGTAAGAAGAACACCAGGGATCTTTCCCAAAGCGGTGTCTCTTAGAACAGCAAAATTGGGGAAGTTTTAAGCTAAGGGTACATGCATATGCATGAAGGGGCTTGAGCAGAGGAGAATTCAACATAGAATTGGGGCCAAGGTTAACAGAGTCCAAGATTTAGTTGAGTGAAGTCAGGAGGGTCAGAAAAGGTCAGTATCTTCATCACTTAGGTTCCAATTGATCCAGGTGGTTGAGCGCTTCAGGTGAATCTCTACCATTGAAACAGAACTGGGGGTCTTTACAACACATACCTTATCTTTGCTATTGTTACTTCTCCTGTCTGATAACAATCATTTATTCCTACATTCTTTTGTTCCCTTAAGATCATTAGTTATTGAGACCTGTTCAGAGGCAAGCATTGTGGCCAGGCTTAGATCACAAAATGACTTAGGTCAAAAATGGCTTCTCCTATGTCAAGAAAGCCATGCCTGGTTCTCTTTCTCTGAGGACCCCCTATCCGATCTGCTTACAACCTAACTTAAGCCTTTCTTCTGGCATCATGAAAGCAGGAAATGAGCCATCTCAAACTTGTTTTTCAGTGTGCATTTCCACAAGATTTTTTAAGCCGTATGTTTACCTCACGTTTCAATAGATCCTTCTTTATCCCTAATTCAGATTCATCCGTTGACTTGACCATAAAAATCTATATCCAAAAATAAAGTGAGGAAGTTTATCAAGAGAGGCAAAAGGAGACATGTCTGATATATTTCTGATATGTTTCTTCAGATGTCTCATGTAGTATTTCACTAGGGACTCTGGATACTCAAGTTGGGTAAGTCATAGTTATGTAGTAAATATGGGAAAGAAAACATCTCTGTATATACCCTGATTCATTATGGCAAAAATACAATTGTGCTTATGTTGACCTTACCTGAAGCTCTAACTACCAATGCTAATTGAATTTAACTTGAATAAATAAAGGATTTTCTAGAGTTTTTATTTCTTCAAATATCAGTTTGAGTAAAAGTGTTTTCCTGGGAATTTGTTTTGAACTAGATTTTATCTAGTTTTGCAACCTCATTGCATAAAATTAAAATGATTATAAGATTGGTAGACGTAACATCTTTTTATGCTTGATTTTATTAAGAAACACTTCTCTTTATTTCTTCATTATTCTTGGATTTCTGTGAGGGATTGCATTGTACCTACAGATCAGTCTGGAAAGAATTGACTTCACAATATCAAATATATCAATCCTGGAATATATTTAATTCTTCTACTTAGTTCTTTAATTTCTTTCAATAATATTTTATATTATCCGTATAGATGGCTTACATATCTTTCCATAGATTACTAATAAGGTTCTGATGTTCTCAGTGTTTGAAATGGCATTATTTATCTATTCATTTTTTGGAAACACCATTCAGGTTTTACTTAAAAGGGAATATTCACTATTATTACCTATGTAAGCTGTAGTATGCAGTCTAAAATTAGAATCTCCCATTTGTACAAGGATCTCTTTGGTTACTGTCCTAATTATCTTTAGATACTACAACCAGTATCTTCATTCTCATTTCAACATATTTGTGCTGCAGCATAAGGACAGGAGTGACAGTCTTAGTAGCAGTAGCAACAGAGCTAGGACATCCACATGAAAGAGATGAATCACACCAATGCTTTGTTCTTGAGCACAGAACCACATGTTATAGGGGAAAAGCTTCACTTATTTCTTATTTGATGCCCTTTCCTTCTTTACATAGATCTGAATTTCTGACCTACATTATTTTCCTTATCTCTAAAGAACTTTTAATAGTTCTTGCAAGGAAGGTCTAATTTCACAGGGTACAGAATTCTAGGTTGGTGGGTTTTTTTCTCAACACTTTAAATATTTATTTCTAATCTTGCTTTTATGGTTTGTGAGTTAAAGTCAAATGTCATTCTTATCTTTGTTACTCTACAAGTAATGTGTTTTTCCCATTGGTTTCTTTCAGAAGATTTATTTTTCATTATCTTTGATTTTTTGTAATTTGAAAAAGATACACTTAATTGTTTTCTGTTTGACATTTATCCTGCTTATTGTTGTCTGAGCTTCCCTCATCTGTGGTTTGGTGTCTGACACTAATTTGGGAGAAATTCTCAGTCATTATAGTTTCATATATTTCCTCTGTTCCTTTCTTTCTTTCTTCTCCTTCTGTGATTTTCATTACACAGAAATATGTTATATCTTTTATAGTTGTCCCACAGTCCTTGGGTATTCTATTCTGTTTTTCTGGGGGGTTCGTTTTGTTTTCTTTGGGGTTTTGTTTGGCTTTTCTTTCAATTCTTTTTCTCTTTGCTTTTCAATTTTGGAGCTTTCTGTTGAAATGTCCTCAAGCTCAGAGATTGTTTCCTCAGCCATGTCCAGTCTATTAATAAGGCCACCAAAAGCATTCTTCACTTCTGTTAGTGTTTTTGATTTCTAGTATTTCTTTTCGGTTCTTTCTTAGGATTTTCATCTCTCTGCTTACATTGTCCATCTGTTCTTCATGCTGTCTACTTTATCCATTAGAGCCCTTAGTATAATAATCATAGTTGTTTCAAATTCATGATCTGATAATTCCAATATTCCTGCAGTGTCTGGTTCTGAAATTACTCTCTTAAAATTGTGTTTTTTGCCTTGTAATATGTCTCACAAATTTTTTCTGATGGCCAGACATGATGTACTGGGTAAAAGAAACCAATATAAATAGGTCTTTAGTAATGTCATGATTTGGTATGGGAGAGGAGAAGCATTCTGTAGTCCTGTGATTAGGTCTCAGTCTTTTAGTGAGCCTATGCCTCTGGACCATGAACTGTGTGAGTGTTTCTCAGTTTTTTACCTCTTGCCCCTTAGGCTAGAATGGGTTGGAGTTGGGTACTTCCCTTCTTCCAGATGGAAGCTAGAGCTGACTGGGGTTGGACATTTCCTTTCTCCCAGTTCAGTAAGGCTCTGATGTTACCCTAGCAAGTTAGACTGTGGTTAACTACTTTCTCCTGAGGGCAGGCCATGTTAAGAAGAACAGAGTGCTCTGGCAAATTTCAAGAATGTTCCTTTTCCCCTTCTCTGGAAACATGAGGGGAGTTTTTTGTTTTGTTTTGTTTTGTTTTTTTAGATATGAAAGAACCTGGTCAACCCTCTGGAAAGTAAATCTCAAAGTTGCAGGGGACCCCTTATGACCAGGCCCCCCTGAAGCTTTTAAATCTCAGATTTGCACACACTAAGCCTCCAGTGATTTATCAGTTACATGTTAGGTTTCCTACTCTGGCACCTGTTCCTGCAGTGGTTTCCATTCATGAGTCTCTACTCTAGTAGACCATGATTCCCTCTATTTACCACCTGTCTCTCCAATCTCGGGGATACTGATTTGCCCTGTGTCCTTACCTCTCTTATGGATCTTAGAATAGCTGTGGCTTTTTCAATATATTCAGCTTTTTACTTGTTGTTAGGATGGAGTGACGACTTCTGAGATGGCTACATATGGAACCAGAAATGAATTATTCAATGGCATTATTTTTTAACATTTCATTCTCTCATTTTTGTTGTTAGTATTTACATATAATGTTAATTTTTGTACAAGAATCTGTTTGAATTCACATATTAATTTTAATAGTTTAGCTGAGATTTTAAAAAAATATTTTCATCATATGCAATCTTTTGCCTATGAATAATGATAGTTATTTTCTTTCCATATTTTGCATATATTATCCCATTGTCTCTTATTTGACCTTGTTTCTGTTGAGAAGTTAGCTATAAATCTTAATGAGCCTCCTTAAAAATAATTGTCGTTTTCATTCCTCTTGAATTTATGATTTTCTGTTTGTATTTGGTTTTCAATGAGTTTATAATCAGGTGCTATAGTGCAGTCTCTGTATTAACACTGCTTGGTGTTTCTAGCACTTAATCTGTGGTTTGATGTCTTTCAATTTCTGGACAATTTTGGCCATTATCTTTTTTTTTGTTGTTGTTTTGCCATAAAACAATATTTACTATCCAAAATAGCATCCAAGAGCCTAGGGTAGGAGATTACAGAATATGCTTGCCAAGTGACCCATAAGATAACACCCTGAATGAATGGGCTAAGACTGTGGTTCTCAAAGTGTGGGGCCAGGAGAACATGTCAGCATCTTCTGGGACTTTTCAGAAATGCAAATGCCCGGGCCCCATCCTCCTGATCGGACAGGCTGAGGGTGAGTGGGACCCAGAGACCTGCGTTTTCATAAGTACCCCCTTCCCCCACCCCAGTGGTGTTCCAATGCAGGCTCAGGTTTGAGAATCTCTTGGCCATTATCTTATTAAACATTTCTTTATCCCATTTATCTCCTTTTCTGTGACTTCAAGCAAGCCAATGTTCAATATTCTCACTGTGTGCTATATGACCTCTGGGATATTTTCTATATTTTCCCTTTGTGCTTATGTTTGGTTATTTTATTCTTAATCACTTTTTAGTTCTAGATATTGTATTCTCTTCTGCTGATTTAGCACTATTTTACTCATCTGTTATATTCTTAACTTTAATTTTTATAGTTTCCAGTTCTAGAATTTACTGGATTTTCTAAAGTTTAAAATTAACTGTTAAAAGTCTCCATATTATCATCTAATGTATTAAGTATTATAATTTCAATAATTTTAAATATCTATCTGATAGATGCCAACATATGGATTTTCTCTAGATCTGTTTTTATAGTATTTTTTCATTGTTTTTGTTTGTGTTATGTGGTTTCATTTTCTGGTATGTCTGGTCCAGTAAATTATGATTGAATGGTGAGTATTTTTTATGAAAATGAAAATTTGAGGTAATATAGGCTCTGGATAATGTTTTTTTCTCACAGAGAGAATTTATTTTTCTTTTGTCAAGCAATAGGGTCAAGCTACAATTCATAGAAATCAGGGATTGAGCTAATTTATAACTGGTTCAAGTCTTAAATTTAAGCCATTCTATTTGGTTCACCCTTAATCCTAGTCTATAAGTCTCTGTGTAGCACAGCTAAATGTTTCTCCCTCCTAGAAATATAAGATTACTGAAAGCTTTTCTGTCTCACAGACAAGTCAGCTTATCAGTCCCTTCTCCCACTTATAATTTTAGAATCAGTATGTACCTCAAGATGAATCTTGCTTGAATGTCAGGCTCACTTTTCTGTACCTCTCTCCTATTTCTTGGCCATTGAGCCTTCTCGGAAATGGTTATATTTTGTTTAGAAGATAAAAGAGTTTGCAACAAGATAATTTAATATTAGTGGGACAGAAAATGTGGGACTAGGTTTTAGAATCCATGATGCCACTAAAAAATATTTTGATTTGGAAACAATTGGAATCCTTACCTTGAACAGATAAGAAATTTCAACAAACCTCAAGGCAAAAGGGAGAGGTAAAAATGCTTCTTTTTATGAAAGCAAAGTGCAGGGTGTAGAGAAGTTATTCATCACGATGTCTGCTATTTAGTATGATAAATATGAATGGAAGGCCTATGAGTAAATTAAAATCCATTAGCTACATGGGTCTATCTCATTCCATACTTACCAAGAATTCTTATTTAAATCCTCTTAATACCAACAACACAAAACAATATGGGTCACTAGAAAAATTTAGCTTAAAACTTATTTAGTAAGTATAAAAGTATTTTTATCAATGACAATCATAACAACATATAATTTTTTTCTTATACAGATAACACTATAATCAAGGTATAAATTTAAAAGTAACCAAATTTTTAGCAAGTTATTTTCTTCATTTCATGCTTCTTTTCTGTCCTTTACTAGATGTATGTGTGTATATACATAAATGCTATATATATACATGTAATGTATAATATGTATATGTATACATATATATTACATACATTATACATGTCAGTCATAGAAGACATACAATATTGTATTATTACTTCATCTTAGATAATGAATATTTTCCCATGTTTCTACCTAGACTTCATGTGGTAAGCTGGCTGTTATAAGTATTTCATATAATATTGTCATTATATCATTTCCTAAGTCATTTTGCTATGTTTCTACACTAAATTTTTTTTGTATTATGCTGTTACAAATGATATTTAAAAGAACTTATTAATTCCCATAATTTTTATTCTTTTGATGATTTCCATTGGATAAGTTTCCACAAGAAATATTCTTTAATGGTCTAAGGGCGTGTCTATCTTTATTTGGATATTTAGATATAATGTGTAAATTGCTGCCATAAGTAAAATTTAGGTGTGTTAATTTTACTATGGTCAGGTAGCACTAGGCATTATGGTTAATTTTATTAATTTAATGCAATATAATTCTTGTTATGCTTTAATAGAATTTCTTAATCACTAGTTTTTAAAACATATATTAGAAAGCTACATAAGTATCAGACCTTTGGTAATATCCTTAGATCAGCTACCAAATCAGATACCAATAGAATCCTCAATATGACTACTTGGGATTAGAATGGTCAATATAGATAGAATCTGCTGACTTGCTGATGATTGTGTTAGTATTCTTCCACCCTGAGTATACAGTGTTAAGTCAGTAGTGAACAAATATATTCCTAGTTTTATATACTCTGATTCTTGTTGATGACATTGAATACAAGTTTCTGCATAAAGATATTTAGAAAGGGCAATAAGGAATAAACAAGCTAAGAAAATGTAAGAGAAATCTGTTAGTTTTCAGATTAGAAATAATTTGGATATTTAGATATAATGTGTAAATTGCTGCCATAAGTAAAATTTAGGTGTGTTAATTTTACTATGGTCAGGTAGCACTAGGCATTATGGTTAATTTTATTAATTTAATGCAATATAATTCTTGTTATGCTTTAATAGAATTTCTTAGATAATTACTAGTTTTTAAAACATATATTAGAAAGCTACATAAGTATCAGACCTTTGGTAATATCCTTAGATCAGCTACCAAATCAGATAGCAATAGAATCCTCAATATGACTACTTGGGATTAGAATGGTCAATATAGATAGAATCTGCTGACTTGCTGATGATTGTGTTAGTATTCTTCCACCCTGAGTATACAGTGTTAAGTCAGTAGTGAACAAATATATTCCTAGTTTTATATACTCTGATTCTTGTTGATGACATTGAATACAAGTTTCTGCATAAAGATATTTAGAAAGGGCAATAAGGAATAAACAAGCTAAGAAAATGTAAGAGAAATCTGTTAGTTTTCAGATTAGAAATTTTAAAGCAGGAATGGATTGATGAGGAAAACTGCTAAAATAGTTGTGATTATACTCCTGTAACAGCATTCATTACATATAGACCTTTGTATATAAGATCAAAGTATTGGGAACTCCCTGGTGGTCCAGTACTTAGGTCTCTGTGCTTTCACTGCTGAGGGTGCAGGTTCAATCACTGGTGAGGGAACTAAGATCCCACAAGCCAAGCAGTGCAGCCAAAGGAAAAAAAAATTGAAGTATTAATAGTTTGAGTACCATTTTTATGTTTATTTCCCTTAAGTATCTAATTTTAATAGACTCCTTGGTCTTTACTTTTAAAAAATTTGAACATTTAAATTTAATAGGTAATACATTTACAACTTTCTAAAAACTCAAAATATAAAACTGTATAAAGTGGAAATTCTCCCTTCTACCCTTGACTTCCAGTGCTAGTTCTCAGTATCTTTTAAATGTACTATTATTTAATTCTTGCATATCATTTCCAGAGATTTTTATGGCAAACAACTTTATGTATTGATTTTACCAAAAAATAAGAAGTATAATTTAATGCAAAGTATGTTTTTCTCTCTAATATGAAAGGCATTTATTGAATAGATTGAAAAATTAAAAGTATTTTCAGAAGTTTTTTGTTGAAGACAACCCAAGGAAGTATGTCAAGACATTTTAATAGTTTCTGATTGTATCTATAAATGAAAATTTAATTATCATGTATAATTATCATTATTCAAATTAATGCTTCTTAAACAAGAGGAGATTTATTTATTATCTTGCCTAAAAAGTCTGGATATAGGAACACTCCAATGATGTTTAATTCAAGATTCAAGAATCCCCTCAAATTTCTAGATTATTTCCATCTTTCTGCTATATTATCCCAGTATATCAGAGTGCATCTAAGCGAGTGCTTCTCATGTTTGCACAAAGCTAAAGTAGTTCTAGATGTCATATCCACAGATAATAACATCTAGGCAAGGCCAAGCCTACTCATTCTTGTGGTTCCCCCTTTAGCAATGAGAAGTCTTCTAATGAAGGATGTTCCTCCTTAGCACATCAGATTTTATTGATCAGAATATTGCACATGCCCACCAGTAAACCATTAGCAGTAAGGGTAATTTCAGTGGTTTAAAACAAGTACACTTTTATTACATAATTATGTTGTAGAAGAGCAAACACTAGAATAAATTCAGGTATCTTCTAGTAAAAAGGAAGTATAGAATGATAACCAACAGTGTTTCCTATACTGGCTGTGATCACTCAATTACTCAGAAGAAACAAAACAACAACAACAAATATTTGATTAATGATGGGGAAAAAAACCACTGAGTAAATGTTTAAATAAAAGAACTTGGGAAAGTGGTTTTGGGGAAGAAGTAAAAGTGTAGTGAGTGGATATGTCTTCAATAATCATTCAGTAGGTGTATGTATTAGCTCAGGCTGCTGTAACAAAATACCATAAACTGTGTACTTAAACAACAGAAATTTAATTTATCACAGTTCTGGAGGCTTGAAGTCCAAGATCAAGGTGCCAACCAATTTGGTTTCTGATAAGGACTCTTCACTGCCTTCTCCTTGAGCCCTCACAAGGCCTTTCCTCAGTGCTCTTGCAGGGAGAGAGAGAATGGGCTTTCTGATGTCTCTCATAAGTACACTAATCCTATTGGATCAGGGTCCCACCCTTATGACTTCATTTAACTTTAATTACCTTTTTACAGGCCCTATCTCCAAATATAGTGACATTGGGGATTAGGGTTTCAACATACGAATTTTGGGGAGACACAAGTCAGTCCATAGCTGTATACTCCTATTAATAGGAATATATAATTTCAGCATATAATAACTGACATATAGATTGCAGTATAGAGAAAAGCACCTATTGCAAAACATCTTTCCAAAACTTAGTGGGAAAAATCTCCACTCAAGAATTAATGCCTAGAAAGTAACTTAGTAAGCTCTCACTAGCAAAATTACCATAACGTCCTTGGTAATGATGATTTGGTGCTTCCAGCAATAGTAAATGACTTAGATAGTGAGTTAGTAACACTTTCAATTTACCCTTTGACTGGTTTTATCACCCAAACAAAAACAGGGTATGCTGCCCTGGAGCAGTGACTTGCTTTCGATTCTGTAGACTTTTGATGCTATAGTTCTTAGACACAAGGTCAGGAAAAGGAGAGCTCTGTGAGGATTTCTAGGTCATCACCTTTTTCTCCAGGAAATGGGCTTTAACTTCCCATCAATTACTTCAGATGGAATGACCCCCTTGAGACATAGCTCATGATGCCCTTTGATATTGTCGAGTGTTTGGTTGTGCTCTTCTTTAAACTACGTTGGAATAGAAACCATTTTGTCAAATGCTAAGCCAATGACAAATGGGGAACCAAACCCAAGATAATACTGCTTTCCCATAGAAATAGGCACGGCTTCAAAATTTAGAGCATTAGAAGGGACAGTTGGTAGACAGTATTATTCGTTTTGTAATTATTTACATTACATTTTCTAAAGGAGTGATGAAACAGTCACCTATATCCCATGAATCGTAATGGGGAAAGGATGGGCATTAAAATAAGGCATAAATAAAACTAGAAAATAAAAAGAAACTATTAAAACAGTTGATGAAAAATCATACTATTGAAAATAATACTTTTATAATCCTGCAGAGCTAGGGGATGGTTAGTAGGTCCTTGTGAATTAGAGCTCATAATACAAAAGCTTCTTCTACAGAGTGGGCAAGCTTCAGTGCTAAGAACACAGCCAATTTGAAAGGTTTCTAATTTTTACTTTGGGAAATAACAAAGCATTTTATTTGTTAAACTGAGAAAGCCCTGAGTTATTTTATTTTTTATTTTTTAATTTTCTCCCCTCATCAGCCTTAACCCTCTCACATAAGATGACTATTTCAATGTGAAGGGGGAAAAGCGATATATGTGCGGTGCAAATTATAATATATCACATAATTTATATGAAAATCAGCCTTATTCAGGAGTGTTAAATGAATGGAGCCTTTTTATATAGCAGCCTAAAATGTGTTATTTTATATTCTGGAAAATCTTTGTTTCTTGAGTAATGTTACAAATTTCATAAATGTAACTAAAACATTGATAGAAGTTGGGAAAATAGAATATTATTTGAAAATTTGTGAACTATATTTAGATTACTTCTTTATAAACTACAGTAACAGGAAATTAGCCCACATCTTGCAAAATAGCTGTCCCTCATATGTAATTTTTTTGCCTCAGAAAGTAGGCATTTCTGCAGAGTGTTGAAATGTTATTAGTGTATAGTATGCTTCATTGTAGAGATTTGTTTAATTTTTACAGTTTGGTATGATTATTATAAAAATATATCCAATTTTAAAATCTCAAGTTAATATGAAGGAATTATATCAATATATAGTATATAAATGTAATGAACCATCATTTAGTTGCTTTAGCCTATACAATTTTTATCTAATGCCCTTTGTCTGTTCCAGCAGCTCATTCAGGATACCACATTACATTTATTTGTCATGTCTCCATAGGTTGCTATTGGATGTTAATGGTTTCTCAGACTTTTTTGTTTTGTTTTTAATGACCTTGACAGTTTTGAGGAGTATCGGTCAAATAATTTTTAGATTGCCCTTCTATTAGAAATTTTCTGATGTTTTTCTCATGGCTAGATTGTAGTTAGGGGTTTTTGTTGGATATGCACAAGATAGAGGGCCATTTTCATCATATCATATAAGGGTACATAATATCAACATGATGTATCACTGTTGATATTGACTTTGGTCATCTGGCTGAGGTGGTGTTTTTCAGGTTTCTCCACTGCAAAGTTATTATTCCCCCCCCTTTTCCTAGTGTACGTATATATATATAAATATTTCTATATGTTAATATTTGTATCTATAGTAAACTAACCATGAGTTTATACTAATGTCTCTAACTCTAATCCACATGAATCATTCTAGCCTATTCCTCTTATCTACACATTCCCTCTCCAACTGTGAGAAAACTGATTCCTGCCATTCACCATGCATCCATTTAGCTGTTCAGTTGCAGTATACCTGTATAGTAATGTTAGGATTTTTATCCATATTACTTGGGGACAACTTTATCAACTGAAGTATAGTCCTTATGTGCAGTCCCTTGTGTCTTCATTTTCACAGACTCCACTCATGTTCACAATCACTTAGGTAAGGATCTTTTCCCCCATGCCCTTCCCTGATGTTATTCTACACATTTGTATTATAATTCAATTCCCTTGTCATAGACTGCATTCCTTCCTGGGATCTGCAACTGCTTAAATGAGCTTTTCCTTAATTTTTAAACATTAAGGTTTACTCTTTGTGCTGTAAATTTGTATGGGTTTGAAGAATACATAAATCACCCTCCACCATTACAATATCATACAAAGTAGTTTCACAGTCCTAAAAATACTCTGTGCTTCATCTGTTCAAAACTTCCCTTCTATCCCCAAATCCCTAGCTAACACTAAATATTTTTCTGCCTCTGTGATTTTTCCTTTTCCAGAATGTCATATGTTTGGAGTCATATAATATGTAGTCTTTACAGATTGGCTTCTTTTACTTAGTAATATGCATTTCAGGTTTATCTGTGTCTTTTAGTGGCATGATAACTCATTTCTTTACTTTTTCTGAATATTTCATTGTATGGATGTACCATAGTTTATTCACTGGTTGGAGGACATCTTGGTTGATTCCTGTTTGGGGAACTTATGAATAAAGCTGCTATAAACACTTCTGTTTATTTTTGTGTGGACATATATTTTCAAATCAGTTGGGTGAGTACCTAAGAGTGGTATTTCTAGGTCCTATGGTGAGATTGGGTTTAACTTTATAAGAAATTGCTAAAATTTCTTTCAAAGTGGTTGTACTATTTTGCTTTTTAACCAGTAAGATCTACACAATTGCAAGGTTAACTTGTATCCATAAGTGATTTGTGTGGACAGATTTAAAATGTAAGTGATTACTACATAGCCACGAAATAAGACACAAAGGCAGGGTCCAAATCATAAAAGCTCAAGTTTGTCATATTCAAACTATGGAAGGGGTGGGAGCAGTCACCACTGAAAATTTTTGATCAGTTGGAGGGATATGGTTATATTTGTATATTACAATCATCACTTTTGCATCGATGTTAAGAATAGAAATGTGAGACAAAAGTTAGAATAAGGAAAACCACTATAGTGTCAGACACAGAAGTCTAATGATAGATAGTAGATGATGATAGAACCAGTGAAGGAAGATGGAAGAAGCGAAGCTGGAAAAGTAGGCACAAATTCTATAGGTATTATGAAGATGTAATTGATAGTGACTGATTGGATGTGGGATATGAATAGAAGAATTTGGTTAGGGATTTCACGTTTCTCACTTGAGTTAATGACACCATTAACTAAGATACTAAACAGAGAAGGAGTAAATTTGGCATGAAAAGACACAATGAAATCAGGTTGAGATATACTGAGTTTAAGCAGGCTGTGGGATATCCAGGCATAGATAATGTATAAGATCATCTCGTATAAAGATTTAGAAATGAGAAGACAAATCTGGACTGGAGAGACAGATTAGAGAAGAGTTTCTTCATAGGTGGTGGTTGGAGCATGGCTTATAGATAAAGGATCCCAAAGATGAGGTGGGAAAGGAGAGGGCTGGCAGAGTACCTTTAGCTTATAATCAACATGCAAGAGGTGAGCACATGAAGACAAATCCATGTAGAGTAAGGAATTGTGACCAACGCGACTGAAAATGATCATGCTTCAGGAAAAGAATTAGAACCACAGCAGTTACTTATAAAAAAATCCAGATTATAGGATTCTACCACAGACTCACAGAATCACAATCTCCGGGACTTTGGAAAATTGCATTTATAAATTCAGTAAATATAGTCTATACTATGAAAACCTACTGAGAGTAGATACCATCTTGCAATGAATTCGGGGTGTGTAGAAGATGAGAAAATGCATGCATTTAGAAAAATTTAAAAACACAGTTTAAAATTTGGCAGTGGAAGACAGGAGAGAAATAGAAGATGTAGGATAAATGTAGAGATAAATGTGTTAAATATAAAGAGAGAAAGACAGGAAGGAGATGAAAAGAAGGGGGGGATTCTGATGGAAAAACTTCACTTTAAATATGTATATATTTATATATGATTATGTATATACACACATACACTAGTGGTTAAGAATGTGGGTAAAGAGACTTAGCTATGGGGACCACCAACCTTAACATCTTGGGCATCTTACCTGTCTGTGTTTGTTTCTTCATCTGTATGAGAGATAATAATAACACCTACTTTCTGGAGGACTTTGGGAAAATTAAATAAAATAATCTAGAAAAATCCTGGCACAGTATTTTCCATATGAATAAGCACTAAATAAATATTAGGTATTTTGTTAGTGATACATCTTCAGTTTCTAAAAGGGCTCTGGTTAAGGATAAGGTAAGAAATCTAAAAGTCAATACCCACCTTCTGTGTATTTCAAACATTCACTAACTAGAAATAAAATACACTTACAAATAAGTAAATTTGTACCTTTATCCTTTTTTCAATAGAAATCTTACTCTTAGTAATACTATAAAGCTCTTGAGAACAACAAATCCAACATTTCTCAACTAGGATTCCTAGAAGAAAATCCCTAGCAGCAATATCTATAGCTCTTAAAGCGAGAGGATAAGTTTTTCTTACATTTGGGGCGATGGGGGTAATCTTTTCCTATAATCTGCAGATACGCCTTGTTGGTAGTAATGTCCCACATTTCAGTAGTTAGAATTTCAGATGTTGGTTGATTTCTAGAAATGTATTTAAACACCTGGATTTGCATTGTTTTATTTGTTAGTCAAATCTGTAAGCAAGCCTCCAGGGAAAATCTCACTGCAAGTTTCTCAGTTGTAATTAAGAAAAAACATGTGAGAATAGTTGCCTGTATGAGCTCACAGAGGTAGACAGATCTCCTGAGTGACTCACAGGAGATGCTTGAAGATTAGTAAACTGCTTTTAATTCTAAAGTTTCAGAGCCTTTTTTTTTTCTTCTTCTGCTGTCCTTGGTTAATGCCTTCCTAGCAGGGATATATTTATAAATGCACAGTATGTATATAACACCCAGGAGTGGAAACAAATCTCTGATCCTCACCAATGAACATTCCAGATAAGCACACACTCTAATTTATACTTGGGTTTGATCTTTAATTAGGTGAATAGGTGAATAGTCATATTTATTCTCTCATAAATAATATTTAATGACTTCCTATGTAAATAAACATGTTAGTTCTTACCAGATGCCTTAGCCACATGGTTTTGGTTTAATAATAAACTCTTGGATGGATTTAAAATAGTATTTTACTGTGTTTGCATGTATTTTAAGCTATGATACAACAGCTTTGTACTGTAAAATATTATTACACAATTTTAAAACATTACTTGGGCTTCCCTGGTGGAGCAGTGGTTGAGAGTCCGCCTGCCGATGCAGGGGACACGGGTTCGTGCCCCGGTACGGGAAGATCCCACATGCCGCAGAGCGGCTGGGCCCGTGAGCCATGGCCGCTGAGCCTGCGTGTCCGGAGCCTGTGCTCCGCAACGGGAGAGGCCACAACAGTGAGAGGCCTGCGTACGGCAAAAAAAAAAAAAACAATCACTTGTGACAAATTCAACAACAGCAATAACAAACAAAATAAAATCTTTTACTCCAGTGAAATATTAGGATTGCATGTTGAGCCTGTAAATGATTTGAAAATACTTTGTGATCCCTAACATTGAGGAAAATACACATTTAAAAGAAATTAGTGTGTCATTGAACTTTTTACAATTAAATAGTCACTTTACAATTTAAGATGTAGCCACTGCCCACTTCCCCCAAATGTCCATGTATAAGGACAAATGACAGATTGGATTTGATTATGTCTATAGTTTTTGAGTGGATGTTACTTATTTTTTCATGTAGTTAGAATGTCTTATACACATTGGAGTTCCAGACCTGATATTGTAATTGTAAATAATAACTAGGAATTCCCTCATTCCTCAGGCCCAAGTGCTCACATCAGATATTTGTTGACCAAGAGTTTTAGTAGTTGAGAAAGTTCTAATACTGTAAGAATGGAGGCAGGGAGCAGAGCTAGCTTGGTTTTTTGTTGTTGTTATTTTTGTTTTGGGTTTTTTTTTTCTTGTGTAGTAAAATATACCATTTGACCATTTTTAAGTGTACAGTTTGGTGATATTAAGTGCATTCACATTGTTGTATTAGGTTGGGTTTTAAGGGCTACATATCAAGTCTTAACAAATGCTGTTGTTCAAAATTGCTTTTTGCTTTTCAGAGCATGAATGACTTTGAGAAAGGATGATCTGGATCTGACTAATTAGTTATGTTTTAGAGATAAATATGTTAATGCTTAAAAAGGGATGATATAGAGATACTTCATGCTGAACAGGAGGATTTGCTTCTGTTACTTAAAATAGGGTGAAACTAGGGATCATGGGCTCATTGCCATACATACTAATTAGTAGGAGTGATAACATTTTGGTTGTCTGCTTGTTAATACTCTTGTCTTATTTCTAAATTGTTTCTAAACTTGGGGAAAGCAGGTGTTGCTATTTATTACTCCTTCATCTACTTTCAGAATAATACACCCTTAATAAACCATTTAAAATGGATGAAATAAGAGAAAATTGCTATATTATCAAATTGAAAGCATGCATGGTAACAACGAACTCCTTTACTGCTTACAATGAAAACTTGGTTTTCCATGTTAAGCTGTTTCTGGAAAAGCTGATATAGTTCAAAGGAGCTCAAAGCTAAGGATAAAATGATAAAGAAAAAACTTTTTTTTAATCATTGAATATTTATATCCACGATGTTTAAGAATGTGCATGATTAATTTGTAAATCCAACAATGTACCCCCTCAGGATTGATGTAAAATATTACTGCTGATTCTTGAAAAGGTAAACATTCGTTAAAGTGCCATATACCATATGTTTTAGAATACTGTATCTACAATCATCACTTTTCTAAAAAAATTAACTTACACAACAGACATATTTTATAGGTGTAATTCAGTTGTCCTGGCAGAATAGAAATCTCATTCTGTCATGAATTTAATTGGTTTTCTCTCTCCTCAATATTCATAGCAACTCAACAAATTAATAACTTAAGTTTTGTTCCTCCAAATGGGTGCACACTATCAAGGAAATCAGGTCAAATAGTTGATATATAGAGAGAGTGGCATGATGGGAATTTGTATTACTGTTTAATTCACTGCAGAAGTCCCAGAATTCTTTTACACAACTCTTCTCATTGTAGGCTGAATAAAATGCCCATTTCCAAACTGGTTCCTTTGAGATTTGGGGACATATGTTTCTCAGTTTACTAAGGACATTGCTTATTTCCCACAGTGTGAGTAATCTGTATCTTTAGATAAAACATATTAAAACTGGTAGCCATTTTAAACATATTAACTGCAGAATGGATTTCTATTACTGCTGAATAGTCCTTCCTGGACACATGTCCACATGATATTTCCTTGGAGAGATCTTGTTAAAAAATTGTCTGAATCTGATCCATATCTAGGCAGACATTCCCATTAATCCAATTAGGGAAGTGTCAGCAATTACAGTTCATTCATTGAATGACAAGCACTGTTGATATTTATAGATTTTCCTTCTGAGTGTCTTTTCTTGATTCATCACTTAAAGTTTTTGTTTTGTTTTTAGATAGGATTAAGTCTCGAATCTGAAAAATTCTATTGTAATTCTCAAGGCCAATAGGAAGCAGTATGGTCTAAAAGGATGGTGAGACTTAAAATGGAGAAATATTATTATTATTGTTATTATTTTTGTTATTGTCATTATTACTCGTTAGCAGGACTGGCCCACAGTGGAATCAGAAATAACTGAAATTTGTCTCCAGGTCATCTCTTATATCATCTTGCTGATATAAGAAACTCGTCAGCTCCTCATTTCCAGAGATGCAGATGCATTGGACTACTCTCCCGGCTAGAGACTTATTTTCCATTCACTTGTTTCCTTGCTCCTTAGAAAAAGACTATGAATCCCTTATTTAGACTGTACTCTGCCTAATCAGCTAATGTGAATTATTGAATGTGGACATGTTAATTGGAAGTAATAAACTTTACCACCATGTGGTGATCTTATTGTGCTTCCCCTTCTGACAAAGGTGATTTTTTTCCCTGACTTATCAGAAACTGAGTGCCCTGCATTCATCCTTTGTGTCACATCTCACTTCCTTTCTATTGCCAGTGTTGGTGTCTTAGTTCATTTCTGTAACTCCTGCTTGGTTGTAGTCAGCTTGTACTTGTCTTGTTTCTGGTATCTACATTCTCCAGCCTTTCAGTCAGTTTAGACGTTGTAAATGCTGCCCAAAACTTGTCAGTCCACCTTTGAAGCATTTGCTGGTGATTTTTAAGGCAGTATCCCTGACTACATAGTCAACAAAATTACTTCCAGTATAGCTACTGAAAATACTCAAGTATTTTTTAAATCAACTTTATTGAGCTATAACTTGGATATTGCAAAATGTACTCAATTTAAATGTATAGTTTAGTAAGTTTTGACATATATATGTATATGTGTATATATAATATATATATAAAACCATACCACAATTAAGATATAGAGCATTTTCATCAAAAATCTTGACTCCAAGTAACCCCAGGTGAATAAATATTTAAAAACATTTTTATTGCATTGTTGAACTGGGTGGGAAAATATAGGATTTTTTCACAGGCCAGAAACAATCCAAAAGTGGGAAAGCAGAGGCATAGACAAACGCTGGTGTTGGTGTTTCCTTGGTGTGTGCAAGGCCCTTGGAGGTCCACAGCCTCAGTTTTATTGGAACATTTGCAAAAATTGAACATATACTAGGTCACAGAGCAAGCTTCAACAAATTACAAACAATAAAACTCACATAGACCATATCCCCTGTGTACAAAGGTAATTAAGTTAGAGACAATAAAAAGATATTTTTAAGTAACTCAAAGATGAGGGAAGAAATTATAATATAAATTTTTAAAGTTAGAATTGAATTACTTTAAAAGACATTTATATGAATGGGATATGGCTAAATCATTTTAAGGAGGAAAACTATAGTTCTAAATGCTCATGTGTAAAAGGAAGCATGCCTGAGAATGTGATCTGAGTTTCTGAATTAAATTAGAAAAAAGATTAAGATATTACATTGAGCATAGTCTCCCCCAGGAAAATGGTGTGACCTCGAGCCAATTAAGACTTCAATTCCTGAAGGGAGATCTGGGCAGTGAAACACAGTGTCTACCTCATGAACTATTATAAACACCTCTGTATTTTTTTTTGACTTATATAAGCTTGGGAAGATCCTCTCAATAGCTCTTAATTCTGATAGAAACCATGACTTAACAATTAAGACTTCAATTCCTGAAGGGAGATCTGGGCAGTGAAACACAGTGTCTACCTCATGAACTATTATAAACACCTCTGTATTTTTTTTTTTGACTTATATAAGCTTGGGAAAATCCTCTCAATAGCTCTTAATTCTGATAGAAACCATGACTTAAGTCAACCATGAGAGATTTCTTCTTTTAGAGAAGGTTAAATGTAAAGGGCCAGCTGAGCTTTCTATTTGGCCTGAGTGAGTAGAAGGAAGAGGGTCAAAAGGAAGAGTAGGAACAGTGAGTAGTAAAGGTGTGAAGGGGAATTTAAGATATAGAATTATCTAAATTCAACATAGGCTTAAGTTTTCCATATTATTTCTTTGTCTTGATCAAGGAATCCTGAAGGAAGCAATTTTGGAATCTGAGATATTTTTTGCAAACTTCATACCAATCGAAAGTGCAGATGCTTGAATGTTCAGAAATTTGTCCTCTTTATTTTTCTAAGAATACTTTTTCCCTCTAAATTTTGACTATGGGTGTGATTGCCATGGCATGGCTTGGTATTTCTCCTGTCAGGATGGTCCCTAGTAAAATATTTCTCATAGCATCCAAGTCTGGTTCTGTAGCCCACATGGAGGTTTTGGAGAAATTTAACACCGCTTAAATACCTTTTGCTTAAACTAGCTAGAAGGGATTCTTCTGTCTATAACTATTATCCTATACTAACATAGTATTATTCCAATAATAGGGAACTAGAAATATCACACTAGAATGTGGTACAAGCTGTCTCTTTGGGCATATGGCTAGTATCCTAAACCAAAATGTGTCTTAACTGAGATATAATCCACATACCATGCAAGCCACCCATTTAAAATGTACAATTCAATGTTTTTGTTTTTTAAAGTATGCTCACAGAGTTGTACAGTCATCACCAAAATACAATTTGGCTCCTTTTGTTACTCCAAAAGAAGACCGGAACACATTAGCCGACATTTCCCATTCCTTCCTCCCTGCCCAGCCACAGGCAACTGCAAATTTATTTTTTGTCTCTGCAGATTTGTCTATTCTGGACATTTCATAAAAATGGAATCATAGAATATGCAGTCTCTTGTGTCTGTCCACCCAGAGTGTAGCTCTGTCACACTGGCTGGGGTAGGAACAGGACACAGTGTCTCACTGTTTTTACTGAGATTTATTAGATTTTCTTGAATAATGTTTCTCCATTTACAGCATGACCTCAGGACAATTTTCAGAGCCTTAATCCATTTTTATTTATTTTTATTTTTTACCAGTTAAATGGTTGTTTAGCTAGGGAGGAGTTCCTCTGAGCTTCTTGAATTGCTATTCCTAAGTCCCATTTCCATAAGAAGCTTTTTAAATGAACATTTTTATGTATTGAAAGTTCCCTGAAGTGACTACTTTATTGTAATTTATACTCTGCTGTATTTTTTTTAAGTTTCATTAGGTCCCATTTGTTTATTTTTGTTTTTATTTCCATTTCTCTAGGAGGTGGGTCAAAAAGGACCTTGCTGTGATTTATGTCATAGAGTGTTCTGCCTATGTTTTCCTCTAAGAGTTTGATAGTGTCTGGCCTTACATTTAGGTCTTTAATCCATTTTGAGTTTATTTTTGTGTATGGTGTTATGGAGTGTTCTAATTTCATTCTTTTACATGTACCTGTCCAGTTTTCCCAGCATCACTTATTGAAGAGGCTGTCTTTTCTGCACGTATATTCTCGCCTTCTTTATCAATAATAAGGTGACCATATGTGCATGGGTTTATCTCTGGGCTTTCTATCCTGTTCCATTGAGCTATATTTCTGTTTTTGTGCCAGTACCATACTGTCTTGATTACTGTAGTTTTGTAGTATTCTGCTGCATTTTTACATTTAGAAATAAAAGTGCAAAAAGTGGGCCTCTAATAAGAGTGATATAAGAGGATAAAGTTTGGTCCAGAGGAGATGTGTACATAGATTGATACTAATCCATGAAAAGATGTTTAATCGAGCTTCCCTGGTGGCGCAGTGGTTGAGAGTCTGCCTGCCGAGGCAGGGGACACGGGTTCGTGCCCCGGTACGGGAAGATCCCACATGCCGCGGAGCGGCTGGGCCCGTGAGCCATGGCCGCTGAGCCTGCGCGTCCGGAGCCTGTGCTCCACAATGGGAGGGGCCACAACAGTGAGAGGCCCGTGTACCGCAAAAAAAAAAAAAAAAAAAAGTTTAATCAAATATGTTGCTTGACTACCGTGTATCTTAGGATCCCAACCTAATAGTTAGTCCTTTATAATTGGAGAACTTAGAAATATGCAGTCTCTGGTAAAAGAAAGAATGCTGAGTAAATCTTTGCTAGACCCAGACTCCCATGGACAAAAAAAGAGAAGCTACTGAGAAAAGTATTCCAACTATTTGAGAGATGCCTCAAATGAAAGATTGATCTATAAGGACATCAGACTATTGCAGCCTAACACTTGTTATTCCTTGTAGCTGGCTTGAAAGACAAACCTAGCAGATATGTATTTGTCCTTTGTCCTGTAACTTCCTCTTACAGACTAACAACAGAAAGAGTTGAAGGCAGATAGACCCACAGTGTCATTAGTAAGAATATAGGTTTTTACAAAGAATATGAATTTTCAAAATCGATCAGTTTATCAAAGGATTCTTAAAACATGTATATATATTCCTAGGATACACAATAAACTCATTGTTTGGGATTTTAATTTTAAAAAGTAGAAGTCTGTACTCAACATAGAATGTAGCTCACTGTTGCAGAAGGAGAGATCAAGAGACCCCAGGGGAGATGTCTGGTTCTGAGGTAATGATATTGAGCCATGGTGGCAATGTGTTTTCTGCCAGATCTTGGTGGGGTCTCCAGAATTGTTGAAGACCGCTACACCACCAGAAAATCATCAGTAAATATGTTGATCAAGCAAAATTAAATTTATTTTACTTATTGCAGCAAGCGAGAACATGAACTTGGCATAGCCTCATTTGTGTGAAGGTATGAAAGGTTATTTAAGGAGTTTCAGGAGCTGGATTTGGTGACTTAAGGTGGATTTTACATGATAAAGAACCCACTGGAATTAAGTAGAGTTTATAATAGTTTTTGTTTGGTGGACACAGCAAGACAGTGGTCTTAAAATGAGTCTTGATGATACAGCTGTTAGTTTTCATGTAGGCTGATTTGGTTGGGTTACAGACCTATTTTCTGAGAGAAAATATTTCCTAGAGTCAGCTACTAGGTTATCTTTGTTTGGTCTGAGTTGTTTAACTAGGAACTTGAAAAGATGCCCAGCTTCTTTTTTACAGAGAGAGGTAATTATATTGGCATCATTTCTCACCATCTATATCCTATTTTAGAGAAGGAATGTGGAAGAAATAATATCAGGGAAAAAACCAAACAAATCAAGTACATTTGGAACATTTAAAACTTGATTATATTTGGTTTTCAAACCTTCTGTGTTTAACAAATATATTTTAATTAAGTTTGCTAAAGCAAGGCTTAAACTTCTAACCTTTTCTACTGAAGTTACATATTTCTTTGGAAGTTACTCAGATAAAAATCTAAGGTCAAATCTGTCCTCAGATTCCTTTGAAATGTGGTTCTTTATTTTTATGTTGTTCTAAATATTTGTCTATTTTTCAGTCCTAATAATTTGACTTAAATGTGTGACATTTTTGTTCCTCTGTTTATTTTTTTCTCCCTTATTACTCTTGTTCATGGTATTCAAATGTACAGAGAGCCAATTTGGGTCAAATAATTAATAGAATTTGCATTGTAATGATATAAAAAATATTGTTCAATTCAGAACCAAAGGATGTGCTCTGACATGTAATTTTTTGCCACAGTTGCCACTATTGCTCCATCTCCAGGGTTACTTGTTGCCTATATTTTTCTTTTCTTCCTTTGTTACATACACTTCAGCTGTGCCAGTGTCTCAAGCTTCTCTGTTGATCTGTTGAATCCATGCCTACAAAAAACACCCACGCATTTACACCCTCTCCTCCT
This sequence comes from Neophocaena asiaeorientalis asiaeorientalis, assembly GCF_003031525.2. Taxonomy (NCBI): domain Eukaryota; kingdom Metazoa; phylum Chordata; class Mammalia; order Artiodactyla; family Phocoenidae; genus Neophocaena; species Neophocaena asiaeorientalis. The sequence goes on from NW_020172832.1 coordinate 192,595, forward strand.
ACCCCCTTTTTCCTGTGCATGCTATTCGGGTCTAATGATTTCTCAGGCCTTCTGAACAGTTCTCATCCTCTAACTTCCCTTCCTTACTTTCCTGAGTCCAACTTTTGTTTGTTTTAGTCATCTTTGACTAATCCCTCATTTTACTGAAGAGATTCTCAGATTACTTCCTAACATATAATATGTAGGAAGTAAATTTTCTGCATGTTTTCATATCTGGAGTTGCTTTCATTCTACTCTTCACTTCAGAGTTTTATTGTGTAAAATTTGTACTTGAAATTCTTTTCACTCAGAATGTTTTCTTCTAGCAGTTTGATGAAAATCTGATTCACATTGCTTTGTGTGAATTCTTTTTTCTTCTCTCTAGAAATTTTAGAATCCTTGCCTTATTCACAGTGTTCTGAAATTTTCCTACAGTGTATTTAAAGGTATTTTTCCTTCAGTGTGAAGGGCCATCTTAAAAAAGGCTGTCTCTCTTCAAATCTAGGAAATGGGTGTAAATGTTTTCTATAATTAACTATCTGCATTTGAAACTGTTGGACATTCTGAATTGATTTTCTAGGTAGTTTGTATTTTCTACTTGTCCTTTATTCTACGTTTTGGGACATTTTCTCCAGTTTGGTTCCTACTCTTTCTGTGGCACTTTTATTTTTGCAGTTATAGTTTTAATTTCCAAGCGATCCTTCTCACTCTCTGATAACTCCTATTTCATAGTATCTCTTGTTCTTACTGTCACTAAATAGCTTCTGTAATTTACCTGAGACTATTCAAAAAAGTTTAGTTTTAAATGTTTTCATTTTTTCCTCTGGATTACCTTTATTTTTCCTAACATCAGATGGTGTATTATATTATCTTAGATTTTTCTCTTTCCTGCTGCAATTTCCCTCAAATGTTGGGTGACCCTTGGTTTTCCTTTCATATTTAAGAATAAGACAGTAGAAATACTTGGAATCTCTGTGCTCTTGGGTTAGGCATGTCCAGTGATAAACTCTTCTCTAAGGAATAGTAAAGGATCAGTTCGTATCCTGTTCTCTACTGTGAAATGTTTAAATATTTAGAGCTTTAATTTAGGAAATCAGAACCCCTGTTAGATTACATCATATATCTTTCTCTCCATACTCTACTCCAGGTTGCATATTCAATCTTTTTTTAATTAAAAAAATTATTTACCTGTGATGGGCTTATTCCTGTGTGGTGATCATTTTGCAGAAAGGATGGGGAAGGTATGTGGGAAAGTTTGACTTTTTCAAGATAACCTTTTTTCTTTTAACATCTTTATTGGAGTATAATTGCTTTACAATGGTGTGTTAGTTTCTGCTGTATAACAGAGTGAATCAGCTATACATGTACATATATCCCCATATGTCCTCCCTCTTGTGTCTCCTTCCCCACCTCCCTATCCCACCCCTCCAGGTAGACACAAAGCACTGAGCTGATCTCCCTCTGCTATGTGGCTGCTTCCCACTAGCTATCTGTTTTGCATTAGATAGTGTATATATGTCCATGCCACTCTCTCACTTCATCCCAGCTTATCCTTCCCCCTCCCCGTGTCCTCAAGTCCATTCTCTACATCTGCATCTTTATTTCTGTTCTGCACCTAGGTTATTCAGAACCTTTTTTTTTTTTTTTAAAGACAGCCTCTCCAATAAGTGGTGCTAGGAAAACTGGACAGCTACATGTAAAAGAATGAAATTAGAATACTTCCTAACACCATACACAAAAATAAACTCAAAATGAATTAAAGACCCAAATGTAAGGCCAGACACTATAAAATTCTTAGAGGAAATCATAGGCAGAACACTCTATGACATAAATCACAGCAAGATCCTTTTAGACCCACCTCCTAGAGATATGGAAATAAAAACAAAAATAAACAAATGAGACCTAATGAAACTTCAAAGCTTTTGCACAGCAAAGAAAACCATAAACAAGACCAAAAGGCAACCCTCAGAATGGGAGAAAATATTTGTAAATGAAGCAACTGACAAAATGTTAATCTTCAAAATTTACAAGCAGCTCATGCAGCTCAATATCAAAAAAGCAAACAATCCAATCCAAAAATGGACAGAAGACCTAAACAGACATTTCTCCAAAGAAGATATACACATTGCCAACAAATACATGAAACGATGCTCAACATCACTAATTATTAGAGAAATGCAAATCAAAACAACCATGAGGTATCACCTCACACCAGTCAGAATGGCCATCATCAAAAAATCTACAAACAATAAATGCTGGAGAGGGTGTGGAGAAAAGGGAACCCTCTTTCACTGTTGGTGGGAATGTAAATTGATACAGCCACTATGGAGAACAGTATGGAGGTTCCTTAAAAAACTAAAAATAGAACTACCATATGACCCAGCAATGCCACTACTGGGCATATACCCAGAGAAAACCATAATTCAAAAAGAGTCATGTACCAAAATGTTCATTGCAGCTCTATTTACAATAGCCAGGACATGGAAGCAGCCTAAGTGTCCATCGACAGATAAATGGATAAAAACGATGTGGCACATATATAATAGAATATTACTCAGCCATAAAAGGAAATGAAATTGAGTTATTTGTAGTGAGGTGGAGGGGCCTAGAGACTGTCATACAGAGTGAAGTAAGTCAGAAAGAGAAAAATAAATACCGTACCCATATAACCTTTTAATCATCATCTACCCCTCTTGATCCTGCCCTCTTTTGAAAGTATATTTATTGAATCTGTGTCTCTCATAGTATAAAGTAAATCAAGTGACTGAGCCTATTGATCTGACCCATATTTGTGAGGCATACCAACCAACACTATTCCCTCAGTTATCCATCTTTGAGAAATTTGTTTAAATGACTTGCCTGCTGAAAGCATGGCAAGAATTTCCTTCCCATTTTAGTTGTGCCCTGGTATTATTTGTCTTTTAAATTTTGTTTAACATCATTCTCTTGGGTTTTTAATAAGACAAGAAATAAACTCAGCTTGACAATCCTTAATCTCATGTTTTAACAGTAGTGCGTGTATCCCTCTATTTGATCGCATTCAAAACCACTTTTCATCTATTACATGGCAGTAATTAGAATGTGTAAATTGTACTGCTATTTTTGAGAAGGAGGTGAAATGGATGTCCATAACTGCTCTGGGCAGTCATTTGGTATGATGTTTCTGGAAAGCAATTTGGCTGTGTGGATCAAGATAATTGAGGATTTAATGTCTGTAACAATCTATTGTATGGAAATATCTAGAGACCCATTTAAGGAGCTCTTAAACTGCTATGAAGAGCCTTATTCAAATAATGAGAAGTTTGAAATAACTAAAATGCTAACAGCTTAAGAAATTATTAAATAATTTATTATATCTTTCATGCAAAGAATATTTAGACAAAGAAAAATCAAGATATACTTAAATGATGACAATATAATATTAAATAAGAATGCAGGCTAGCATACTATGTATTTAATATAATACAGATTTTAACTCACATCATACAGAATTACCATTTTTATCAGTAGAAACAGTCTGCAACTTTAAATTAAAATATATAGATATTGTAAGTAGTTATAATAAATATAATTATATATGTTGTGTAATTACCTAAGTTAAAATTAATTATACAAAGTAGAAATAAAAATGGATACAGTGAAGGAATACTAACAGAGATTATCTTGAGGTGATAGGATTACAGTTAACGTTTATTTTCCAGATTATTTTTGTATTTATGTCAATCCCAATCCCCCAGTTCATCACACCACGACCACCATCCCCACCACTTTCCCCCCTTGGTTCCCATACACTTGTTTTCTGCATCTGTGTCTCAATTTCTGCCCTGCAAATCGGTTCATCTGTACCATTTTTCTATGTTCCACATATATGTTAATATGCAATATTTGTTTTTCTTTTTCTAACTTACTTCACTCTGTGTGACAGTCTCTAGATCCATCCATGTCTCTACAAATGACCCAATTTCGTTCCTTTTTATGACTAATATTCCATTGTATATATGTACCACATCTTCTTTATCCATTCATCTGTTTATGGGCTTCCATCAACAGATGATGGGAAGGTTGCTTCCATGTCCTGGCTATTGTAAATAGTGCTGTAATGAACATTGGGGTGCATGTGTCTTTTTGAATTATGGTTTTCTCTGGGTGTATGCCCAGTAGTGGCATTGCTGGGTCATATGGTAATTCTATTTTTTGTTTTTTAAGGAACCTCCATACTGTTCTCCATAGTGACTGTATCAATTTACATTTCCACCAACAGTGCAAGAGGGTTCCCTTTTTTCCACACCATCTCCAGCATTTGTTGTTTGTAGATTTTCTGATGATGGCCATTCTGACTTTTGTGAGGTGATACCTCATTGTTGTTTTGATTTGCATTTCTCTAATAATTAGTGATGTTGAGCAGCTTTTAATGTGTTTCTTGGCCATCTGTATGTCTTCTTTGGAGAAATGTCTACTTAGGTCTTCTGCCCATTTTTGGACTGAGTTGTTTTTCTTTTTTAATATTGAGCTGTTTATATTTTGGAGATTAATCCTTTGTTGATTCATTTGCAAATATTTTCGCTCATTCTGAGGGTTGTAAAGTTTCCTTTGCTTTACAAAAGCTTTTAAGTTTCATTAGGTCCCATTTGTTTATTTTTGTTTTTATTTCCATTTCTCTAGGAGGTGGGTCAAAAAAGTTCTTGCTGTGATTTATGTTAAAGAGTGTTTTCCTATGTTTTCCTCTAAGAGTTTTATAGTGTCTGGTTTTACATTTAGGTCTCTAATCCATTTTGAGTTTATTTTTGTGTTTGATGTTAGGGAGTATTCTAATTTTGTTCTTTTACATGTAGCTGTCCAGTTTTTCCAGCACCACTTATTGAAGAGACTGTCTTTTCTTCATTGTGTATCCTTGCCTCCTTTGTCATAGGTTAGTTCACCATAGGTACATGGGTTTATCTCTGGGCTTTCTCTCCTGTTCCATTGAGCTATACTTCTCTTATTGTACCAGTACCATATTGTCTTGATTACTGTAGCTTTGTACTATAGTCGGAAGTCAAGAAGTATGATTCCTCCAGCTCTGTGTTTTTCCCTGAAGACTGCTGTGGCTATTTGGGGTCTTCTGTGTCTCCATACAAATTTTAAGAGTTTTTGTTCTAGTTCTGTAAAAAATGCCATTGGTAATTTGATAGGTATTGCATTGAATCTGTAGATTGCTCTGGGAAGTATAGTCATTTTCACAATATTGATTCTTCCAATCCAAGAACATGGTATATCTCTCCATCTGTTTGTAACATCTTTAATTTCTTTCATCAGTGTCTTATAGTTTCCTGCATACAGGTCTTTTGTCTCCCTAGGTAGATTTATTCCTAGGTATTTTATTCTTTTTGTTGCACTGGTAAATGGGAGTGATTCCTTAATTTCTCTTTCAGATTTTTCATCCTTAGTGTATAAGAATGCCAGAGATTTCTGTGCATTAATTTCATATCCTGCAACTTTACCAGATTCATTGATTAGCTCTACTAGTTTTCTAGTTGCATCTTTAGGATTCTCTATGTATAGTATCATGTCATCTGCAAAGAGTGACAGTTTTACTTCTTCTTTTCCAATTTGTATTCTTTTTATTTCTTTTTCTTCTCTGATTGCTGTGGCTAGGACTACCAAAACTATGTTGAGTAAAAGTGGTGAGAGTGGACATCCTTGTCTTGCTCCTGATCTTAGAGGAAATGCTTTCAGTTTTTCACCATTGAGAATGATGTTTGCTGTGGGTATGGCATATATGGCCTTTACAGTGTTGAGGTGGGTTCCCTCTATGCCCGCTTTCTGCAGAGATTTTGTCATAAATGGGTGTTGAATTTTGTCAAAAGCTTTTTCTGCATCTATTGACATGATCATTTGGTTTTCAGTCTTCAATTTGTTAATATGGTGTATCACATTGATTGATTTGCTTATATTGAAGAATCCTTGCATCTCTGGGATAAATCTCACTTGATCATGGTGTGTCATCCTTTTAATGTGCTGTTGGATTCTGTTTGCTAGTATTTTGTTGAGAATTTTTGCATCTATATTCATCAGTGATATTGGTCTGTAGTTTTCTTTTTTTGTAGTATCTTTGTCTGGTTTTGGTATCAGGGTGATGGTGGCCTCATAGAATGAGTTTGGGAGTGTTCCTCCCCCTGGAATTCTTTGGAAGAGTTTGAGAAGGATGAGTGTTCGCTCTTCTCTAAATGTTTGATAGAATTCACCTGTGAAGCCATCTGGTCCTGGACTTTTGTTTGTTGGAAGAGTTTTAATCACAGTTTCAATTTCATTACTTGTGATTGGTCTGTTCATATTTTCTATTTATTCCTGGTTTAGTCTTGGAAGGTTATATCTTTCTAAGAATTTGTCCATTTCTTCCAGTTTATCCGTTTTATTGGCATAGAATTGCTTGTTGTATTCTCTTAGGATGCTTTGTACTTCTGCAGTGTCTGTTGTAACTTCTTCTTTTTCATTTCTAATTTTATTGACTTGAGTCCTCTCCCTCTTTTTCTTGATGAGTCTGGCTAATTAATGGTTTATCAATTTTGTTTATCTTCTCAAAGAACCTGCTTTTAGTTTTATTGATCTTTGCTATTTTCTTTGTTTCTATTTCATTTATTTCTGCTCTGATCTTCATGATTTCTTTCCTTCTGCTAACTTTGGGTTTTATTTGTTCTTCTTTCTCTAGTTCCTTTAGGTGTAAGGTTAGATTGTTTATTTGAGATGTTTCTTGTTTCTTGACGTAGGCTAGTATTGCTATATACTTCCCTCTTTGAACTGCTTTTGCTGCATCCCATAGGTTTTGGGTCACCGTGTTTTCATTGTTATTTGTCTCTAGGTATTTTTTTATTTCCTCTTTGATTTCTTCAGTGATCTCTTGGCTATTTAGTAATGTATTGTTTCGCCTCCATGTGTTTGTATTTTTTACATTTACTTCCCTGTATTTGATTTGTAATGTCATAGTGTTGTGGTCAGAAAAGATGCTTGATGTGATTTCAATTTTCTTAAATTTACTGAGGCTTGATTTTTGACCCAGGATGTGATCTATCCTGGAGTATGTTCTGTGAGCACTTGAGAAGAAAGTGTAATCTGCTCTTTTTGGATGGAATGTCCTATAAATATCAATTAAATCTATCTGGTCTATTGTGTCATTTAAAGCTTGTGTTTCCTTATTAATTTTCTGTTTGGATGATCTGTCCATTGGTGTAAGTGAGGTGTTAAAGTCCCCCGCTATTATTGTGTTACTGTCGATTTCCTCTTTTATAGCTGTTAGTAGTTGCCTTATGTATTGAGATGCTCCTGTGTTGGGTGCATATATATTTATAATTGTTATATCTTCTTGGATTGATCCCTTGATCGTTATGTAGTGTCCTTCCTTTTCTCTTGTAACATTCTTTATTTTCAAGTCTGTTTTTCCCATGTGAGTATTACTACTCCAGCTTTCTTTTGATTTCCATATGCATAGAATATCTTTTTCCATCCCCTCACTTTCAGTCTGTATGTGTCCCTAGGTCTGAAGTGGGTCTCTTGTAGACAGCATATATATCAGTCTTGTTTTTGTATCCATTCAGCAAGCCTGTGTCTTTTGGTTGGAGCATTTATTCCATTCAGGTTTAAGGTAATTATTGATATGTGTGTTCCTATGACCATATTCTTAATTGTTTTGGGTTTGTTTTTGTATGTCTTTTTCTTCTCTTGTGTTTCTCACTTAGAGAAGTTCCTTTAGCATTTGTTGTAGAGCTGGTTTGGTGGTGCTGAATACTCAGCTTTTGCTTGTGTGTAAAGCTTTTGATTTCTCCGTCGAATCTGAATGAGATCCTTGCTGAGTAGAGTAATCTTGGTTGTAGGTCTTTCGCTTTCATCACTTTAAATATGTCCTGCCACTGCCTTCTGGCTTGCAGAGTTCTGCTGAAAGATCAGCTGTTAACCTTAATCAGAATAAAAACTGCCATTTCATCCATGTTTTGGGGTTTGCATTGTGAACAAAATTTTAAATTTCAAAATGTTTTGCTTACTAAATATTTTTTGAAATGAATGTCACAGAATTAGGATAAAGTTACTAGATCTCTTCATTATAGTGCTCCTTTAATTTGCATGGACTTCATCATTCAACTTTCAAGATATTTACTATTATACCCGTGTATCTAAAACAAGTGTATTGCTCTAAGACAGGATTTAATATTTCTGATTCTCAAATAGCTGAGTCCCTCTCCTATTTTTTTTGGTCCTTGTCCTATTGACACAAGTTGTTTTTACTGTTATTTTGCTTATTTTCTGCTACTATAGACAGTTTTCATCTTCCACATAGAAAGCACCTTTTCCCTTAAAATTCAATGCCATTCAGAAAGATATTGGCTTAGAAGGGAGTTTGGTTAAGCAAGATAAGAACCTTTTAAATTAACACATTAACAGAGAAGTCTGAACTAAGTTATCTTCTGATATGCTTGTTGAGGAAAAAGTTCAACTGAATGAATATATCTATTCATTTATTGTATAAGTAGCTGCACTCATCTTCTCCTGGTTTAAATTTTGATGGTCTTATTTTTTGTTTGGTTGGGAAATGTATATAAATACACTATATTTTCTTTATTAAAATATATCTTTAAAGCAAGAAAGAAAAATAATTCTTAGAAAAATTATTTTTTTAATGAGTTCCTATTAAATTTTCAGGCCCCACCAAGTGTTATGGCAGTGTTACACCACACTGGTTTGTGGACTGTAAAGCATACTTTATATAAGTCAGTTGCAGAAAATAATCTTAGGCAGTAATGTAATAACATAGACTATGCAGTTTTTCTAGAAAATTAATAATTTCTTAGTAATTAGGCCATTTTTATGGCCTTTGAAATTAACTGCTATTCAGTTCAACTGGAGAAGTTTGTGCACATGCATATATCTTAATTCTGAACTTCAGTGACATCAGGTTTTTCTCTGTAGAACCTGAATACTGTGGCAAGTCTTCCAAATTACCATCAAGCTTTGCAAAAAGGCCTTTTTAAAAAGTCACACTTCTCTGAGATTCAAGCTGATAGGATTCAGATTAATTTTAAAGAGAGGCAGCAATATTTGGATATAGTAAGAGGATTACTTCATATGCAATATACATGATCATAGCCAAAAAACAGCTGAAGGCAGGTCTTTTTTTTTTTTTAATTCGTTTTGTTTTCTTTTGAAAGTCTCAATTTCCAGTTATATATGTTTGGAAACCTAGAGCAACAAATTCAGCCATAGTGAAAAGGGGTAGAGAGGTTCTTAGATGTCATATGCAAGTTCACCACCTTCCCTGATTAGCAGCTGTTACCAGTAAGATATGTGGGGTACGATATCATTATTTGTTAAGTGTATCTGGTGGAACCACTTACTTAGAGACTATGCTTTATTTACAGTATTAAATCTCCTCTTTGATAATCCTAGCTTATATCTAGTTACTATCAAAGAAGATATGTGACGTAGTTAGTATGTATGGGAAGGAGAATAAAAAGTAAAAACAAAAAAAAGAGAGCGAATACAAAGTAGCATCATTATAGTTATCTTTAAACTAAATATTATTGTAATATGTTTTTAAGACATGATCAAAATAAACAGTGTAGTTGCTAATGTTTGTCAAACACAAACTGACAAAGGGGTTGTTTAAAATAACAGATAATGAGAATCTCTATCCTGGAAAAAAACATATAGTAACCAGATACGTTAATCATGTTCATTCCTGGATTCAAATTAAAAATAGATTTCCCCTGGGAGAAAAATGTGAATGGCTGTGTAACATTACTACATAAAGTATCCCTTCTCTACCAGGTGCAGGAAGTGTTTCTTTTTCTTTCTTTCTTCTTCTTCTGTTATTTAAAAAATTTTTCTAGTCTAGGTTTATTTACATTTGAAGTTGTTTTATGTTTTGTTTTTTACTTCTTTAATTGAAATCCATGGGATCAGACAAGTTTCAGAATTTAGATTACATTCATTTTTATTTTTTAGAAAGGAATTTGGAACATATTCCAAATATTGACCTCATTATCAGCTACATTAATATTTCTGTAGCAAAATGTACAAATAATTACAGTACTTTATTTACTCAGTAAATAAAGACCAAGATGAGCTTTACATAAGTTCTAGTGAGGTGTTACAGTCAGATCAATTGTGGACTAACATTGAATCTTCAGACATTTTTGGTTTTAAGAATTCTGGATAGGGATTATGTGCCTGTGGTTGTCTCTCTGAGAAATTTATATTTAAATGGAGTCTCTAAATTAAAAAACAAACAATGGTAAATGTGTCAGAAGATTAGAATTTTCAAAGTAATATAATGGTCAACCCTTTTGTAAAGAAAAATCACCAGGTTAAAATAAATATTTCCATTGTTATTAATTTTCCATTGTTATTAAAACATTGTTATTCCCAAGGTATAGTTAGAGCCAGGATTCCAAATTCAAATGCTTACTTTCTAGGGCTAGTCAGGTACCATAAATGGGTGAGGTGGTCAGATGGTCAGTTATGATGTGATAGGGAGTTGTAGAGAATATGAACTGAAGATGGGATAGCTGGCCTGTAGGCAGCCATAGTCTGTCCATCTATCTGTCTGTCTGCCTGTCTGTGTCTCTGTCTCTGTCTCTCTCTGTCTCTCTCTCTCTCTCTCACACACACACACACACACACACACACACACACACACACACACACAGAGCCCAATGTGATTTTTGAGTCAGAAAAATATATATATATTATAATGGAAGATTGAAAATAATTAATTATGGAAGGATTTATGACAACCCAACTAGTCTTTCAAATTTAGCTTGTTGGTTATTGCCACTGTTTTCTACTTCACTAAAACAGTACCTAACTTATTTAATCATACATTCATTTTATGCAGTCTTTTGACAAATACTTATTAAATATCTACTCTATTATAAAATGAGTGTAAAACTCTGGGGAAATAGAAATGAATAAGGCAGTTCATGCCTTAAATATGAGCTAAACTGTTTACACTTATCATGCATGAGTAGGAGCATGGTGTTTCAGGATTCCAAAAGATATGCACCCTTCTCCGTCTGTGCATGTTAGGGAAGCATCCCCAGAAGTGACAAAACTTTGTGAAGGAACAGTAAAACCTATTCAAGCAATGAATGGTACAAGGGTTTCCAAGGAGAGGGAAGACTAAAAGGACACTTGTAATTGAGAAACTAAGGAGAATCCGTTATGGCAAGAGCCTAGGATAAAAATGTATTTTCTGTTTTAAATAAGCAGGGCAAAAATAGAGCTACCTCCACTGTTGAGATTGTTTGAATTTTTGTTAATTCCACATTTTTCCCTTTTATCAGTTATAAATCAGTATAATTTGAATGTAAGACTGTTTAGGTGTTTGCTCTATACTTCTTTTCAAAAAAATGCTCCCCCTTACTTGTACTCTCAAAAGACCAAAAAAAGAAACAAAAAAACCTAAAAAGAAACAAAACACAATAGAAACAAAAATTCCACTGGTTATATTTGATAAATGTACATCATTTATCATTTTCACTGTAAGAGAAAGAAAATTTATATATAAAGAAATAAATATAAAGAAAATGAAAGCAAGCAAGAAAGAGACTAGTTCTTTCTGAGACATAATTTCATAGGGTAATTATACCTTGTTTCAAAGAAAAAATGAAATTTGTATTACAATTGGAATTCAGTATTATTTTACCTTGCCAGTATATTCTAATTTTTAATATAAAGCTCATCACATAGCTTGAAACCCCAAAAGTATACCATTAACTCTGAAGCAAGCATTCTATTGTTATTTTAAATTCCTGTACAATAGCTAAATGGAAGAAATTGAATTAAATGAAATTATATTTTGCCTTCTTTTATTAAAAATGCCTACAAATAGAACAACAATATATGTGTTCCAAATGTATCCAGTGTTAATGGTATGAAAGCTGTAACCGAGCAACAGTCTCATGCAAAATCCACTGGGATAAACTTCACACTGACCTGGGTAAGACTGCTAATTTAATTTTATTGTTTCAAGTAAAAGTGACTTGAAACCGAGGGAGACTACTGTGAACAGTAAGCCTAATTGCAAATGCCTCAGTACATTATGCAGGTAATAACAGTTCCCGTGTGGATAATAGAAGTTAGAAGAGTACTGAAAATTACACTTTCTTTTGCTGTAGTGGAAATAAACCAATATTGCATCTTATCTCCTGATCCACATACTACACTGGAAATTGCTTTCCAGGTTTTACTAATTTTACTGACAGGCTATTATGTGAAACTTTTGTTTTTTTCCTTATGTACTTATTCAGATCAAATTTAGCAACATTTGAAAATGACAAAAAAAAAAAAGGGAAAATTCTAGTCATGTACATCTATGATTTCACATGGCTTTATCACCAGTATTCATTATGATGTCTTAAATAAATTGAGAATAATTCTATATCAAATGACTGTATACTAAACAAAGATATTCTGTGCATGTGCCTGTGAAACAATGTATCTGAAATTAGTGTGAGCTGCTAAACCACACACAAAATTTATAGCATTAGATAAAACACTGTAAATGCCATTGTGAGTGAGCATTGAGATGTTTAATATTTGCATATAAATTTAAATTATTTCAGTAAATTATACCCCAAATAAAAAAAGACTTTCATACCTCTAATATAGAGATTAAAAACCATCAGGTGGGCTTCCCTGGTGGTGCAGTGGTTGAGAGTCCCCCTGCCAATGCAGGGGACATGGGTTTGTGCCCCGGTCCGGGAAGATCCCACATGCCGCGGAGTGGCTGGGCCTGTGAGACATGGCCGCTGAGCCTGCGCGTCCGGAACTTGTGCTCTGCAACGGGAGAGGCCACAACAGTGAGAGGCCCGCGCACCACAAAAAAATAAAAAATTAAATTAAATTAAAAAGACCATCAGGTGCTGATAAGGATTGTACACTGTTGGAGCCTAAGGGCAGTCCAGCACAGACCTTCTGACACTGCAGTAAGAAGAGTATCATACTTAGAAGACTTGAGTTCCTGTTGAGTCCCCACTCAGGCTAGGACCACTGGTGATTCACAAGGGCAGTATTTATCAATTGATCCACTAATTCTACATTTGCCCTTGATGATGTGTACAGTGCTCTTGATGATATACACTCTGGCCCTCACATGCACATAGAGATGCAGATACTTACAAATACTCTTCTTAACAAACAGCAAATTGCTCATTTCCAAGTTAAAGTTATAATTCGAGCTATGTTTGTTTACTGTGTTTAAACATTTAGCTCTACAGTGTGGTACTACTTGGTATAGCTTTGTATCTTGGTTTTTAGGGTTCTTCTTTCTTGGTTGTTGGTGTTGACCGAGCTTTTTAAAACTTGTTTACTTTAAGCAAGTGAATGCAGCATAAAGTATTTTAAGTTAGGTAATAGAACAGAGTACTCTTGTCTGTTTTAAAATTCAGTTGCTCCCCAAAATGGTTTTATTGCAATAATATGTAAAGCTTCTGAAGTCTGAGAAATTCTGGGCAATTCAAAAGGATGTACTAAATTGATCTGTTAAATTTCATTCTGGGAAAACATTTACTATACCCCATCTAATAATAAGCACTAAATATTCAAAAGGCACTTAACAAAGGGAAGTAACAAAGGGGTTGGAAGGGATTTGAAGATAAAAAGCATTTTACCCTACAGATTTGGGCTTTATTCAAGGGATCCACTAAATTAATTTAACTTATGATACTTTATTTCAATAGTGGCATGATAAATTCAGAGTAACTTACATGAATGAACTAATATTATTCTAGATAGAATATTTAGTTCATTTTCTAAAAGTTTTCTTAAGGCCACAAAATATTTGAAGCATTGTTACACTGTGATCCCATTATGTTGTGTGAGTAAATGGGGTGGGATGTTTTACCATAACTGTGAAGTAAGTCAGAAAGAGAAAAACAAATACTGTATGCCAACACATATATATATGGAATCTAAAAAGAAAAATGGTTCTGATGAACCTAGTGGCAGGACAGGAATAAAGATGCAGACATAGAGAAAAGTTCACTTTGTTCTACAGCAGAAACTAGTACAACATTGTAAAGCAATTATATTCCAATAAAGATGTAAAAAAATATATATTATGCATAATGGAAAATATCAGTGAAGCACAGTTTAGACAGATATCTAACTTAAATTAAAATGCTGTAATATATTAATCTTTTCCTACTTAACATGTGAAAGATGTTGTACCAAGTACTGGGAATGGTGTGGAAAACAGATACCATCCCTACCCTCCTGAAATTTATAATCCAGTAAATAAGATACAATTCTGAAAATAAATATAAATGTACAACTTGCTAACTACAGTGAGAATGAGATGGTGCTTCAAAAGCATATTGGATTTGACAAAGGCTGTGAGATGAGAGATGACTCCTCAGGTGAACTGTTGATAAAGTGTAATCATGAAAATGTTTAGATAAATCTGTGTATAAATTGTAATGGCAGAATTGTTCTTGCTGTAACTGTAACTTCCAATTACATACCCTTGTATGACCATCCTTCATAGCAATATGATCAGCAAAAACTTTAACTTTTAGGCATTTTTGTCTCCATCAATCTTTACACTTGATAATGTAGTAAAACATTGTGTCCAAACTGAAAATTGATGTTATGTTTTTAATACACACACCCTACAACCCTGCCTTTTTTTTTTTTTTAATTGGGGTATAGTTGATTTACAATGTGTTAGTTTCAGGTGTACAGCAAAATGGATCTGTTATATATATACATATATCTATTCTTTTTTAGATTCTTTTCCCATATAGCCCCCTATAGAGTATTGAGTAGAGTTCCCTTATTAGTTATCTATTTTATATATAGTAGTGTGTATATGTCAATCCCAATCTTCGAGTTTATCCCTCCCCCCACCCGCTTGCCCCCGGTAACCATAAGCTTATTTTCTACATTTGTAACTCTATTTCTGTTTTGTAGATAAGTTCATTTGTACCCTTTTTTTAGATTCCACGTATAAGTGATATATGATATTTTTCTTTCTCTGTCCGACTTCACTCAGCATGACAATCTCTAGTTCCATCCGTGTTGCTGCAAATGACATTATTTCATTGTTTTTTTATGACTGAGGAATATTCCATTGTGTGTATGTACCACATCTTCTTTATCCATTCCTCTGTTGATGGACATTTAAGTTGCTTCCATGTCCTGGCTGTTGTAAATAGTGCTGTAATGAACATTGGGGTGCATGTATGTTTTTGAAGTATGGTTTTCTCTGGATATATGCCCAGGAGTGGGATTGCTGGATCATATGATAGTTCTATATTTAGTTTTTTAAGGAACCTCCATACTGTTCTCCATAGTGGCTGCATCAATTTACAATCCCACCAAGAGTATAGAAGGATTCCCTTTTCTTCACACCCTCTCCAGCATTAATTATTTGTAGATTTTTTGATGATGGCCATTCTGACTGGTGTGAGGTGATACCTCATTGTAGTTTTGATTTGCATTTCTCTAGTAATTAGTGATGTTGAGCATCTTTTCACATGCTTTTTAGTCATCTGTATTTCTTCTTCGGAGAAATGTCTGTTTAGATCTTCTGCCCATCTTCTGATTGGGTTGTTTGTATTTTTTGATATTGAGCTGCATGAGCTGCTTGTATATTTTGGAGATTAATCCCTTATCGATTGCTTCATTTGCAAATATTTTCTCCCATTCCGAGGGTTGTCTTTTTGTTTTGTTTATGGTTTCCTTTGCTATGCAAAAGCTTTTAAGTTTCATTAGGTCCCATTTGTTTATGTTTGTTTTTATTTTCATTACTCCAGGAGGTGGATCGAAAAAGATCTTGCTGTGATTTATGTCAGAGTGTTCTGCCTATGTTTTCCTCTAACCCTGCTTTTCTAAAAGCTTTCATACCTCTTTTTCTTGCTGTTGAGCAAGTAAATATTCAATGAGTTTCTTCAGTATAACTGTGCATAGTCCACATGTTGGAAAATCTTAATATTTAGAAGTGAGTATTATTTCTGTTTGATTTTCTAGAGAGGAAATGTTTTTTTATGTTCTATTTTTGTAAAAATATATCTTGAAAATAAAAGTAGCAAACTGTTTTGAATGAAAATTTCAACTTTGTAGTAGAAAGCTAGAAATTCAAATACAACTCTCATATTTATAGTCAGATTTGACTTTTGGGATGACTATGGGGTAATCTCAGTACCTTGGATTTTTCATCAGTAAAGGAGGAATAAAAATAATTACCTAACTATAGGAGTCTTGTAAGGATTACAGAATTAATGTATTTATGTTTTTAGAGAGTCTAAGATGAAAGGTTCTAGATAAGTGTGAAATATTATTCAGGACAAATGTTATAGTTAGTCTCACATTCAGGTTAATAAATGTCACTTTAGATCAAAGGCTTATTTCATGCATTTCTGCAGGAATATGAAGGAAATTATTTATTTTCAACATTCTGCTCACAGAATTTTTTTAAGTGTCATGAACTGTTACTAGGGACTAAAACAAATAGTCTTGACGTTTACCAACACTGTATTTCTGGCATTATCTACATTAGCTGTATTGTGCAAATGGCTCTCAAAATTAAAATTAACACTGCTGGATCAAAAGAAAAGAAAAAAATACCTATAAAGACATGAACATTTTAAGCAACAACAAATTAAAATTAGGTAATATGGATTGAGGAGAGCAGAAAATAAAATGATATCATTGAGAAGATTGTAATGACAAGTTTTTAAATTGCTGCATCTCTATTAAAATGATATTTAAAATATTATAACCAAATGAAAATTCTTTAATTTTATTAAGATTAATATCAATGAGAATCACTCATTTGAAGAAAAGATTGATTTCCCTTATAAAATGCTGTGTCTAACACTAGTTTATACTGTATATGGCTCATAATTTCACAGCAAAAATCATATTTTTTAATCAAATGTTTGATTGTAGGACATATCTTACCATGTTTTTACAATATGATTTTAAACAAGTGACATATCACACATGCAGATAAAGGGCAACTATAACAACTGTATAAGATTAACAAAAGTAGTCTAAGGTGTTCTCAGAGTGAGAAATTCCTGGATTAAAGATTTTTAAATGTTGTGTATGCTTTATTAATATTTGTTTATATTTTTGTTGGCTTTTGGAATAAATGAAATCCAATGGTTAGATATAAAACTAAGAAAATTCCACCATCCTTATGTGCTCCCCCAATGACCTGAATGAATGTATCAATAGTTAAGTAACATGTTGTCCATGCATTTGTATAATTTTGCCACCAGATCAAAAATAAATTCTTAGCTTACCTCACATCTATATCAGAATTGTAAATTGATTAAAAAATTTATTAAAATATAAAATTATACTATAAATGAGTAGTTTTTCCTACTAGTAATATTTTTTCTTTAGGCATCATAGAAATTATAAATAAGCAGAAAATGATAATGTTTCTTGAGATTCTCAGAAACTGGTTCTAGGAAATATTACCTTGAATGAATTTGCAAAACAATAATTAAGAGAAATTCTGAAATAGAATAATACATATTATTTACATATGTGTTAAGAATTTTTTTAAATTTAGTGATAAAAAGAAATAGCTTAGAAGACTGATTTTTTTGTGACAGGGTAAAGGAGGGCTAGGAATGAATGGCCAGTTAACTGCTCAAGTTTCTGACATGCAGGCACTTTATGGAGACATTTATTACCTATATAGACATAGATATGGACAGGATTTTAAAGATCATTTAGTCTACTTATTGTAAAATGTTTCTAAGAACGCCTCTAGCCTGCCACAAAGCAGGGAGCTGAGAGGCTGAACACGGCCCCTCTTACTATCACTCGAACAGATCGGTTCTGAGTTTGCTTTTTTTTTTTTTTTTTTTTTTTTTTTTTTGTTTTTTTGGCGGTATGCGGGCCTCTCACTTTTGTGGCCCCTCCCATTGTGGAGCACAGGCTCCGGACGCGCAGGCTCAGCGGCCATGGCTCACGGGCCCAGCCGCTCCGCGGCATGTGGGATCTTCCCGGACCGGGGCACGAACCCGTGTCCCCTGCATCGGCAGGGGGACTCTCAACCACTGTGCCACCAGGGAAGCCCCTGAGTTTGCTTTTTATATATATAGCAATTCCCGAAAAGACTTCATTGGTAGAAATTGCTCAGCTGCTTGGAACAGGTTGAAATATACTGCTTTATACTGCTCTTTCAATTTTGAGATGAGGAATTTCTTCTCACCTGAGAGCCAGAGGGCCGAAGGGATTTTTATGTCTTGAAGTAAGTGCTTTGAACTTTGAAATCGTTCACTCACATTCGCCACAGACCTCAGGACTTCAATGACATAAGTACTAGGACCCTCTACTGTGTTCACTCCACTAGAACTGCAGTCACCGCCTGTTTTTCCTTTAGTAATCCAAGCATGCTCCTGCCTTAACGACTTTGCTCTGGATGTTCTCCATGACAACAATGATTTCTCTCAAGGTATAATTTCATAGCCCTTTCCCATACGTTTTTACTCAAATGTCAGCTTTTCATTGAGGCCTTCTATTGATCCTTGAATAATAGATTGCGAAAATGGCTATGATTCTTTCCCTCCCACTGACAGTGTTCCTTGCAATATGACCTTGCAGCTGCCTCTATGATGATACTCACAGAAATTAGACGTTTTCCATTCTTTGACTCTAGGATAACCTTTGCTTTGGGAAGTAGCTTGCTGTGGAAATGTTAGGTTCCAATCCTAGGCCTTAAGAGACCTTGTACACTTATGCTTATACTTTTGGAGCCTGGTCACCACCCAGTAAACAACTCTAGGTCCAGGAGGATGAAAGACCATGTGCATTATAGTCAAAACATTCCAGCTCAGGTTAACCTAGACCAGCAGCCTCCAGCCAATAACCACAGATATGAGTGAACCCAGCTGAGTTTGGCCAAGCCTGGCCCAGATCACTAGAACTGTCCTGGAACCCCCATAGACTCATAAAATAACAGATGGCTTTTGTTTTAGTCCATTAAATTTGGGGGAAATTTGTTACACAACAGGAGGTAACTAATATCTTTGAGTTTCCCAGCAAACAGGACTCAAGGCAAAGCTTAGGTAAGAGTATGTAAGAAAAATGAAAGTAAGTCAGGAGACAACAAATAAAATTATACAAGATGATCCTATTGACCTGTCGATGGCCTCACAAGAAATTTTACTTTTTCTTGGGTCACTCAAGACATTTCCAGAAGTGGTTATAGAACTACCACTTCTTGGAAGCAACCATCAGGGAAAGGAAGAGAAAGTGATCTATATGGTCTCTTTGCAATCTTGTATTTCTCACTCATCAAGGTTTACCTCATGGGATGTAGATTCCCATATGCTCTGGCCTGTGATACACAGTTTTTCTAGGCAGTCAGTGATGAAGACAGAATCTCCATTGGTCAATTCAGCTGGACCAGGGCATTTGGGCTGTCGAGGCTCTGTCTGTGCTGAACACAAGAGCCATGCAGAAGTCCTGCCCTCATTTCTGGGAAAGTCTAAGAACAACCAGTGGTATTAAAAATGAGACAACAGATGGAATACCTGGGTATTTATGACTGCAGGACTGCCATGATCTGGGCAAACCATCCTGAGGCCATTGCAACTAGGAAATGGGACAAAAATGCAAAGCCCAGGGTTAGGTGGATCCTATAGGACTATAGGATCTGGGATGTATATACACCAGTTCCTGTGTACATCCCTGGACTCCTGGCTAAATTCCGTACCCCTCCCATACTGAGTTCACATACTACTTTCATGCTCCATTTTTCTCCTTAGTCCTTTCATATTTATATATTATATATTTTGATTTTATGTTGTATATTATTTGTTTTCATCCACTAGAGTTTAAACTCTGTGATGAAATCTTATATGATTTTTCACTATTATTTCTCTAAGAACCAGAACAGTGCTTGGAACACAGTGGATTCTCAATAAACATTTGATTATTGAAGGAAAATAATCAATTTTAAACAAATACTTGACTAACTAAATGTTCAAATAATGTTGAACTATTTGCATGCCTTTAAGAATTGAACAATTCTTTAAAAAAATTTAAACTATCCTTTTCAGGTCAATTATGCAACAGCAGCCATATTTGCATTACTAAATTCTATTGATAAGAATTAGTTTTAAAGAAAACATCTGTCCCGCTTTCTCATTAATATATGTGGATCTAATTGGAAAAAAAAGTTAAGTGATTATTTTTAGACATATGAAAATTTGGGCATCACCATCTAACAAGATTACTTTTTTGATTATTATGTAATCATTTATTCACTCAGCTCACAAATTTAGGCAAATCTTGATTAAAATTACCACTGTTATTTTAAAATAATGTAATACTGCCTCTTATCCTGAACCAGACACTCATTCTGCCCTACACATCCAGGGGACTTTCTTGATTAAAACATTGAGTTATCTAAGCACTTCTGTGCCCTATAAATGTATAGCATATGTTGAAAAGGTAGCAGCTTGTGGCTCTTTAAAACAGATTTTCTACTTATCCTTCTTACTCAGAATTTTAACTCGTGTTTCTTTGCCTTTATTCAACCATTAAAGATGCCCAATAAAATTCATTACCGGTGCTCCCTGTATTATGTTTGTTTACAGTTTTGGAAATATCGTTAACTTTCCCTGCATATTCTGTGGCACTAATAAAAGGAAAAGTTATGTCTCCATAGGATAACTGTTATCTCAATTGTGCCTGTTCCTTTAATTTCAAAAAATTCTTTTTAATTACATGGATATTTTATAGTCTAGAGATATTACAATGATCAAAGTGCGTATAAACTATTACTCATCAAATAATTAATGTTAATCACCTATGAATCCTCGTTGCCAAGCTTATTTGTATTTCTCCACAGCATTTCTCATTAATTGTGCTATTTTCTTTTCTGGAATATAAAACTTATATTCCTTAAAACATCCCTATTAAATTTTAATTGTGTGTGCATATTTGCATGCACATACATGCGAGAGAGAGAGAGAGAGGTCCTAGCTTGAGAATAAACTGTGTTAAACTTTGTGATTCAGAAACGATGTCCACCTGTGTCTATACTTAAAGGAGTAGTGAACTTAAGTGAGAGTCTATTTCATTGGGCGTTGGGGAGCCAAACAAAGTTCTTTAAAAGCACTAATTCTAAGGAAAGAGGGTATCAGAACAAATTGACTACTATATATTAATTTCACATTCAGCCAACTTAACTCTTTATTTTAAAAAATTGTAGATTGTTTTGAATTTTCCCTGTGAATGGTCATATCATCTGCCAAACAAAAAAAGAAAGTTGTGTTTCTTCCTTTGCATTGCTTATACTTCTAAATTCTTTTCTTGTCTTCTGCTATTGACTAAAGGCTATAATGTTAAATAAAATTGTTGTCTGTTGTGACTTTGTTAAATTAACATTTCTTAAGTAGAGCCCTGGGATATCTGATGGTGAGCCATGATTCAACAAAAGGCCACAAGGAAAGTGAAATAGAGGAATTCATTATTCACAGGTCCTGGAGAAAGTACACAGCAGCCTCAAGGTCCCATAAGGGGAGGTTAAGGAAAAGTGCAGGCAAAGAGAGCACTGGTAGTATCTGGATCACGTGCCTTTATTAGTGTCCCTGGTTGGAGTGTTTGGCAGTTAGGGTCGGGTTGGTCAATTCAAACTGAAAAGAGTGGGGTTTTGGTAAGCATTCTGGGCATCTTATTTAACGGGGTCACAAGGGGAAGACCCAGGAAAGAGTTGGGGAAGACTGCTTATCACAAGGAACTTTGTGGGAGGCATATCAGGAATTTACATTTACTTGTGACTCCAAGGGGTGTAGTCTAGGACAAGGGCTAAGGAGGGGTTCCTGTTAGTGAGAGGCCCTGCAAGCCACTTGGCCACACAAAATGTATTCCAAAACAGCAGTATTATGAAGTAGTTTAGCTAAATTCTCAGCAGTGTAGTTGGCACTTCTTATTCCTGATTTTAAGGAGAAAGTTTATAAATTTTCTACATTTAGGATATTGATAGCTTAGGTTTTTCTTGTTTGGTTTTATAGGTATTTATTTACAACACTAAGAAATTTCCCTTCTTCAGTTTTTTTTTTTTTTTTTAAATAATGACTTGGTGGTGAGCTTTACCAAATACTTTGATATTATTATATATGGTTTCCATTTTAATTTTTTTAATGTGGTGAATTATATTTATGAATTTTTCTAACCAACTTGAATATCTTGGGTAAATTCTAATTGGTTGTATACTATCATATTTATATACTCTTCTCTTAGTATTTACTAAATTCTCCATATAGAAATGATTAAATTTGATCTTTACTCACACTATATACAATAACCAACAATAGATTAGATAAAAGTCAACAACAGACTTCTAAAATATTATAGAAAATGGAGGTGAATGAACATCTTTTAATTCTTAAATCAAAGAACTATTTCTTAAACAAGATATAGCAAACAATGATAAAAGAAAAGATGCATATATTTTAAATAAAAACAAGAAACTTTCATTATCAAAATATTTAAAGCAATTGAAAAGACAAGCTACACATTTGAGGTTATATTAACATATAAAACTTAAAAATAATTAGAAGATTATGCAAAGAATTTATAAATTGACAAGAAGAGCACGAACAGCTCAATAAAATAGTGAGAAACAAAAGAATAAACATATAAGTAAACACGTATGGTCAGCAAACACACAAAGAGATGTTCAAAATCATTAGTGATCAAAAGAGAGAAGAGCAAATTGAGATCACCTTGAAATACAATTTTATGCTCATTTAAAATCAAAATTAAAAAAAAAATCCATTTGTCAATATCAAGTGTTGAAGAGGTAGAGATCCACAGGATCTTTAATTGCTGATGGGAATGTTGTTGTAATTAATTGGAAAAAAAGTTGGCATTATCTCCTAAAGGTAAACATTTATACTGAGTGTGACTTAGCAATACCACTCCCAGGTTATTGTTGAAGATAAACTTGCATATGTTTATTACCAGACACGTATGTGCAAAAATATTCACAGGAACATTATTTGCAGAAAGAAAAATGAAACAAAATGAAAAACTGTAGCATATCCATGTAATGAAATACTATACAGTAGCCACAATAGCTAATCTACAGTGACACATGGAATTACAGATGAATATCACCAGTACAATGCTAATTACAAAAGTTGGTTTTGTATGATCAGTGTTGGTTTTTGTCAGTATTCCAACTTTGGTTTTGGGTGATTGGCTTGTAGGTGCCTATTTTATTAATTAAAATAACTAACAATCAAAAAGAAGTGGGCCATACATTGAGCAAAGCTTCTCTTATGAAACAAGCATAGTGATTAATTCAGTTCTGTACATGCGTAATCTGTAGATAAACCAAAAGTGACTTCAAAACCGAATTCACTTTCTTCCTAAAGCTCTCTTGGCATTATCTTGTGAAAGTGTGATTAGGTACTGTATACATGGAGTTTGTAGGGGAATGTGGTCTCTGGAAAGACAGAATTCTGAGCCCTGATGGGAGTAGAGTGATTTGGGTTCATTTCAAGTTCGTTCCCTGGACAGCTCCTCTCCTATATTCAACAATAGTGTGAGGAAGAAGGATGTTACTGCATGACCTTGGCTTTTTTGGTTCCCTTCCCAGTTTCCTTCTTTTGATCTGTGGTTCTCAAAGGGAGCACTTAATGGAAGCATCAGCATCACCTGCTAGAAATGCAAATTCTTTGGCCTCATTCCAGATCTCCTGGATTAGATACCATGGCAATGGACCCAGCAATATGTGTTATGCCAAGCCCTTCAGGTGATTCTGACAAATGCTAATGTTAGAAATCCACTGCCATTGATTCTTATTCCTTCATATGTTTTCTCTACCCCTACTCTCTCAGTTCAGGTAAAACATTTAAATTTAATTTAACTAAATAAACTATGGCAGTGATTTTCTATTACATTTCTCTGATTTCAGAGCTGTCCGTCTTCCAATCCTTTCCCACCTGGAGCCAGAGTGATGTTCTAAAATGTAGAACTATTATGATTAAAATGCTTCAGTGACTAACAATTGCCCTTAGCCTAGCATCTAAACTTCTTATCACAGTGTACAAATTCTTCCACAGTTTTTCAGTGTCTTTTTCTTTAGATTCATTTTTCCTTCACACCATCAGGTTCATTTTCAAACAGACTAAACTCCTTGCATTTCCATATGATTTTCCATATCTAGTGTTTGGCACATGCTGGAATCTTTTCCACCTTTTCCTTCTCATCCTCCTCATGTACTTTTAACTAGTAACATCTAGCCTTGACCTCATTCTTGTTATAAAATTTCTTATCCTTGGAATTCTTCTTGCTACTCTAAAGTCAGCCAGTTACCCTTAATATCCATTCCGACTAACCCCTCATTATTAATATTCATTATACTTAATTATAATTAATTTTAAAATTGTTTGTCCACATATATCTTAGGTTAGGTTTTATCTGCTCAAATCACCAGCATCAGTGCTTTAATTTTCTCATCATTAAAATAAGGACTTAATTGTATTCCTAGGAGAGATGTGAAAATAAAATGAAATCACGAACTTAGCACAGTGCTATTATTGGTACCTATGATGTGTTGAATGAATGAAATTTAACTCTACCCAAAATTACTGTAAGTTGTAAATTTCATACTTAATATCACTTCAGTCATAATGGTAGACATGCATAACTATTTTGGTTATGGTTAAATATCTGTGAATTAGGAAGACAGCTATCCAAAGATGTTGTATATCCAGTGATGGTGTCTTTTAAAATGTATATTAAGATTGTTCATTTTATTCCTGTACATAATATGTAGGGAAATTGACATGTGGGCTTTATAGAAATCCCTTCAGGGGCTGTCAAAAAAAAAAAACATCTTTCAGTTGGCAGACTGCCAAGGATGAAACATGATGCAATGAAAACCAGTCAAAATAATACTTCATTTGATGTTACAATCACAGATTCTTAGATAATGAGCCTAGCTACTTTTCTTGATGATTTGCTGGTCTTGGAAGCACTCCGAAATTTTACTCAGAAGAACTCAGAAGTTGTATTTCTCATAATTAGCAGGTGCTAAATGGCTAGAATTGAATCTTTGGAAAATCAAGGTAAACTTGGTGGGTAAACACTGGAATGTCCTATACTTGATGCACTAGTCTTATACTAAGCTAGCCAACTTTTGAATCTACAAATGAGATATATATATATATATATATATATATGCACATATATATGTATATATAGATATATAAAATCAAGGAGATTACTCTTAATATTGAGTTTTTTATAAAAATGATCAGAATGTTTAGCAATATGCTTGTGAACATTGATTAACCAAGAGAAAGATTTTATTCTTTTTTTGAACAGTGCAGTGCCTTTTACTGTGTCTATCCTGGAGCTTCATCATTTAAAATGTGTCATGTTATGATAAATCATTTGGTGTTGAATCAATTGGATTTTGTTGTGCTTTTCCACTGAGCCAGTATGAAGTGACTGATGAAATCCAGCATGACAAATTACAAAAGATGGGTCACCTGGGGTTGACAAAAATCAGTATTCACTTGTTTACTTTAGAAGACAGAATGTGTTAAAATGAACATCCTGTAGCATTAGCTGTAAAGTATATCAAGGGAGGGAGTATCAGGAAGGGAACATAAAGGGTACTCACAGTACAATAGCTGTGAAAGGATTTGGCTAAACAAAGATATCACATGAAACTTACAGCATTTGCTATTTGTTACATATACATTCTTCACAAGTTTGTGTGCAAGTCTGTGTGTAACATCTCATATAGGAACAACCGGAATACAGTTGTATTCTCTGTTCTATGTTGAAAATGCAAATACTCAAAAGTTGAGAAGGTTTTCCTCTGGATACTAGAATTAGGTGAGAGATGAAGGTACAAGTTCATATGAATAAGTGTGTCTCTACAAAGGACTCTTGAAAGCACAAACTTTTGCTCTTGCACTAGGCTATTATGTACTCAAGTTGTTGAGTATAAAGTTGTTTCAAAGGAAAACCCCTGAGGCCCCATGACTTTGCCTTTTATTCTGGAGGGTAGGTTAGCTCTCCCTGGACAGTATCATGCTGCCTCTTATCCTATGTCTTAGATAGGCTCCTTTCCCTGCCTTTGGTTATTTTTTTAACTGAAACTTACCACCCATACAAAAGTGAAAAGACCCCTACAGTTAACCTTGAAAAGTCTTGGTCAAATATATTCTTTCTTCTTTTTCCAACTTTATTCTCAAACTCTTTTTTTGTCAGGGAAAATGGCACATTATGTCAAGAAAGATCTATCATGGCTGAGGATACATTTCTTTACAGAAGCTGAGTGTTTGAGCTGCACCTCCTCCTTCCAGGCAATTAATATCTCAAATTCCCTTTCAACCAATTCTAGAGGATTGTTCAAGCATCTTTGTAACAATGAAAAATTGCTATACGATTTTGAAATATATACAGAATTCAACTAGTTACTATCACTCTAAAACCCCCATGCTAGTCTGAGGCACCATGATTTCTTTCCAGAATTACTACAATAGAATCTTAACTACCTCTCTGCTCTGCCATGATACATCTTCAGTCTGTTTTTAAGAAAGAAGCCAGAGTGGTACTATTAAAGTATAAATTAGTTCATGTCACTCTTCTGCTCAAGCCTTGCTATGACTTGTAATCTCAGTCAGAGTAAAACCAAGCCCTAAGTATATTTGAAGGTCTGTATAATCTGGCTCCTTCAAGCTTTCTTCCCTCATCTCTTCCACTTTCTCATTGACTGAGCTTCATTGGCTTCCTGTCTCTTCCTCTAAATTTAACAGAACTACTCTCAACTCAGAGCCTTTACATTTGCCATTCCCTCTTCACAGCAATGCTCCTCTATAAGATGTATGTAAGCCTCACTCCCTCATTTCCTTTAGGTCTTTACTAAATAATTAGATTCTCAGTGAAATCTTCCCTGATCTCCATATGTAAAATTTTGACCACCTCTCTAACAGTGTTACATTTACCTGCTTTATTTTCTCCTTTGCTGTTATACTTATCTAAGTTTTTATAAGTTATTTATCTCATTTACTGCCTGTTTTCTCCACTGCAATGTAAGTATTGTGAGGGCAGAAATAAGTTTTCTTTCTATTCTCCTGGAAGGTATATTACAATCACTTAATAAATCTTGCTTTAATGATTGAAAATATATGTGAATATTCTCATATATAGCCTCTTCCTTAGAAACTGCAGCAGTTTTACTGTAAAGAATTTGTATGTATGAAAGTGTTAATTGAAATTGGGTTTTATTTATAACCCCTTGTTCTTATATAGACAGTCCCCATTTGGCATGGCTGTGATATGCACAGATTTCAGTTCCCACAGATTAGTTAAATAATATTGGTCCCCAATAGCAGGGTTCAAATCTCAGTTACTGGGATATATTAACTGTAAGTAATTACATAAAGTACAAAGTTGGCCACTATTACCTCCGTCCACAAATCACTATGTAAATAACATACCTGTATCTTCATTTGTCCCAATCACAACACTTCTCTCAAAGTCTGTTGGAGATTAGTCACTACACTTACATCATTCAGTTCATGCACAGATACTAAGCATGTAGTTGTACTGACTCTGTCCCTGGTGATAAATGCATGTGATATTTTACAAAAATGGGTCATTGAAAGAGAAAATTGCCTCCAGAAAAAGAAAATATAGAAAAAAAAAAAGGAAAAATGACAGTACTGGAAGGGAAATTTGAATCAACATAAAGGAATTGAAGAAGAAATAGCTGACTGTGGGAATGTTTACACTACAGCTGTTTGAGAGCCTCTAGATTACCACCAATGGAACAGAGTAAAGGCAAACATAGAGATATAAAGGAGGAAAGTTGTTGTGAGGAAAAGAATGGCAAAAGTGACACTGGCCAAAAAAAAAAAAAAATTCACACTAAATGAACATTTGCAGATATTTTATGTCATTGAAAGAGCAAAAGATACCATGTTGGCACTAATCGAATTTAGAAAGGAACATGAACCCCCTTGGATCACAAAGCCCTTCCTGGCTCCCAAGCCCCAGGGCCCGGCCTTCTCTGAATCTGGTGCTGCAACTGGCAGTGGCAACAGAGGCCATAGCTCAGACACTGCCCTGTACAGCCAGGTCCAGAAGAGCAGGACCTCAGGGAGCTGGGACTGTGGGATCTCTGGAGCAGAGACTGACAGGACTGGGGCCAAGTCAGAGGGCTCCACGTGAGAAGTAGGACAAGGCTGGAGTTGCTGATAGGAGGACCGTCAGGAGGTGGCACTGGGGATTAAAGAAACCTGTTAGAAGCAGCAGGAACCAGAGGGGTCTGTGTGCAGAGACCAGGGTACAAGGGGAGTCAAGGGAAGGATGATCTGTCCCAAGAAGTCATGGAAGTGGGACAATTGGCGGGGGCTCATGGATGGGATCTGGGGAGGCCAGCACCTCTAAGTCGTCCGCACCAAAGGAAGGGATAGCTGCTGGACCAGGACTATAGAAAGGGGTGTTTGGTCAGAGTGGGTGCAGTTTGAGGGGCATGTATGGAGGCTATAGGGAGACACTGGGCTGTGTCTGGATCCTTCCCCCTGAATTGTTCTTTGCCAGAGAGATATAATTTTTTAAAGTTGCATTCTCATTAAAGTCAGTTTGGGGTTTTTTTAAAAAAGAAAGGAATATGACAGTTTGCCAAGACATAATAAAGACGCTCTTTCTCTCTCTGTACCATAAATTCTACAATGAGAAGATAAGCACTATCTAATCTACTGTTGATAAGTTATTTACAAAGAAATAAAACACTTTGATTCTCAATGTTTCTAATATTTTAAAATACAATATTACATAGATATTAATTGTATTTTAAATTTTTTCTTATATACTTATAACAGAAAGAAAAAATTTAATGTTGTAACACAAGTTTTTAAGTCACAGAACAATTATTAAGATCACAAATTGCACGGTATTTGTTATGGCACTGAACTACATTCAGAGTGAGGACTGCCTGTAATTTAGTATTTCACAATTTACAGAGATTTTATTATGTTTATATCAATTGATACAAATTGGTAGAAAGAAAGTGGAAGGACATCTTATTACATAAATGTTAAGGATAAAGTTACAGAGCTGAGAACACAGTCTCTATTGAGCTCATGTTTTTATGCTAGCAGCAACTCACCCTGAAAGCAGATATTTCAGACATCTCTTTCAATGTGCATTTTTCATGTGTAGAACTGTAGTGGTAACCCCTGAACCTTTTTACTCATGAAACTTTAAACCAGTTCACAAATACCCAAGTCAACCCAATTCCAAGTACTTTGATTGATACACTATGTTTCCTAAAATCACCTCTATCATTTGCCTACAAATGCAGGATGAAGGATGGTCTGTACATGGAAGTTAGAGAAAATTAAATAAATGTTAAGATTTTACTATTTAAAAGTACTTTGTACACATTATTTAATTTGATGCTGCAGAATAGTTATGATCATTTCCATTTTAAAAATAAAGTAACTAAAATATGGGGTGGTTTAGTGCCATGTTATCTAGTAAAGATGGTATTGAAACCTAGATTTTCTATGTATATTTGTCATCTGCTTTCTAGTATGTAATGCTAACTGAGCTACAATGAATAAGAAGCTTTATGCCAGTCTGGGACATAGTGTACGTGTTGCAATATGGTGATTTCAGACTACTTAATTGATATTTATGTACTTTGTCTGAGATTCTTTGATCCATGAGTCTGTTTTTGTGCCAGTACCATACTGTTTTGATGACTGTAGCTTTGTAGTATAGTTTGAAATCAGGGAGCACGATACCTCCAGCTTTGTTTTTCTTTCTCAAGATTGTTTTGGCTATTCAGAATCTTTTGTTTCCATACAAATTTTAGAATTATTTGTTCTAGTCCTGTGAAAAATGCCATTGTTATTTTGATAGGGATTGCATTGAATCTGTAGATTGTCTTGGGCAGTATGTTCATTCTAACAATATTAACTCTTCTAATCCGTGGACGCAGTATGTATTTCCATCTGTTTGTGTCACCTTCAATTTCTTTCAGCAGTGTCCTATAGTTTTCCGAGTACAGTTCTTTTACATACTTAGTTAAATTTATTCCTAGGTATTTTATTCTCTTTTATGTGATTTAATGAGATTGTTTTCTTAATTTCTCTTTCTGGTGTTAGTGTATAGAAATTGTTAGTGTATAGAAATGCAACAGATTTCTGTATATTGATTTTGCATCCTGCAACTTTACTGAATTCACTGATGAATTCTAGTAGTTTTTTCTTGGTGTCTTTAGGATTTTTGTGTATAGTATCATGTCATCTGCAAACAGTGCTAATTTTACTTCTTTCTTTCCAATTTGGATTCCTTTTATTTATTTTTCTTTTCTGATTGCCGTGCCTTGGACTTCCAATACTGTGTTGAATAGAAATGGTGAAAATTGTCATCCTTGTCTTGTTCCTCTGGGGAAGTACTTTCTCACCATTGAGTATGATGTTAGCTGTAGACTTGTCATATATGGAATTTATTATGTTGAGGTATGTTCCCTCTATACCCACTTTGTTAAGAGGTTTTTATCATAAATGGATGTTGCATTTTGTCAAAAGCTTTTTTCTGCATCTGTTGAGATAATCATATGCTTTCTATTCTTCAGTTTGTTAATGTGTATCACGTTATTTGATTTGCAGATATTGATCCATCCTTGTATCCCTGGGATAAATCTCACTTGATCATGTTGTACAATCGTTTTAATATATTGCTGAATTCAGATTGCTTATCTTTTGTTGAGGATTTTTGCATGTGTGTTGATCAGTGACCTGGGCTTGTAATTTTCTTTTTTTGTGATATCTTTGTCTGGTTTTGGTATCAGAGTGATGCTGGCCTCATTGAATGAGTTCAGAAGACTTCCTTCCTCTGTGAGTTTTTGAAATGGTTTGAGAATTGTAGGTGTTAACTCTTCTCTAAATGAATTCACATGTGGTCCTGGACTTTTGAATATTGGGAAATAT
The DNA here is from genome assembly GCF_003031525.2 of Neophocaena asiaeorientalis asiaeorientalis. Lineage (NCBI taxonomy): Eukaryota > Metazoa > Chordata > Mammalia > Artiodactyla > Phocoenidae > Neophocaena > Neophocaena asiaeorientalis. The sequence continues at coordinate 223,545 of NW_020172832.1, forward strand.
TTTCCTTGACTTAAAAAAATTTATTTATTTATTTATAGCACTATATAGATATTTATTTTAATATAATTTGGGTTATAATTAAATACCCCTTTTACTAATTTGTTGCTTCATTTTTGTCCACCATTGGCCATTGGGAGCTCTTGCAGTTGGCTTTTGTGTCTTTTTGACATACTCCATCTTTTTTTTTTTTTCCCCCCTAAGCACTTCTTTACTTTCTGGCATTACAAGATGCTCAAGGCATAGCTTGTATATTTCATGATCCTCAGTCCTAGAATCAGTTAGTCCTCCAAAGTGCCCCAGTTCCCTTTTTTGGAGAACAGTATTAGAAACCAATATCTGGATGACTGGTGTGATTGTTGCTGGTGGGGTTCTGTTGCTTCCAGTTTCTCTCAGGTGACAGAACAAGGAAATATATGTGTGTATATATATATATATATATATATATATATACACACTAACTCAGACATATACACATATCTATAAATCATTCTGTGTCTGTGTATCCATCTATATGTATATTGAACTAGGCATGGGTTCACATTGATGTATAATCAATTACCACATGTATCTTTCTAGCTTTCTCCCATTGGTTGTCTCTAGTATACCTGGCTTCCACCCTCTGCATTTCACTTGCTTAATTTTTCAGTTTTGTTATCCATGCATAGCATTTTCCAAATTTTTACCCTATAATCCCACGAAAAATAACTTTATCAACTAGAATACAATGTTTATGTGTGGTTCTCTTTGCCTTTATTCTCAGTCTCTACTTATTTCCTAAAAGACTTATATCAAAGACTTCCCCCCCATCCGTTGAGTGAGATTGTTTCATACGTTTGTGATACAGTTAGGTGTTTTTTCGTTACAGTTTGCATTCTATGCTGGGTCCTCCCAACCTCCTAAAAGTATTTTTTTCTTTTAATTCTCATACGTTAAGGTTTATTTCTGTCCCAAAAAGGTCTATGGGTTTTGACAAATGTATAATTGCATGTATGCATGATTACTGTATCACAGAAAATAATTTCATTACCTTACATATCTCCTTCTCTTCATCTGTTCAACTCTCCCTCTTCCCAACACCCCTAGCAAGCAATGCTCTGTTTATTGTCTCTGTAGTTTTGCCTTTTCCATAAAGTCATAAAAGTGGAAAAATATAGTAGTCTTTCCAGACTAATTTCTTTTGCTTAGAAGTAAGCATTTATTATTTATCCATGTCTTTGCATGGTTTGATAGCTGATATCTTATTAAGGGTTAATAGTGTTGCATTGTATGGGTGTGTGTCACAGTGTGTCTATCCATTCACCTGTTGAAGAACATCTTGATTGCTTCCAGTTTTTGGAGATTATGGGTAAAGTTTGTATAAACATTGGTATGCAGGTTTCTGTATGCAAATAAATTTTCACCTAAGTTATGCAAATACTTAGAAGTAAGATTGCTGGATTGTATGGCAAACTATGTGTAGTTTTTGAACAGTCTGCCAAATAAACATACAAACAAGAGTTCTAATTGCTCTATATATTCTCCAGCAAGTTGTATTGTCAGTTTTTTATTTTTATCTATTATTATAGATGTGTAGTAGTATCACACTGTGATTTTAATTTGCATTTCTCTAATGAAATACGTTGAGAATTTTTTCCTGTGTTTATTTTACATCTGTACATCTTCTTGAGTGAAATGTCTTTATAGATCTTGTGCACATTTTATAATTGGGTTGTTTGTTTTCTTACTGTTTTTAAGTATTCTGTTTATTTTGGATATACCTTCTTTATCAAATGTTTTGTAGATATGTTTAAAATATGTTTTCTAGTTTGAAGCTTATATTTTTATCTCATTTTCCTCAGATTCAGTTTTACTAGGTTATCTCTAAGTGACTGTCCCATTCCAAGGTGTTCTATACCTTTTCCAGAGGGTAAGATTTCAATACCTGCTATGCTGCTGTCCATGTTTCTGATATGAAAGAGGTTGGTATAGAGGGAAAAAATGAATAGGTAGATTTGGGATTTGGGAAGACATTATTGTGGTTCTTAAGAATATTGAATATTGTAGACCTTTTTCCTAATCTTATCTTGGTTTGACTTACTAAAATGAAATATAACTGTAAATACAGTTTAAAAAATATTTTTGTTTGTGAGATTACCAAATAATATCACTTAAGAATGTTTATTTCACATAGCTAATTTGGATTCCTATTTAGCTTGCTCTTTTATAATATGTTTGAAGATATCTTGATTTACCTGTGTGGCTTATGAAATGATATCTAACCCTAGAATCAGCGAGACAATTTGCTTCTTTGATGTCCTTATAACTTAGTAAGAAATAGTAGTAGTAAGTGTTTCTTGAGGTTTTATTATATTATTTCTAGATACATTTTTCCAATTAATCCTCACAATACCCTTTGAGATGGATATTACCATCATTTTATAGATAAGGAAACTGAAGATTATAAAGTATAGGTAAATTAATGAAAATAGACTTTATTTATTCTCTCTGTTTTATTAATCTTCCCATTAATCTCCACATGATGATATTAATATGGGAGTTACAATCACCAGTGCCAACTGGAGCAGGCAGATAAATGTAAGTGATTCTGATTGGGTGAGAGAAAGACAACAACAGCATCATGATAAAGAGCAACTGATAAACAGCCTTAGACCACTCTTGCTCATTTAGAGATAGAATTTTTTTCAAATGTACCAGAATGCCTTCTCTTTCTCCTCCTCCTTCTCATTCTTCTTATGAAAGAATGGAAAAAAAAACCCCAGAGAATCAGATATGTATTTGAAATATCCAAATTATTCAATGTTTTCAACGAATACAAATATTTTTACGACAATTTGGTGGGCCAAATAAATCAGATGTGTTGTCTGGCTACAGCTTGTGTGTGAGTAGTTTCTGACACGTGCTTTAAGAGATAGCAGGAAGAAGTGGAATACTACTTTTGAGTAACTAGCATGTCCATACCGGACAGGTGCCTTTCACAGAGCACTGGTTATGCCATGCTGTGCCTATACATTTGTGCTCATGTGTTGTCATGTTTTGTCCCTTCCTTATAGTATCTGTATTTTATTCCATCAGAACTCATAAAAATATTTACCAATACATAATAGAGAATCCCTGATCCCTGTAAGATATATATACTAACATGAAAAAAATTCATTGCAACTGTTCACCTTTAGATGACTAAAAATGACGTTTAGAAATTAAATTATGTTTGAGTTATTTCTAATGCATTTTCTCAACTTTCCATAGAAGATAAACAAATAAAAAGGCAATAGAATGATAATCTTCCTGATTGGTGTTTCTTATCAACCACTTTGTTAAAAATGAAACTTCAGATGCCTGACATCATACTGAATATTTCATAGTTAGACATGCTCTCCTCCAGAGCTCTTGGCACATTTGATCAGTTTTAGTATGTGAGTCCATAACTACCTTTCAGATAAGGACACATATAATGTCTCATTTTATTGATGGGGGATTGATAGCCAAAGAAGTAAAATAACTTCCTAAAGCCTCACATATATACATATATATATATATATATATATATATATATACACACAGATATATATATAAAATATATATTTTTTACATATATCAAGTGATTAGGAACTCTAAATTCAACCACTTAAATTATCACAGGAGCATTTTAAAATTTTTTGTCTATTTTGAAAAACTAGATTATGGACAATCAACAGTAACATCAAAGAAGATTTTTAAGTTTCCAGGTTAGTTCTCCATTTTAATTACAAAGAGGGGAAAATTAGATGATTTGGGATGGTAAGTGTACAAGAAGACACAGCATAATAGGATGGGCTTAAACTGTGGCCTTAAACTGTAGCCTTTTGTGTGTGTGTTTTGGTGTCACATGGGTCACAATTAGGATTTCCATTGGACAGTATACAATTTTCTCTGGTTCAGAAGCTTATCGAGCTTTCCTTTCACATTTATCTACTTGATCTTGTAGCTTCTTATAGTTAATGGCCTCATTTATTTTGCTAGGCTGCCTATTCTGAATTCAATTGAAAAATATTTCTATTGAATGCTTTCTTTCATTTTCATTTATCAATCTAACTGGTTTCTGATTTTTTAATTATTGTAGTATGAACTACCTTCCCATCCAAATTCATATCAAGGTTTGGAGAGATTGAAGGCCCTTTAAACCACATTTTAAACACTAGAACCCCTTTTTGTCACTTCTTTCCCTGTGGATACATTTTTTTCTCTGAGCTAAGTATTTCACATACAAGCTACTACATGTATCCATCAGGAGACATATTTGTGAATTTAACCTAATAATCATTAACTAGTCTGAATTGGATGTGTTATGATTTAGGAAATTAGCATATTTATTTCTATTTGTGATTTGGCAAGGTATGGCAACTTTTACAAGTCACCTACTTTTATTTAAATAATATGGTAAAAACAACATTATCTCAAAGCATATTGACATATCTTTAATAGTTGGCAAACTGCTTGGATTTTGATTATTAAAGGAAAATCCTAAAATGATAAATGCTTTGTAATAATTTATTGCACCAAATATTCTACATAATACTGTTCCAATACAGTATATTTTAAAACCTTCCATTTCTGTAACTGTCAGAACTAAGCCACTAATCCTAATTTTATGTATGTATAACTTCCTATGCAGTCATAATTTTAATAGAGAAATTTATATAAACTAAGCATAATGATTTAAAACTTCAATATATAATTTGTGTTCTTTTATTTATATCGAAGTAAGAAAGCCACATTTTTAACCTTTGCTATTATCTTTCTTGGTAATCTGTAGTCTGTTTATCACATTCTCAACATGGAGTAAAATCTCCTTAATTCTCTAGTTACAGCTTTAAAGAACCCATTCTCTTTTATCTTCACGTTCAGAACTCACCTTACCTTTGTTAAACTGCTGAATAGTGGATATAGAGTTTTATTTCTTTTTTTCTGTTCAGGCCAGTTAACTTCCTTTTCCTTAAGACAATCAAGTGTGTTCTGTTTGTTTCATCTTCTAGAGACATTGCTCCTTCTCTCTTTACCCCTCAAAAAAGAGAAAAATACTATTTCCAATGATCTTTGGTCTTTTATTTTAAGGAGTGCTAGGTTAAAAATGAATGTCTAGATTTGTAAAATATTAGTGTTATTAGGAGGGTCCTGAGCAAGAAAAGAGGATATATTGAAGAATAATGAAGTTAGTATGATTGCCAATTGAGACCCTCATACAGGCAAAGACAAAATGTAATCCAGGATGGAAAGGAAAGGAACCAAAAGAGTTAGCATAGTAGGTTAAAAAAGAGTATAGTGAGTTGTTTACCAAATTGAGCCTAAATTGGGATTCAGACTCCTAAAGAGTTCAATGAATGCATTGATATGCGTAGTGATGGTGGATGAGAGAAGAGGCCACCATCACCCTGATACCAAAACCAGACAAAGATGTCACAAAAAAAGAAAATTACAGACCAATATCACTGATGAACATAGACGCAAAAATCCTCAACAAAATACTAGCAAACAGAATCCAACAACACATTAAAAGGATCATACACCATGATCAAGTGGGATTTATCCCAGGAATCCAAGGATTCTTTAATATATGCAAATCAATCAATGTGTTAAACCATATTAACAAATTGAAGGATAAAAACCATATGATCATCTCAATAGATGCAGAAAAAGCTTTTGACAAAATTCAACACCCATAATGATAAAAACTCTCCAGAAAGTGGTAATAGAGGGAACCTACCTCAACATAATAAAGACCATATATGACAAACCCACAGCAAACATCACTCTCAATGGTGAAAAACTGAAAGCATTTCCTCTAAGATCAGGAACAAGACAAGGTTGTCCACTCTTATTCAATTATAGTTTTGGAAGTCCTAGCCAAGGCAATCAGAGAAGAAAAAGAAATAAAAGGAATACAAATTGGAAAAGAAGAAGTAAAACTGTCACTGTCTGTAGATGACATGATACTATACATAGAGAATGCTAAAGATACCACCAGAAAGCTACTAGAGCTAATCAATGCATTTGGTAAAGCTGAAAGACAGAAAATTAATGTGCAGAAATCTTGCATTCCTATACACTAACAACAAAGGATCAGAAAGAGAAATTAAGGAAACACTCCCATCTACCATTGCAACAAAAAGAATAAAATACCTAGGAATAAACCTAGCTAAGGAGGTAAAAGACCTGTACTCAGAAAACTATAAGACCCTGATAAAAGAAATCAAAGATGACACAAACAGATATGCCATGGTCTTGGATTGGAAGAATCAGTATTGTGAAAGTGACTATATTACCCAAAGCAATCTACACATTCAGTGCAATCCCTATCAAATTGCCAATGGCATTTTTCACAGAACTAGAACAAAAAATCTTAAAATATGTATGGAGACACAAAAGACCCCAAATAGCCAAAGCAATCTTGAGAGAGACTTAAGAAGGACTTTTTTGCATGTGGGTTCTTTGGGAGGGATAAGGAGATGGAAATCTGCTAGTGTCTGCTCTTACACAGGCTCCAAAGACAGTGCTTAATTCCTGCAGAGTGGGACTAACACAGCTACAGCAGCTGTTTGTATGAAAGAGTCTGTAAGATTCAGGACACAGAAATTAGGCTGGTGATTTTTCCTCCATAGTCACATGTCCCTCTCGCTCCAGTATTCTGCCTCTCTCTTCCACTTGTAAGAGTCCTTGTGATTGCCTTGGGTTTGCCTGGACAATCCAGGGTAAGCTCCCTATTTTAGTGCCAGCTGATTTCCAGCCTTAATTCCATCTGCCATCTTCATTCCCCTTTGCCAGGTAACTTAACATATTCCTGGGTTCCTGGGATTAGGATGTAGACATCTTTGGAGGAGGGGGAGCATTCTTCTGCCTATTGCAAATTTTGACCCCTTCTTCAAGAGGACAGTGTGGTCTCAGCAATGACTCACAAGCTTTGATTAGCAATCCCAGGTTTTTGCATTTAGAGAATGACCTAGGGAAGAAAGAAGAGCTACTTATAACATTTATGGTACCTTTGTTAATTGAATAAAGCCCCACTTCCCAGGGACACTTTAATTCTATCAGAAAACTGTAATATTATATTGATTTTATAAGAATAAGACAATTTATTGCTGTCTCTTAGAAGACTTCCATAGTACATATGGAACTGTGTAAACCTGTTAGGTCAAAGATGCCCCAGGTGTACGCAGTGCACACTCATACAGCTGTAGGTGGTGTCACTGGTAAGGAAGGGACATTTTCTCAGAGGACAGTATCAACAAGGTCAGGAGCATAGAAAGATGCCACTCACTGGTATCTTATAGAAAACATCAATAAGTTGACCAGAGTGGAAAACATAAGTATACTTTTCCTGTGCATGGGTCTGGATCCTTGTTAGTTTTCAGAAATAAGCGAGGGAGATTTTAAAGGGAATCCCAAGAGAAGCTAACCACTGAAATTAAGTATTATCTCTGATTATAAATTTTACAAGTTACATTAAATCTTTCTCTTTCACAGGAGAATTTAAGTCAACTTTCATGATGTGCTCCATTCACAAATCTTTTATTATGAGGTTAGTGGAAGAAAAGAAATGAGACAGTGTGTCTCTCTTCTGACCTAAGTCAAGCCCTTGGATGCTTATTTCCAATCATTCAACTTCTTCAAGTGTTTTTTTGTCATGTTATTTTGTGTCACATTAATTATTTACACATTAGATAATTAGTAGACAATTGTATACAATTAGGAATGGTAGGCAGTTTTTGTAAACTTTTATCATGTTTTCTGCAAATCTACTTTTTTTCTTCAATGGATATTTAAACCTTTTTTATTCAGAGGATTGTAAATTTAAGAAGCACTGTGTTTTTCTCATAATTTTTGTAGGTAGGGATGTGGATATAGTTGGCAAAATTGTGGCGAATCTGCAGTAGTCTTTAAGTACCTGTCAAACTGCCTGCTCTATGCAACATAGTCCTTTCTTTCCAGGGTCCACCCAAATAAAATGTCCAGACTTGTAATTTAAAAATGAAGAAGTTCACATGCTTTCATTTGCTTTGTCCTGCTTTGTTACTGGAATTCCTTGGTAACCCTAGAAAGGCCCTAAGGAGAAGCTGCCATGGCAATCTTAAGAACTCTACATAAGTCTTCCTTGTAAAATTCATTAGGGCTGCGTTATCATATTGAGTTCATCTTGTTTAAAACACTGTGATTATTTCCTCTTACCTTCATAGGATGAGAACTCAAGAATTCTGCCATCCAAAGAAATAGTTTCTCTCATAGTTAATTCATTTTGATATTTTTGACCCTTCCAAGATATAAAAGCTCAGGATCATTGACTCTCTTCATAACACTAGATGCTTTGCAGACTACAAGTCAGTCACAAATTCTAGGGACTCTGCCGACCATTATGTGCTCCATGGAAACTCACCTCACAGGGCTAATGCACTGCAGATGCACCATTGTCAGGGAGCTGCCAGAGACCACACCTTTAGAAACCAGGAGGAGACTTTGTGGGGATTCTGTGTGTCATTTGCAATGTTCTTATCCTGATGTTCACTGTACAGTGCAATTTAAGTTGTTGCTAAGATGCTTCATATGTTCTATTTGACTGGCTTACAGTTTCAATTTGGGACTTCCAGAGTTCAAGAAATAACCCTTGCTTGTCACACACTTTATTTTTTAAAGAAAATGAACAAGATTTCTCAATTACTCTAATGTCTGTTTTTTTCTATTCCTTTCCATCAACCTTACATTTGTTCTTCTTATGGCCTTCAGTCATATATTATTAAACTTTTCACAGCAGTATCCTTGTAATTCTTACATTTTTCTTTTACCTTCCATAGCATCTATCACAGTTCAAGTTACAGGGTAACAACTCAGTGCAAATAAAATTTATCTTTCATCTTTCTTTATTTCTTTCAAAAATATTTTCTACATATGATTTCAGTATGGACATAGATGTAAAGAATTACTGGGCTGAAATGATCATGCAACTCACTAATTCTTAGAGTATGAGAGACTGCAAGAATCACTTAAAAGAGGAAAGAAGGGAAAGAAAGACAAGGGAAGATAACACATATGGAGTAACTGATACCCTTTACTAATGGCTAAAAGAACTATTATTTTATTAGATGATTCTCAAAGTGTGGCCCTAGATGTGCAGCATTGGAATCATCTGAGAACTTGTTTGAAATGTCAGTTTCTGAGTTCTCCTCCAAACCTGCTGAGTTAGAAATTTGGGGGCTGAGGCCCAGCAATCTGGTTTCTGCCAAGCTCTCTTGGTTATTCTGGAGCATGCTCATGTTTGAAAACCACTGAAGTCCAAACCCCTCCCTTTGCACATAAAAAACAGAGGTCAGAGAAGTTGTGTGGTGGTTCAAGGTCATATAGTTAGCTCATTTAAGTGTGCTTGTTTACATTTCAGGCTCTCCTTTACCACAGGACCAGAGAGCTAGTTCCAAGTTTACTTGTGATTTTGCATGCTAATTATTGCTCCTCCCTGAATTCAACATATCCATAGAATACTTAAATTTACGTACAGCAATCATTGAGCATGTACAATAAACATATACATAATACTTGGACATTTGAATTGGCTGAATGATGTCTGAATATTCAGCTCTCAGTCTTCTATTATGCTTCATTTGACAATTTGTTTTTTAAAACCTAAAATCTTCTTACATTTATAGTTAATGTAAAATTAAAGCAGAGCTGCTCAAATTATATTTTCTTTTATTAAGACATCTTGATTTTTGTTTTGGTAGCACACTATATTTTCACAAATCCCATCCCTCTACTCTCACGTGGCAGCTCCATGAAAACTTATACTCCCTTTGCGAACATCTTTTTACAATATGGAATTTTGGTTTTTATTTATACAGTTCTGCCTACTGGTTATGTTTATATTTACTTGAACTACTTGGTAGGAGAGGGCCTACATGAATACTCTACAAATAAACATGAGAAAAATGAAGCCCTAACTATTCTTTCAGTAGAAATAGCAGTTTATTGATGCTGAAAATTGCACTACAATTTACATGCTGTGCATGACTATATGAGCATCTTTTCCTCCTATTTTTTGTACACGTGAGGAGAAAAAAAAATATGTGGTTTGTGAAATAAGGTTTCCAATAGAAGAGGTATGCTAACAATGGCTAAAACTTATCTGAAAATAATTTACAATCAAGAAATGACATATTTTCTAGCATCTTATCTTGAAAATTCCTTGAGATCATTCCATAAATGTCAACATTACCACGTGTGGTCAAGGTCATAAAGCTCTCTGCATTATGGGTAAGAGTTTGAGAAATGCGGTAGGCAAAACAGTGCTCCCCCTTCTCCAAAAATGTCTACATCCTAATCCCAGGAACTAGGAATATGTTAAGCTATCTGGCAAAGGGGACTTTAGATGGCAGATGGAATTAAGGTTGCTAATCAGCTGGCACTGAAATAAGGAGATTATGCTGGATTGTCCAGGTGAGCCCAATGCAATTACAAGTGTTCTTAAAAGTAGAAGAGAGAGGCAGAATAATGGAGTGAGAGGGGTATGTGACTATGGAGGAAAAATCGGAAATGCAGTGTTGTTGGCTTTGAAGCTAGAGAAAGGGGGCCCTGAGCCAAGGAATGTGGGCAGCTTCTATAAGCCAAAGAAGGCAAGGAGGCAGATTCTCCCCTAGAGCCTTCAGAAAGTAGTACAGTTCTGACAACACAATGACGTTAGCACAGTGAGACCCATGCAGAGCTTCTAACATAGAGAAATATAACGTAAATTTTTGTTGTTTTAAGCCACTAAAATTGTGGCAATTTGTATAGCAGCAATGGAAATTTTAATACAGGAAATAATATAGATCTAGATCGAATCTCAGCTCTACCTCTTACTAGGTACATCCTCGAGCAACTTTTTTGAACTCTGAGTTTAGTTCATTTGTCAACAAAATGCATATAGAATAAGTGCCTATAAATAACCTTGCTTTAGGAATTTAGTAAGCAAATGTTTATAAACTGCTTGTCATTGGCCCTAGAATAAGTACATACCTGTTATTATGTATAAAAGCAGAATTTTCTTTGATATGTAGTTAAAAGGCAAATCGTTTCTGAAAAAAAAATGGGTCCACTTATTGAATCTTGAGTGTACTTCAATAGAAAGATTTTTAAAAAGTAAACTTCTCTGCAAAATGGTTACATAAATGAACCACTGAAAATCATTAAGATAAGCCATTAAATTAGTGTTATTGAGAACCAACATCTTTTTGAGTGAGAAAGAAACTTTAGAATAAATCTAATCTGGTTAATGAAGCATGTCTTAGTTTGAATAATTCTAGCTGCTGTCACAAATAAAACATCATTTTTCATTGACTTATAATTTTTAAAAAATGTCCTCGGGTGATAGATCAACACACATGTTTGTGTTTCATTAGAGGCTTTATTCCACTTAAAGATACAAGGACACAGAATCTTCAACTTTAGCTCTCTGTTAGGGCTTTGGATTCCTCAATCCAGTGGCATTGGGGGAAAAGAGGAGGTGGAGTATGGTATTTCTACTTCTTAACCACTTTTATTCTATAAGTTACACATCTCATTTGTGATCATATTTCCTTAGAGAACAATTCATAAAGCCCCATCCAGATGTAAGAGGTGATGCAAAATACGGTCCTCAGCTTGAGCACTGTTTAGTGACAACTGTGAACTATGGAAAGAGAAGCATCCCTTTTTGGTGAGCAGTTAAGCCATGTCGAACTCCTTATTGTGGAGAAACAGAGACCTAAAAATGGGCCTGAATACATTTACCAACAGCCTAAATCTGTGTACCACATTGTTTAGATTTTCTCATCATCCAAAAGGGTATGCAACATGTTCTCCATTAGTAAACCTCCCAATTGCCATAGTCTTCAGATGTGACAATTGCTAAAATAGTAAACAAGATATATAAAATCATTTTGCTCATGCTTGCCATTTTATAAGTGTGCAATGTATGTTAACAGAATTTCAATGTGTATCTAGTGCCACTCAAATGGAGAGTATTCATCTAACCTTTATTTGGGAAAGAGATATTTAGAGCCAATAAATATGTACATGATTCTAAAAAGGATAAATGTTTTCTTTTTAATGACTTCCAAATAAATAAATAAGAGATACCTTTTAATTCAATATTAACATCACAGTTTATGAGGTTTACCTAAAGCATAATTATTGCTGGTAATTAGGGGATACAAGGTTTCAGTTTTGTAGAAAAAAATCATTTCTTGGAAATGTAAGCAATCTGTTGTTTACTCATCATTAAACATATGTTGTTTTGGTTAATTCATAGCAAAAATAAAGGCCTGATCTAAAGTATCCTTAATTTATTTGCAAAGTTTTAAATATATTTTCCACTTATCTTAACATGACTATATTTGTGCATTTAGCTTATTTTTAGAAGATGAATAAAGGCCTTAAACAGCTACCTCTGCTGTATATTCCTCTATTTCTTTCAAGATATTTTTTTTGCTTGAAGCAAGAAGTGACATATTAAGTATTCAACAAAAGGAAGTCAGAAGAATATAACATAATCTGTAGAAGGAGATTTAGCCTGACGATGTTTCATTAAGATTCCTCATTTACATGGGACTCTTCAAAGATGCTGTTGTATGTTTTTTTTTTTAATTTGCAAAAGTAATAAATTTTAACTGCAATCAATTATGATCACTGTCCCTTTCAAACCCTTATCATGTATCCCCTCCTAAACACAGATATACATAAACTTTCTTTGATTCTATGCTTTTTACAATTTTTAAAATATTTTAAAAATTCTAAGTTCCTTAAAAATAATTGCATTATTTCAGGAAATACTGAAGTTGTCATGGATTAAATCAGAGGAAATTCCCAGAGACTGTAGTTGGCCTCCAACCTTCAGTAAGGTGCACCTTGTTATTATCTGCTTTTAGATAAACTACAAGTTGTTAATACATCTACAGATCTTTATGCACTGCAATTGCAGCTTTAATAATGCACACATGTTCCTCTTGAGTTCTTAGATATCTTTCCACATGGACATTCCAGTAGAGATGTTTCTGTATAGCAGATGCTTTTAAGTATTGCAGGGGTCATAAAAGAGAAAGAGTGATATAACTTATTGAACTTAACTGGGGCTCTCATTCAGTGGAATATGTTTTCCACACTTTCCTTCCAGAGATAAGGGCCTGGTCAGGGTTATTTGAAAGAAGAAGTGAGAATGAGAAGATTAAGTAGCCATTTGTACTTCTCAAGTCCATTCCACTCTGAGAAAAATATATGTGTCTACACAGTTTGTTCCTGAGCATGAATGAGATGGGTTTAATGCTGTACCTTTAGCTGGGAGTGGGGTTGAGGGAGCATATTTTACTTTCCATGAGATAAATTCATCTTGGTAAATGAAAATTCTTCCAAAGGAAATGATTTCTGGGAGATTTTCTGGAAATCATAGATTCACTACATTCTTGTCTCCTTTAGAGTTGCTTCCTGCTGATTTGATGATTTTTTAACCTGGTAACAGGGGTCTGCACATTCTTGATCCTCAGATCTCATTCTGAGATATTCATCTCAGGATGAAGCTAGATGAAATTGGAATAAAACTGGTACAATAAGTAGCTCAAATATTCACATTACTCTCACATTTTTAATCTCATTCATCAAAAATATTTAGATAATATACTATTAAAATATCTTATGTGCAACTGTATTTTCTTTGGAACATTAGCAATAAGAAAATGTTTTTTTATGTGAATCAGAAATATTTTTATTAGCCTGGATATGAACAGAGAAGAGGTAGTTGTGTTCAGTGCTTCTAATTGTCAGTCTTTTCAATTTTAACCAATTGAATGGGTATGAAATGGTATCCCATGGAGATTTTCATTAATATTTTCCTTATGACTAATATTACTGAGCACTTTTTCGTGTGGTTATTGACTATTCCTACATTATCTGTTTTAAATTGTCCCGTCTAGTCTTTTTTTATTTTTAAAATTAGTTGTTTTCTTTGTTGTTTGTAAGATTTCATTATATATTCTGAATAATAATCATTTTTTAGATATATGTACTGCAAAAGTGTTCCCAGTCTGGGATTTGTAACAGAGCCTTCTGATGAGTAGAAGTTTTAAATTTGAAGAAGTCCAATGTATAATTATCTTTTAAATTTTATAGTTAATGCTTTTTTTTTAATCCTCTCAAGAAATATTTGCCTATTCAAGCTCCTGAAAATATTCTTCTGTGTTTTCTTCTGGAGGCTTTATTTTTAAAAATTTTAAGTTCAGTTGTATAATCCATCTTAAATTAGTTTTGATGTGAGGTGGGAGATAGGGGTTGAGATTTAACTTTTTCCACACATTTATCCAAACAATGTAGCTAATGTTTTGTTTTGCTTTTTTGTTTTTATCTAGACTCTGCATTCTGTTCAGTTTATCAAAATATCTAGCCTTATGCCAATATCACACTTTCTTGATCATGTAGCTTTATAATAAATCTTTTAATCAGTTAGCTTAAATCTTCCAATTTTGTTCTTCTTCCTTCAACATTGTTGTGGCCCTTCTAGTTCCTCAGCATGCTGTGTCAGTTATTGAGTTCTTGCCTTTTAATTAAATACTAATCCTCCTCTATCCTTTTTGTGATGCTGAAGATTTGGTTCTGTGAACTACCTTTCTCCTTTGCCAGCTATGTCCCTGTTTAGCTCTGCCAATAGGATGCACAAGAGGGAGACTGCAAGGTGAGACGGGCTATGCATAATTTTTTTTCTTCCCTGAAAAACTTCCTGAAAGCCTGCAGTTCCAGAAAGAGTACTCTAGAGTCTCCACGGTGGCAGCAGAGCCCAGGCTCATACCCTTTTCTTTATGTTCCCAGCTCCATTTACGTTGTGAAGTTCTCACATCCAAGCTTTATCCATATTTCTCTATGTGGCCACCTCTCAAAAATAGATGTGCCCTTATCTGTGGCATAGCCTGTCTTTAGTATTGTCCAGAGGAGAGAGTGACTTAGGCCTAGAAAGTGGGCTTGGGACAATTTGGACAGAGAACACAGAGATCACAGATGCTCAGAGTAGGGTCTACAAGGGGATCTCAGGCTCACGTCAATAGTTAACTTCATCACATGGACCCCTCACGCTAGGAAGGATTCAGCTAAAACAGAGCACAGAGCCCAGGGCCTGAAAACTCTTGCCTGCCTCTAAGGTGATTCTGTTTGTAATTCATATTAATATATTCAAAACAAGTAGTATAGATTACATATTGTGCCTGACTTTGTATAATATGCTGAGTATTCAACAGCCAAAAATAAATAACCCTATTTTTGAATAAATAGTCAGGAAGGGGCAATTGCTTCTTCTCACATTGCTCTATTGTTTGGATTTGTTCTAATGAGTACATACAAGCTGTGTAAATATAGACTGAGAAAAAAATTTGCAATGTCTAAAACTGACAACAGAATAATATAGAGAAAATCCAAAAACACTTGTGATTTCATGTGGAAAGTAGAAATATCACAAAAGAAGTTGGCAAGAGACATGAGCAATTTAGAGAAGAAAATCAGAGGGCTAACAAACATGGGGAGAAAAATCTCATTCTACATTCAGACCAATGCAAATTGAAACAAAATTAGCTATCACTATTTATTACTAGATCACCAAAATCTAGAAGTCTATATAATCCACCCTAGATTATAAAAATATCTCTGAATCATAAACTTTGGATAATGCTAGAAAATTGATCACGGAATCATCAAATATTAATTTTAAGCAAATAGTTCCCAGGCTGCGTGCAACGTAAAAGAGGGCAAAACATTGGACATGTATTGTTAGGTGTTTACAGGCTTATTGAAGAAACATTTAGCAACAGTGTAATAAGGAAGGTGACCTAATGGGCTAGGGGAAAAAAATGGGTGGTTTCAATTTGAGCTGTACCTTGAAGAAAGTTAAGGGAAGGGGTACAAGGTCAGGTAAAGGGGAACAACTAGAAGCCAAGAAAGCAGGATCAGGTGAGTCCAGAGGGAGATTAATGATTCAAATTAAATACTGGATAAATACTACAAAATAGTAATACATCTGAGAATTCCATGGTAAGATTTTAGAGCACTGTGCTCCATAAGAGAATGGAGGAAAAGCTCCAGATATACAGTGAAGTATTACATTTACATAGGAGAACTGTGGATGTCCATTAGCTAATTACAGTCATTTATTTACCCAGAGTTTTGGAATCTTTTTATTCCTCCAACATTCCTTTTTCTCTTGCTTTGTTCATGCCTGAAGCTTCATTGGTAGTTGGAATGAGTCTTAACAAGTCAGCAGCTGACAATACACCAAAAGATATAATGAAGGTCTATATCAGGGGACACGTACACATCACACACAAGACTTCAGGAAGAAAAAAAAATAATACACACCTATATTATTCAAATCTTAACAGCAGTATTTCACTTTGTCTTTCTTTGCTTATTCTTCCTCATACTTCTTTGCTTTATATGATTGTTTTATACAGCCACCATTTTGCACACATACACACTTTCAAAACAAATGTAAATGGATTAGCCACTTAAATAGTTTACCTTCTGGAAAACATAGATTCTAAAACTATTGATTACACACCTTCTATGGGAAGAGTCTTCAAAACTCATTTTACAGATATTGTTGGCTCTGGAATTTTGTTAGTTAAGTACCAGGAGTCTGGATCCATTTGGTCACATCTTAGTTTGTTGCTCAGAATAAGTATTACTTTCTATGCTTCTGGAACTTATCTGAAGCTTTAGAGTATGTGTAGATTGGTTTTATATAGAATTACCTCGGTGTTAATCATGGATGTCAAAAAGGAGGAGGGAGTTGTCTATTTGAAGACTGTCTGATTGACTGACAAGTGCATTGTTTACCTACTAGTTGTCGCTTTACAGTTTCACTAAGTTGGGATTGGCTTCCCATTTACTATATTACATATATCCACTTTTAAAACTAAGTAGCATATGTCAGAGGTGTCTAAAGGGAATGAAGGATGGGGTCGGTTATAGGAAATTATTTGAATGAATTATTAATATATCAAAGGCAAGACCATCATGAAAAGTACCCTTTTGCATTGTGTGATTAGTAACAAAGAATCAAAATGGAAAGTAATTTTAGGAAAAATATGAGCATAATCAAACTAGGCTTAGTGTCAATTAGTCAATAAATAGTGATTTGCACTGTGTATCCAGCAGTGCTTTGCTTACCAGGGTTTGTGTAGCAAACACATATTTATCCAATTATTGTCTTCACATGTTACTGGGTTAAAGCTGGAGGCAAACTTCTTCATATTAATCAGGATTTGAAGTCATACTTAACTTAAATACTTAATGTTATCTTAATTTGTTAACATTCCTGATTGACCAACAAGAAAACTCTTTCACCCAATTATATTTCATCTAAAATTATTTTTATCCATATGTTCAGACAATAATTTTATTTCATTCTGTACCATAATAAAGTATTTTAAAAGTTCAAATATATGTGTGTTAAAGTATAGTGTGTTAAAATTACTCACATAGTAATAATGTCCTTTAGTTAGAAAAGTCAATTCACATATATTTTTATTTATTTATTTCATTGAGCTTTGACATACATCCTCCTTTCTCTGATCTCTTCCTTTTTTTTTCACGTCTTTATTGGACTCTAATTGCTATATAATGTTGTATTAGTTTCTGCTGTATAAAAATGAGAATCAGCTATACGTATACATATATCCCCATACCCCCTTCCTCTTGCATCTCCCTCCCACCCTCCCTATCCCACCCTTCTAGGTGGTCACAAAGCACCCATCTGATCTCCCTGTGCTATGCGGCTACTTCTCACTAGCTATCTATTTTATATTTGGCAATGTATATAAGTCCATGCCACTCTCTCACTTTGTCCCAGCTTACCCTTCCCCCTCCCCATGTCTTCAAGTCCATTCTCTACATCTGCATCTTTATCCTGTCCTGCCCCTAGATTCATCAGAAGTCTTTTTTTTTTTTTTGATTCCATAGATATGTGTTAGCATACGATATTTATTTTTCTCTTTCTGACTTACTTCACTCTGTATGACAGTCTCTATGTCCATCTACCTCACTACAAATAACTCAATTTCATTTTTTTTATGGCTAATATTCCATTGTATATATATGCCACAGTTCTTTATCCATTCATCTGTCGATGGACACTTAGGTTGGTTCCATGTCCTGGCTATTGTAAATAGAGCTGCAATGAACACTGTGGTACATGACTCTTTTTCAATTATGGTTTTCTCAGGGTACATGCCCAGTGGTGGGATGGCTGTGTCCTATGGTATTTCTATTTTTAGTTTTTTAAGGAACCTCCATACTTTTATTCATAGTGGCTGTATCTATTTACATTCCCACTAACAGTGAAAGAGGAGTCCCTTTTCTCCACACCCTCTCCAGCATTTATTGTTTGTAGATTTTTGGATGATGGTCATTCTAACTGGTGTGAGCTGATACCTTGTTGTAGTTTTGATTTGCATTTCTCTAATGATTAGTGATATTCAGCATCCTTTCATGTATTTGTTGGCAATCTGTATATCTTCTTTGGACAGATGTCTATTTAGGTCTTCTGCCCATTTTTGGACTGGGTTTTTGTTTTTTTTATATTGAGCTGCATGAGCTGCTTGTACATTTTGGAGATTAATCCTTTCTTAGTTGTGTCATTTGCAAATATTTTCTCCCATTCTGAGAGTTGTCTTTTCATCTTGTTTATGGTTTCCTTTGCTGTGCAAAAGCTTTTAAGTTTCATTTGGTTGTATTTGTTTATTTTTTTTTTCTTTCCATTTCTCTAGGACGTGGGTCAAAAAGGATCTTGCTGTAATTTATGTCATAGAATGTTCTGCCTATGCTTTCCTCTAAGAGTTTTATAGTGGCTGGCCTTACATTTAGGTCTTTAATCGATTTTGAGTTTATTTTTGTGTATTGTGTTCTAATTTCTTTCTTTTACTTGTAGCTGTCCAGTTTTCCCAGCACCACTTATTGAAGAGGCTGTCTTTTCTCCATTGTATATTCTTGCCTCCTTTAACAAAAATAAGGTGATCATACATGTGTGGGTTTATCTCTGGACTTTCTATCCTGTTCCATTGATCTATATTTCTCTTTGTGCCAGTACCGTACTTCTTGATTACTGTACCTTTGTACTATAATCTGAAGTCTGGGAGTCTGATTCCTCCAGCTCTGTTTTTCTTTCTCAAGATTGCTTTGGCTATTCAGGGTCTTTGGTTTTTCCAAACAAATTGTGAAATTTTTTGTTCTACTTCTGTGAAAAATGCCACTAGTAGTTTGATAGGGATTGCATTGAATCTGTAGATTGCTTTGGGTAGTAGAGTCATTTTCACAGTGTTGATTCTTCCAATCCAAGAACATGGTATATCTCACCATCTGTTTGTAACATCTTTAATTACTTTCATCAGTGTCTTATAATTTTCTGCATATAGATCTTTTGTCTCCTTAGGTAGGTTTATTCCTAGATATTTTATTCTTTTTGTTGTGATGGTAAATGGGAGTGCTTTCTTAATTTCTCTTTCAGATTTTTCATCATTAATGTATAGGAATGCAAGAAATTTCTGTGCATTAATTTTATATACTGCTACTTCAATAAATTCATTGATTAGCTCTAGTAATTTTCTGGTAGCTTCTTTAAGATTCTCTATGTGTACTATCATGTCATCAGCAAACAGTGACAGCTTTACTTCTTCTTTTCTGATTTGGATTCCTTTTATTTCTTTTTCTTCTCTGATTGCTGTGGCTAAAACTGCCAAAACTATGTTGAATAATAGTGGTGAGAGTGGGCAGCCTTGTCTTTTTCCTGATCTTACAGGAAATGGTTTCAGTTTTTCACGATTGAGAACGTGTTGGCTGTGGATTTGTCATATATAGTCTTTATTATGTTGAAGTAAGTTCCCTCTATGGCTACTTTCTGGAGGGTTTTTATCATAAATGGGTGACAAATTTTGTCGTAAGCTTTTTCTGCATCTATTGAGATGATCAAATGGTTTTTTTTTTTTTTTCAGTATGTGGGCCTCTCACTGTTGTGGCCTCTCCCGTTGCGGAGCACAGGCTCCGGACGCGCAGGCTCAGCGGCCATGGCTCACGGGCCCAGCCGCTCCGCGGCATGTGGGATCTTCCCAGACCAGGGCACGAACCCGTGTCCCCTGCATCGGCAGGCGGACTCTCAACCACTGCGCCACCAGGGAAGCCCCGATCATATGGTTTTTATACTTCAATTTGTTAATATGATTTAACACATTGATTGATTTGCATATATTGAAGAATCCTTGGATTCTGGGGATAAACCCCACTTGATCATGCTGTATGCTCCTTTTAATGTGCTGTTGGATTCTGTTTGCTAGTACTTTGTTGAAGATTTTTGCATCTATGTTCATCAGTTATATTGGCCTATAGTTTTCTTTCTTTGTGACATCTTTGTCTAGTTTTGGTGTCAGAGTGATGGTGGCCTCATAGAATGAGTTTGGGAGTGTTCCTCCCTCTGCTATATTTTGGAAGAGTTTGAGAAGGATAGGTGTTATCTCTTCTCTAAATGTTGGATAAAATTCGCCTGTGAAGCCGTCTGGTCCTGGGCTTTTGTTTCTTGGAAGATTTTTAGTCACAGTCTCAATTTCAGTGCTTGTGATTGGTCTGTTTATATTTTCTATTTCTTCCTGGTTCAGTCTCAGAAGGTTGTGCTTTTTCTAATAATTTTTCCATTTCTTCCAGGTTGTCCATTGGCATAGAGTTGCTTGTAGTAATCTGTCATGATCCTTTGTATTTCTGCATTGTCAGTAGTTACTTCTCCTTTTTCATTTCTGATTCTATTGATGTGAGTCTTCTCCCTTTTTTTCTTGATGAGTCTGGCTAATGGGTTATCCATGTTGTTTATCTTTTCAAAATACCAGCTTTTAGTTTTATTGATCTTGCTATTGTTTCCTTCATTTCTTTTTCATTTTTTTCTGATCTGACCTTTATGATTTCTTTCCTTCTCTAACTCTGGGGTTTTTTGTTCTTCATTCTATAATTGCTTTAGGTGTAAGGTTTGGTTGTTTATTTGAGATGTTTCTTGTTTCTTGAGGTAGGATTCTATTTCTATAACCTTCCCTCTTAGAACTGCTTTTGCTGCATCCCATAGGTTATGGGTCGCTGTGTTTTCATTGTCATATGTTTCTAGGTATTTTTTAATTTCCTCTTTGATTTCTTCTGTGATCTCTTGTTCATTTAGTAATGTATTCTTCAGCCTCCATGTGTTTGTATTTTTTCCACATTTTTTCCTGTAATTGATATCTAGTCTCATAGCGTTGTGGTCAGAAAAGACACCTGATACAATTTCAATATTCTTAAATTTACCAAGGCTTAACTTGTAACCCAAGATATTCTATCCTGGGAAGTGTTCCAGGAGCACTTGAGGAGAAAGTGTATTCTGTTGCTTTTGGATAGAATGTTCTATAAATATCAATTATGTCTATCTTGTTTAGTGTATCATTTAAAACTTGTGTTTCCTTATTTATTTTCATTTTGGATGATCTGTCCATCGGTGAAGGGGGGTGTTAAAGTCCCCTATTATGATTGTGTTACTGTCAATTTCCCCTCTTACCACTATTAACATTTGCCTTATCTATTGAGGTGCTCCTCTGTTGGGTGCATAAATATTTACAATTGTTATATCTTCTTCTTGGATTGATCCCTTGATCATTATGTAGTGTCATTCTTTGTCTCTTGTAACAGCCTTTGTTTTAGAGTCTATTTTGTCTGATATGAGAATTGCTACTCCAGCTTTCTTTTGATTTCCATTTGCATGGAATATCTTTTTCCATCCCCTCACTTTCAGTCTGTATGTGCCCCTAGGTCTGAAGTTGGTCTCTTGTAGACAGCGTATATATGGGTCTTGTTTTTGTATCCATTCAGCCAGCCTATGTCTTTTGGTTGGAGCATTTAATTCATTTGCATTTAAGTTAGTTATCAATATGTATGCTCCTATTACCATTTTCTTAATTGTTTTGCATTGTTATTGTAGGTCTTTTCCTTCTCTTGTGTTTCCTGCTTAGAGATGTTCCTTTAGCATTTGTTGTAAAGCTGTTTTGGTGGTGCTGAATTCTCTTAGCTTTTCTTGTTTGTAAAGGTTTTAATTTCTCCGTCAAATCTGAATGAGATCTTTGCTGGGTAGAGTAATCTGGGTTGTAGGTTTCTCACTTTCATCACTTTAAATATGTCCTTTCACTCTCTTCTGGCTTGCAGAGTTCCTGCTGAATGTTCAGCTGTTAACCTTATGGGGATTCCCTTGTATATTATTTTTTGTTTTTTCCTTGCTGCTTTTAATATTTTTTCTTTGTATTTAATTTTTGTTAGTTTGATTAATATGTGTCTTGGCATGTTTCTCCTTGGATTTATCCTGTATGGGCCTCTCTGTGCTTCCCGGACTTGATTGACTCTTTCCTTTCCCATATTAGGGTTGTTTTCAACTATAATCTCTTCAAATAATTTCACAGTCCCTTTCTTTTTCTCTTCTTCTTCTGGGACCCCTTTAATTCAAATGTTGGTGTGTTTAATGTCCCAGAGATCTCTGAGACTGTCCTCAATTCTTTTCATTCTTTTTTTGTTATTCTGCTCTGGGGTAGTTATTTCCAGTATTTTATCTTCCAGGTCATTTATCCGTTCTTCTGCATTAGTTATTCTGCTATTGATTCCTTCTAGAGAATTTTTAATTTCATGTATTGTCTTGTTCATCATTGTTTGTTTGCTCTTTAGTTCTTCAAGTTCCTTGTTAAACATTTCTTGTATTTTCTCCTTTGTATTTCCAAGGTTTTGAGTCATCTTTACTATCATTACCCTGAATTATTTTTCAGGTAGACTGCCTATTTCCTCTTCATTTGGTCTGGTGGGTTTTGCCTTGCTACTTCATCTGCTGTGTGTTTCTCTGTTTTCTCATTTTGCTAAACTTATTGTGTTTGGGGTCTCCTTTTCACAAGTTGTAGGTTCGTAGTTCCTGGTGTTGTTTTTGGTGTCTGCCCCCAGGGACTAAGATTGGTTCAGTGGGTTGTGAAGGCTTCCTAGTGGAGGAGATTGGTGCCTGTGTTCTGGTGTATGAGGCTGGATCTTGTGTTTCTGGTGAGCAGGCCCACATTCGGTGATGTGTTTTGAGGTGTCTGTGACCTTATTAAGATTTTAGGCAGCCTCTCTGCTAATAGGTGGAGTTGTGTTCCTGTCTTGCTAGTTGCTTGGCATAGGGTGTCCAGCCCTGTAGCTTGCTGGTCTTTGAGTGGAGCTGGGTCTTAGCGTTGAGGTGGAGATCTCTTGGAGAGCTTTCACCATCTGATATTTCTTGGGTCTGGGAAGTCCCTGGTGGACCAGTGTTCTGATCTCAGCTCTCCCACCTCAGAAGCACAGCCCTGACACCCGGCCGGAACACCAAGACCCTGTCAGCCACATGACTCAGAAGAAAAGGGAGAAAAAAAGAAAGAAAGAAAGAAAAGAAAATAGAAAGTTATTAAAATAAATTTTAAAAATTATTAAACATAAAACAATTAAAAATTATTTTAAAAGAATATATAAAATAAAATACAGACAGTACCCTGGGACAAATGGTGAAAGCAAAGGTATACAGACAAAATCACCCAAAGAAGCATACATGTGCACACTCACAAAAAGAGAAAAAGGAAGAAAAAAAAAAATATATATATATATATATAAAGGAAGAGAGCAACTAAATCAATCAACAAATCTACCAATGATAATAAACTCTAAATATTAGACCAAGATATACATAAAACCAGAAACAAATTAGATGCAGAAAGCAAACCCCAAGTCTACAGTTGTTCCCAAATACCACTGCCTCAATAATTTTGGGTTGATTCATTGTCTATTCAGGTATTCCAGAGATGCAGGGTACACCAACTTGATTGTGGAGTTTTAATCTGCTGCTCCTGAGGCTGCTGGGAGAGATTTCCCTTTCTCTTCTTTGTTCGCACAGCTCCCGGGGTTCAGCTTTGGATCTGGCCCTGTCTCTGGGTGTAGGTCACCTGAGGGCATCTGTTCTTTGCTCAGACAGAATGGGGTTAAAGTAGCAGCTAATTAGGGGGCTCTGGCTCACTCAGGCCAGGGGGAGGGAGGGGTCCTCAATGGGGGCAAGCCTGCAGAGGCAGAGGCCAGCATGAAATTGCACCAGCCAGAGGCATGCCGTGTGTTCTCCCAGGGAAGTTGTCCCTGGATTACGGGACCCTGGCAGTGGCGGGCTGCACAGTCTCCCAGGAGGGGAGGTGTGGATAGTGATCTCTGCTTGCACACATGCTTTTTGGTGGCTGCAGCAGCAGCCTTCACGTTTCATGCCCGTCTGTGGTGTCTGCACTGATAGCTGCTGCTTGCACCCGTCCCTGGGGCTCGTTTAGGTGGTGCTCTGAATCCCCTCTCCTCGCACACCTCGAAACAATGGTCTCTTGCCTCTTATGCAGGACCAGACTTCCCCCCGGAGGCCCTCCTGGCTAGCTGTGGTGCATGAGCCCTCTTCAAGCTGTGTTCACGCAGCCAACCCCAGTGCGTTCCCTGGGATCTGACTTCCAAAGCCCGAGCCTCAGCTCCCATACCCCACCCATCCTGGCGGGTGAGCAGAGAAGCCTCTCGGGCTGGTAAGTGCTGATCAGCACCGATCCTCTGTGTGAGAATCTCTTCGCTTTGCCCTTTGCATCCCTATTGCTGTGCTGTCCTCCATGGCTCCAAAGCTTCCCCTGCGCCACCCCCAGTCTCCACCAGTGAAGGGGCTTCCTAGTGTGTGGAAACTTTTCCTCCTTCACAGCTCCCTCCCAGAGGTGCAGATCCTGTCCCTATTCTTTTTTCTTTCTTCTTTTGCCCTACCCAGGTACGTGGGGAGTTTCTTGCCTTTTGGGAAGTCTGAGGTCTTCTGCCAGCATTCAGTAGGTGTTCTATGGGAGTTTTTCCCCATGTAGATGTATTTCTTATGTATTTGTGGGGAGGAAGGTGATCTCCAAGTCTTACTCCTCTGCCATCTTGAAGGTCTCCCAGTTCACATTTATTGCATTCATTTTAGTCTCTTTGATTAGATCTCAATTGAAATACTTTTGAGTTGCTCCAGGCTAGAACACTTGGAATGGAAACAATGCCTGTGCTTATGTCTTTTTCTATTGTACAACTAGAAAAATACCTAATGGGATTCTTGTTTCTTGGTACCAATGGGCAAAACCATACTGTGGATACTGGGGATTCTTGTTGCCTAGGAGTCAGTTACTAGCATCAAGTATGTAGGCACTGTGATAAAACTGATACTAGCCTAGTCATTACTTTTTCTCGTTTTCTTTTAAATGCTAAAATATGTAGATTCTAAATTTTTCTGTACTAGTTCTTAGCCTTTTAATTTTTCATTTACCAACAAAAAGGACCACTTGGCAAAAACTTGTAGTTACTCCTGTCTCAGATGGTACATTCAACCCACATCTTGGATATGAGAAATTTAAGGAACTGTAGTATAAAACTCTGGATATCAGCTTGAAATTGTTATCACTGATGATCTATGTCTAACCTGTGCTGTAGTGATGATAATTGTCCACCTCTCTTTTTCTATTATGTCTGACATGTCTTGTTGGTTACTGTTATGGATATTTCTTGCTTTAGTCTACTAAGCATCATTTTTCCTTCTGGTAGAAACATCCTTCTTACTTTTGAAAGAATACCTTTCCCTGTTTGCAGTCTTAGTATACTACACTGATCACTTATATCCAATCCATCAGCAAATTCTTTTGGCCTAATGTTCAAGTTATGTCCAGAACTGATCCCCTCTTATTATCTCCACAGTTACCATTGCCTCTTATATACATTATTTCAAGAACCTCTCAACTGGTCTTTGGGCTTCCCTAGTTTAGCTCTCTACAATATTTTCTCAACATAACAGTCAACACGACTTTATTAAAAAGTAAACTAAACCATATTACTCCTCTTCAAAATTCTCCATTCTTTTCCCATCCTACTCACAGTGAAAATCAAAGTCCCTGCTGGGACTTACATGGTCAGGTCCCCTGTTATTTCTTCAGGCTCATCTCTTAATACACCACCCCACCATCACTCCACACCAGTCACACTGAGAGTTTGCACTTTCTGTTTCTTCTGCCTAAAAAACTTCACCTAGGTATATTCATGAATTGCTCCCTTTCTTTCTTCAAGTATTTATACAAATATTTAAACACTGTTCCATACAGAGTAGGCAATCGTTAAATATTTGTTGATTGTCTGAATGGCTGTCAATCAGTTTCTCTGCCCTCCTCTGACAAGGGGTAGTCACATATCCTAAGAATACATTTATCAATCTCTCATATCCCTTCCTCTCACTCTTTTTCTCTTTCTCTTTCTTCCTAAGGAAATTGATTATGGAGTGTAGTAGATAAGGTGAAAAAGAGGCAAAGCTTATTCTTATTGATAGAAATTCTCTCTCAGTTACTTGCAGATTAGAGTCCTAATCATGATCCCTAGTCCTTTCTAGCAGATGGCAGATTTTTTAATTGTCACTTACTTGCCTTCAGTATCACCTCCTCTCTAATCCTGGTTACTCATCCACCTGTGTGAACAACTCCAATATTAGAATCCCTTCTTTCACATTCCATTGCTGACTGCTTCCTGGGCTCCTTAAACTGTAGACTGCAGGACACCAGTATCAGAGACAAACACACTACATAAAGATGCTGTTCACATTTGGACAAACATTTTAGCTTCAGTTGCATCATACAGACAATATAAGTCCTGATAGACTATAAGGAGTACAAATATGAAGAATGTCAAAGACTTGGTTAGAAAGTATGTCAAGTTCTTCTGTTATAAATGTACATAGATTTTTTTAACCAAATGTATTTTTCTGATTGATATTCTTTCTAGTATAAATTGTAATGCAAAGCAGTTATATTTATAAGATGGTTTACCCTTTTCCCTCCTCAAAACCCCACATTAGAGAATGTGAACTCTTTTTTGAGTTCACCATTTTAGATAGCCCATAAAAGTCTATAAGTAATCTACAAAACCTCTATCAAGTGAATACTGGCTACAAGAGATACATATGATCTTGCAACTCAGAAAAGGAAAATGGCACATATTCATCAGTTCATTAATTTAACAAATATCTATTAAGCCTTTACTATATACCAGGTACTCTTACAGAGGCTGAGATACAATGATGACTAAGACAGAAATAGTCCATGCTACCATATTGCTTGTTAAACATTTGGCTCCACTTTGGCAATGTGGAAGTATTCCTAATTTGTCAATCTTCAGCATTTTCAGTGTATGTGTTTTGAGTGAATATAACTACAACTTTTTTTTTGGAGGCTAGTTCAACAGTGTGTGTGAAATTTTCTTATCATTCATTTTCATAGGTATCATTAGCCCCTGTAATTTCTGATAAAGGCTGGAAAATTCTTATCACAATTGTATTTGTACTTTTGGAAGTTCACTGAACATAAAGGAACCACAACAACTGAAACTAAAAACCAAGATTACAGAATTGGCCCCACCACTTGCTTGCTCTATTACTGTCAGTAACTTGTCTCATCTGCCTTTCAACATATTTCTTGCATAGAAAGTCATATTAAAGGGTTTTGATGATTTTTTAATTTTTGAGAATCCATCAAAGAATCATTTTATTTTATATTTGGATGGATTGGGGCAGGTTTTGTTTCATTTCTTTGTATGTTTTATTTCCAGTTTAGATAATTAGGTAGTAATTAGTAATATTTGACATCCTCTTCAGTGTCATCCACTTTCATTAGTATACAAAATAAGGCTTTATTTTTATTTTTTTCAATTTCAAAACTTCTTTGAAAGGTATATTTCTTTCTTTTATTTTGTGTGGTTTATTTGGATTGATTTTTGGAGCTAACTTGTGTTTTTATGTTTTTCAATTTAGTCCCATCTATAGCCTTCATATATTTTCCATTCCTAATTCTAGCCCATTTTATTACATAATCGAAATACCTCATATCTCACTGAATGTTGAATAGTGTCTGCTTGCAAATCTCACAAATTTAACACAAAAGGTGTTTGGCTTACAGAAGATACACTGTGAAAAATCAATGATATCATGAAAGATTAAATATTTATAAAGCATTTTGGCATTATGGGCATATAATTGGGGGAATTGTGCTCTTTTTATTTTGCATGAGTGCCTTTAGAAATTTAAAAAAACTGAGCTGAAATAATTTAAAGATCAGGATCCTCAGAGCACAGGGCATCTATCCCCATCCATAGTTGTACAGACTCCATGGAAATACACATCAGCGAATTTTTCTTGACAGTTTGGGCAGTGTGGACTTGCTCCAACTGACACTAGAAAGGCATCCCAAAGGGATCATGTACAGGACTTACAAGGGTACAAGTGTCCATCATCTGTCAGCCATCTTCTCTCATCTCTGACTTGCGTTCCTTTCGTTCTGTCTTTGGGACTCAGACACCACATCACTCATGGCATCTGACAGAAACCACAAGCAGATTGAGAAAATAAAAATAAATTTTTATAGCTGAACTTTCATATCGTGCTGTGTTCTTTGAATACCATAATTTCTGTTAGATGCCTATTTAGTAAGTCCCAGATGTGCTGGCTGATATTCAAAAGGGAGTTACCATTCAATGCTTGATAAACAATATGGGTAAGTGATATTTCATTTACTATTTCTCAAATTGAGTTGCTTTCCTTTACCAGTCTGCTGTGGTAATCAACCCCTGTGACTTTATGAGCAACTTTTTCTAAGGCATATCTCTTTTAGACAAAGAGTATTTATCTCATCACTACATGATAGATAATGACCCATAACTGCTTAGACATAAAATTCCATTGTCGATTTTTGCCTGGGTATGTTTACATTTAATTTCATCTATACTGTTGGTTCATGGAAGATCCTTTGCATCCTGTTTCATATTGCAATGGGCATGAGTATAATTTAAGGTTTTCAATGTAAAAGCAGGATGTATAGAACCACAAAAATCTTAATAATTTTGATTTCTCTTTCCCCAACATTGTGTCACACTTTATTGCCCAGTGCTGTCTATAAAATAGCACAAAACAGGGATTTAGTTCCCTTAATATATTTTTCTTTTATAAAGAATGTTTCTGAGACTATTTTTCCCTTTCTATACTGTTCATCAGGACATCTTCTAAGCTTTCTTGCTTGTTTGCTATTGTATATAGATTGACATGGTTTTCTCAGTGTATGATTTACAGCTAGTAAGTATTTTCCTATCAGGTTGCTGAAGTCTTTTAGTTAGTCACTCATTAGTATCGACTTCTATAAATTAATATATATCTTAATTCTCTGTTTGGCATCTAATCTTTTTATAAACTACCAAAATTTTACTTTATTGTGACACTTGGAATTAGGTCTATATCTAGCAGGAAATTTATTTAATAATCCCTAAATACCCCACTGCTCTTATGAACCCAAGTGGTATTATCAATATTTTAGTGAACTATGTGAATCAACTTAGTCAACCAACAAATCTGAGCACCATGTGACCCACAGATAAATATAAATAGGTTTCCTTGCCTTCAGTATTCTTACAGTCTATTGAAGGTGACAGGGCATGAATAAAAGGAGTCAACAAAAGAATCAACAGAGGACAAATGATAGATTGATTAAAGAGAGATGGAAACAAATGCCAGAAGTTACAGAGAACAGATCTCTGTGGAGAGAAGTCAGAAGTGAAAATAGAGGTGGAATGCCAAGATTGAAGATAGATGCAACTGAACCTTAAAGAATGGGTTCGTTTATAGTGGCAGTTTGAGGAGCTAGAACATGAGTAGTTTGATCCTTAGGGGTGGAAGCTTGGAGGGCTATGCAAAAAAGCATAGAATCAGGAAAGCAAATGAAATTTGTGGAAAAAATGTCATTATACCATTTTGCTCAGTAGTGACAGTTTGTGTATACAATAGGAGGTAAAACCAGATGAAAAGTTTGTATTCCGAAACTAAGAGTATTTTATACCAGGTAAAGTAGACTATGATAAAATATTATTTCAGAAAAACTAGTAGGTAGGATGCAAGTGAATTCTAAAAGCTAGTAGGTAGGATACAAGTTGGAAGCAGGAAGAGAAGAGATTACATCATTTTAGTGTTCCAGGGGATACACAGGAGCCCACCATAGTGTTAGCTGTAAGAACAGAAAGAAAGGAATGGCTGAGAAAGAAGTTACATAGAAACTAAAGATCAGGTAATTAAGGTAAGCCTGAAATGGGTTTTGTCAGGGAAATTATGAATTCAGTTTTCAAAATGCCAAATTTTAGATGAAAATGCAGTGTCTCAGAATATCTCTTGTATCTAATTATTTTAGATATAGGATTGGAATCCAAGATTAAAAGCCAGGGACAAAGGTTTTAGAGTTGAACTTTGTGGTGTGTATGCAATGTTGAGAGCAAAGCTCACTTAGTAATTACCAGTGAAGTTCCTGCAGTGCTAAATCTTTCATGAATGTTCGTATTGAGGAAAATTGATTTTCCCTGGCCAAAAGCTAGATTCCAAAGGCTTTCCTGGATTCCAGCTGCTGGGGGAAATACATGGCATAGTTCACAAATTCATAATCATCAGTGCAAAATCTGCTGACATGGGAATAGCAGTAGGATTTTATGAGTTCCCATTTGAAATGATACATTCCTATGTGACAGGGATGTGTTTTCTTTTTTGGAGCACTTATCTCAATATCACATATGATTCATGTACTTTATGTGTTTTTCCATTGATTATTAAAAAGTATTTTCCATAAGTACCTCATTACTCACACATGACAATGTGATCAAGACAAATCTTTCAGTCTCTCATTTCTTGCTAAATATCCCATTATTACATACTTACTCAGTCCTTAGAACAGAAGTAGGTGTACATACTATTACTTAGAGAAAGCGCTTTTAAAATAGTAAAGAACAAGTCAACCTATAATCGGATATATCTCATTTAGATTTAAGATTTATAAACTCTAAAATGCTGAAGGGAACTATGGTTATTTTATATTCTTTTGTCTTATAAATTGTAATATGTATTAAGATTATTAATATTAAATATCAGTGATAACTGGATATATCCAGAACTGTACAAAAGCTTTATCTTGCACAAGGAGCTGAATCAGATTGAAACTATTTTATAGCCTATTGTGGACCAGGGAGGCCCTTTTTGTCTATCATCATCTTTAAAGTTGAGAGCCTCATTTCTTTTTTTGTTTTTTAACATCTTTATTAGAGTATAATTGCTTTACAATGGTGTGTTAGTTTCTGCTTTACAACAAAATGACTCAGTTATATATATACATATGTTCCCATATCTCTTCCCTCTTGCGTCTCCCTCCCTCCCACCCTCCCTATCCCACCCCTCCAGGCAGTCACAGAGCACGGAGCTGATCTCCCTGTGCTATGCGGCTGCTTCCCACTAGCTATCTATTTTACATTTAGTAGTGTATATATGTCCATGCCACTCTCTCCCAGCTTACCCTTCCCCCTCCCTGTGTCCTCAAGTCCATTCTCTACGTCTGCATCTTTACTCCTGTACTGCTCCTAGGTTCATCAGAACTATTTTTTTTTTTTAGATTCCATAGATATGTGTTAGCATACGATATTTATTTTTCTCTTTCTGACTTACTTCACTCTGTATGACAGTCTCTATGTCCATCCACCTCACTACAAATAACTCAGTTTTGTTTCTTTATATGGCTGAGTAATATTCCATTGTATATATGTGCCACATCTTCTTTATCCATTCATCTGTCAATGGACACTATGTTGCTTCCATGTCCTGGAGAGAGCCTCACTTCTTGAGGCCTTGAGGATCCTAGGGTGGCTGGACTCAGCCAGACTGTTAGAGTGATGGATGAAATATGAATGCAAAACTTTTTTTCTTTCCAACAGAGAGAAGTAGAGTCTATTTTTCTCTCCCTTTGAAACTGGTCTGGCCTTGTAACCTGATTTGGCCAATAAAGTGTGGTGAGGTGACCTTGTACAACTGCTGAGGTTGCTGCTTAAAAGATTAGCTGCTCTGCCTTTGCCACCTGACATGTTCTCTCTTAGATGACAGCCAACATGGAACATGTCTGACTACTTTGACACCACCATGCTGTGAAGAGGCCATTCATCTGCATGATCCTGCATAAGTCACTTAGCATGCTAACTCAGAAGTGAGGAGAATATGTCCTCTACCTACTTGATATTCTGAAGATTAACTAACTAGTGAACATGTATATATATATA
>NW_020172832.1:255875-272150 GCF_003031525.2 Neophocaena asiaeorientalis asiaeorientalis
TGAGCATATATTTTTATGAGTATATATGTAAAAGTAAAACTCTGCAAACATAGTATGGTTCTTTTAGTATACAGAAAATGGTACTTCATTTACTTTTATCAAACATTTTCATATTGGGAATAGAAACTAAGTGAATGAATAACAATAAAAAACACTATGGGGGGGTGGAAAGTTAAGTGTATTGCCCCAAAATGATGACTATATGTTGTGTGTTGCATGTGTATGTGTGTACCTCATCTGTTGTGTAAAAATCTGTACAAATCCTTTATATTAAAGACCTTGATAAACTTCTAAATCAAACCAATAGTCTTTAAGATTCTCTCTGGAAACTTTATCTTCCTTCTTACATTTTCTTTTTGCTTCCCTCCATATTTCAAATACCTGGGTCAGTACAACTGTATTCTAGGCCATTCTATCAGCATACATGTCACTTCAGGTTTATATTGATACATGTATATCACTCTTTCTCAGGAATCTTATTACTCCATTTTTTAGGTTACCAGCTTAAAGAGTAATGTTTAAATTTTAAAAATTGGAAACAGTCTAGTGTTATAATTGAAGCATAAATGAAAATGATCAGCCACTACCTGCCGTTTATTACCTCAGTGCTAAGTTCTAATGACAAATTTTTACAGCAGTGAGTCTATCAAGGGGTCTTCAACACCTCAGAAACAGTGGTTAGGATGCTTTTGAGGGCAGCACAATCCTGACTCACGTGTTAGTGCTCTGTGCAGCCTCATCTGTCCTCTCAGTGGAGCTGGGGTGTGGTCATGGGAAGGCAGCCTAGGAGGATACAGGATGCTTTTGGATTGGGTAGTTGTTCTGGCTCCATTCACTCAGTTGTATAAAAAGGAATGTCATTCCTTTCCCAACGTTTACCATTACAAAATTTGAAACATTCTCTCCATGAAAAAACAGGTCGGGACAAATAGGGCACTTTGAGGCATTGCAGTGGCAGTTTTGACACAGATCACATGCTAAGAACTTGACCACCAAGGCTGATTGGAATGATGCCTACTGGATTGGGATCACCAGTGATGGTTTTGTTCCTCTCTCTGCTGATCTTCCAGACAATTTACACAATTAGGGAGGGATGGTATTACCTGAATTAAAAAATTATCCAGATAAGAATTAAAATTTAGGGCAAAAATAGACACTGGAAAATGTTTGCCTTTTGGACAGGATCCTAGAAGTTTCTGACTTAAAATTCACATTTTTAAGTTTTCTTATATACCCCAGAGTTATTTTCTTTGGCCAGTTTGTGACCTTGAGAACACATGGGTATAATGTATTTTAGAATGCTATGCTATGTAGTCTACAATGACAGAAATTTGCACAGCCAAATTTGCAAAGTGAGTTAATCTCTGGCCAAGACTATGCTGGCATATGTGCCATCAATTCTATATTAACATTACGGCTGATCATTAAACAACGCAAGTTTGAACTGCACGCGTCCGATTATAGGTGGATATTTTCAATAGTAGATACTACAGTACTACACGATCCCATGTTGGTTGAATTTGAGGATGTGAAACTGTGAATATGGAGGAACCACGATTGTATATATGGCCCCTAACTGTGGATTTTTGACTTTGCAGCGGGTCAGCGCCCCTGACTGACATGTTCAAAAGTCAACTGTATTTGTAAATGATAGAATCCAAATTGAGTTTGAGAAAAAGAAAGGCTTTATTTTGAGAATTCAAGGAAGCAAAAGCCAAAAATGTAGCCAGAACTTAACAACTAGAATAGGAAATAGAAATACACTAAGAATTTAAGAAGTTCTCATTTCTGGTTCTCAGTGTTTATCTCCTTTATTCTTCTTTTGTAATCTTTTTGTAATCTTCTTTGTTTTGTTGTTTTGTTTTCAATCAGCAAATTTGTCCAAGTACTGGAGGCAAATTGTACTTCAGTGCCCAAATTTCAAAATCCCCCCCATTTTTCTGCACATATTAAGTTATAATCTCTTAGAAACCCGTCGCCTAATATGAATTTCAAATCCTGGGAAATAGATTCTGCTGGTCTTGGGTTAGGTCACCATTTCTTGTGTAGGTATTTGCGTCTGTGGGCGTGGGACCATTGTATTGACAACACCACTGTAGGTCCAACCCTGTGAATTGGAGGGGAGAAGCATGGATTTGATAGAAAAAAAATGGCATTATCGGCTTGGGCTGGGCAGTAAACCTAAAGGTGTCTCCTACTGGTCACTATTGGTAGCGACCTAGAAATTATCTTGATTTGTCCTGTATCAGGATCAGCTTTTGACTATCATTATTCTAATAATACTTCCAGGGCTTCTTCCTTTATCATTAAGGTTTCACTCAGAGAGAAGTGACCTATTTGATTTCTAGCTGAGAAAGCAAGTAATTAAATAATACCCTTGGGCTCATTCTATTTCCTGCCTTATTATGAAATAAGAAAGAAAGGTCTCCTGAAGGAGAATTAAAGAAAATGCTGATATATAGCAAATGATAGTTTAGTTTTGCTTACAAGGACAATTCTCTTTCTCAAAATAAGTGAATATACTGTACTGGAGAACTCTGAGAGGGAAAAAAATCCACCTAAGCATTATAAATGCTGTAATGTAAGGTGTTTTTTTTGTTGTTGTTGTGTATTCCAAGACAAAAAGTAGAATTATTAGGTAAACTTCCATTGTTCTTGCATCATTGTCATCAGCAGCAGCAGCAGCATTTGTGACTTCAACAAAAGCAAAGCTTACAAACTAAAAATATACTAGATTCTTGGACTTATTTCAAAAATTAAGACTTTTTAAAAGAGACTCATTTTAAACTTCTAACAAGGATATACTAGCATTAAAACAGAAAACATGTAAACTAACAAAATAAAAGTGAAAGATTTAAATATACTATAAGGTGAAAATTCAAAGTTTATGATATTCTTACTATACACCAAATGAAAACTATATTTTAATTTTTAAATGTCATTCCTTCTCATATTCCCTTACCTTTTATTGATATATATACTTGAAGGAGATGTACAAAATTAAAGAGAATATTAGCAGAGAAATAAAGCAGGAGATTTATTTATTATTAAAAAGAAAATAAAACCACCATAAAATTGAAAGCCATCTTAAGAAAAGACCCAATAAACATAACAATTTCTGTTTGTACAAAGTATCAAACACATGAATATTGTGAAGATATGTTGATTCAGTTAGTTTTATTTACAAGTACTTCAAGGCAATGAAAAAAAAATTTTTTTAAATACAAGCATGCAAAAATACCCCAAAGAAACCAAGAGTATGTACTTGGAAACATTTGGAAAGTTAAAGCATTAAAGTTAAAATTGAGGGTAACCCCAGTTGTACTGATCATCTTATCAAATATACTGGCAGGTGGTTAATTAATTTTAGAAAATGACTCAATTTATATATTTGATAAGGTAATTTACAAATTACCTACCTCAGTGAAGTCAGTGAAACAGATAACTTCCAATTAAAA
Source organism: Neophocaena asiaeorientalis asiaeorientalis (assembly GCF_003031525.2). Lineage (NCBI taxonomy): Eukaryota > Metazoa > Chordata > Mammalia > Artiodactyla > Phocoenidae > Neophocaena > Neophocaena asiaeorientalis. The sequence continues at coordinate 259,334 of NW_020172832.1, forward strand.
ATATTAAATCATTTAAAAAATCTCTTTTATAAACAAATGGTAGCTTGCAATTTAGTTTTTATTAGGACATTACCATAGCTATCATGTGAATCACAAAATAAATGATGAATAATACAAACAATACATTAGTTCATTATATTTACTGAGTACCTAATACTTAAAAATCAAGCGATAGATCCTGGAAAGTAATCAAAAATATAAAAAGCATGTATGAAACACTATAAAATATTAAAATAGTAAATGTATGCAGTACACAAGATTAGAAAAGACTAGCAATTACGTGCTCATGTACCGTACTTAACCAAAAGTTCTGGTCCAAAGCACAGGCTCACGTGCTAATTGAGAAGAAGCACTTGGGAGTCTGAAAGCTGTGTGCTTGTTTTTGGCTTTCTTCAGCTAGTCCTACATTGGAAGTAGGGGCAAAAATTAGGTAAGCTGTTGGTTAGTGAAGTACTAACTGTTTTGCACCAATCGCTTCACTGTGGTTTGGCTTCCTGGATTGGTTTCTCCAAATTGTGGGTCAGTTCTATTTTTTATATGGTCCAGGTGTTATCCCTTTGTATATTCAGTCTCTCATTACTTAGGCAAGGCATATCTATATCTATATTATCTATATCTATGGTAGTTATAATAAATATCCAAAATAACTTTAACATTATAGATAAGACTAGTTATTTGTTGTTTAGATGGCTGGATTTTTCAGAGATGGACATCTGGTTTATGGGGAGGGAAATAAAATTAATCTTAAAATCACATTTAGTTCAATTTAGTTGAGATTGAATATATTCAGGCCACTAGGACTTACATGAAAAGAGAGAATAAACATGTAGAGAAATTGATAGGATCATGAAATGGTTTGCATTCTTTTGACCAAAGAAGTGAGGCAAGGCAATAAGAGAATAGAAATTTAATTACTACAATATTGGAGCTAAGAAATAAGTAAAAGTTTAACATGCTATGTACCCTTGCCTTCCTCCTCACTTCATGATCATGACAGGTAAATAAAGTAACCAGAATATATAGTCAGAATCACTTTTCATCTCTCTAACTCTGTGAAAGGTCTATAGAAAATTTTGAGAAACTGTTAGGATAAAGACAAATTGGCCTTAATAAATAATTTATTTGAATTAAATGAAATTAATTTGAGTAAAGAATGTAAGACTTACTTTAAGTCTTTATGCCTATGAGCATTTCTGCATTGTGAGAATCTATTCTTTCTCCCACAAATTCTGGTCCAGTTACTATAGATATGATTGCACATATTCATTGTCTTTCCTGTTTTATTTATTGGCAAGTCTTCCTAAAATAAAATCCTTGAACTAAGAAATAGAGGAGGCTCATTCTCTTTGTTCTATATGTAACTTGGCCTGTGTCTGGAAAATTTAAATAGCCAACTACTTAGATTGCCCTCTATCTTTACTGTCACTCAGGTTTCAGTACAGGTAGGCCATAATAGTAGAACACAAGTTTACTGTCAAGTGTTTCTTAAATCTATATAGTTTTAAGTTTTCCTCTGATGATTCAATACTGAATATTCTACAAGAGTTAAGTACTTCTCTGTGGAAGCCCTACTATCATGACACGTAAGACCTGATTCCTGTACTTGTGCATGTGCTTATTACAGAAAAGTAGACATGTGCACACATAACTCGCATAAAGTATTAAAAGTATGTAATATCATAGAGATACCATAAAGTCCTACAAGTTTTCACAGTAGATAGCATGTGTTTTTGCTTGAAGTAAAGAGTTCATGGATCAAAAATGGCTTTATGGAGGGGGTAGGATTGAACTGGAGGTTGAGGATAGAATAAATTTATATTTGGGAAATAGACAAACGCGCTGTGGAAGATTTTTTTTTTTTAATAAAGGAAAACAGGTGATAAAAACATAGAAGCTAGAAACTTGTTCGGCAAGAATTTAGATTTTTCTGGGGTACAGTGAAAATGAACCTGGAAAGATAAAGAATGAAACATGAATGCCCTAGCAAAGACTTCTGATGGCCTCTAAACTATTGAAGTGACCTGAGCTTTACAAAACTTTCTTGTGTCTGAACCAATTCACATGATGCCCATCTTCTACATGTCTAAAGTTTGACTTGGGGGAATGATAAAGTAAGTGCACAGAAGGCATGCAATGGGTAGGCTAACACACATGTTCTAAGAAATGCACACTTCACTGATTAAATCCATGCTTTTACTGTAGCAAAACTATTGGAAACTATTACTTCCCTACTTTAGATTTTACTTGACATTAACAAATTCTATTTTCTACAGTGTAATTTTATAACTTTTATTGATTTAATACTGCTTTAAAAATTAGCATTGTTTCAAGGTATAACTGGCAAAAACACAAAAAGTTTCATATCCTTGATGACCAGAATCCGTGCACTGTCTCATCCCTAAAAGACAAACAATGGGAAGTACTTCCAGCTGTCATGAAATAATTATGTTTCTGCAGGTACTGTTGTCAAGGTAAGGTTGTCTAGAATTATTTTGTTAGGTTCTCATTCTTAGTGAGTCAGTTTAATAACCATCATTACGGAAGCAAATTGTAATTACAAATAATGATTGTTTGGGAAATAGAAATTGAGCAGAATCAGCTAATGGCCAGTTTCTATTCAACTTGCAGTTTGCATTTCTCATTTTATGACAAAATATTACTGGAAAGAGAATGAAAAGCAAACACTGCATTTCTATAATTTTATATTTTAAATAAAAAGTATAAATTGTAGACCTCCTGAATTTTTTTTTTAACTAGTAGCTGTCCAAAAGCAAGGATGTATACTATACAATAAGGTAAGAGAATTACCACATGAGGTCTGGAGTCTATGACAAGGGACAAGAATTTTTGAAGCTTTGACATATAAGACTGTCTAGATTATTTTTGCTTAACATTTCATGTTACAACCATAATTAATTGAGGAAAATAACTAAGATTTTGACTAACAATACCAGCTTCTTGCCTTTCATTAGTTTCAAATGACTGGACCTCCCTTCATAACCCCTTGTCCATCTGTCTTTATATTTTGAAGCCATCATGCCAAGTCTCCATACTTCATATGTTATGGCTGATATTTCTGTCTGGAAAATACTGAATCTTTGTCTATCTTGCAGGAGAGCTTTATTTACCATTGGCCATGTGTCAATATGGAAAGAGTACAGCTGAGGGTGTCAACAATTCTAGTGTAATATCAGTGGTCCTACGTGAAACATCTTTCACAGTAGACATGCGGACAGAGTCACCCCACCTCAGGATTTCCTCCTGCTGTATCTCTATCTCTGATTAAGCTTTCTAATCCCCACTATTCATTCTCCTAATACCACCTGCTCTGGAAGTTCTGAGATAAAAATGAGCTTATTTGATTAATGTTCATTTTCTCCTAATTTAGGAAGATAGGGAAACTTCCCTTGCTCATACCCAATAAATTATTCTCCTTTTTGTTTTTGCATTACACCCAACAAACTATACTTTGCAACTCAATTACCTCCAGATTTAAACACATATAATCTTTTTTTTTTTCAGAGAGAACGAATCCCATGATATGTTTTTCCAATCTGTGTGTTTTAATTGTATTGTAGTAAAGTATACATAACATAAAATTTACCATTTCAATCATTTTTCAGCATAGCAAACAATATTTTTAAGGAATACCTGTGACAGGAACTTAGGGGAGGGTGAATCATCTTATAATTCCCTGTATCTCATAGTCAGCAGTTTTCAAAAGAAGAATCTTTGCAATTAAGTGGCTCAGTTTTTCAGCACTCTTTTTTCTTTCTGTATATTTTTTCTTACTATCACCCAAATCTTATGGCCTGTATAGGTAGGTGTGACTATTCCACAGTCCCCATGTACTTCTTCCCTTCCATATTTGCTTATGGTTCTGAGTTCTTCTAAAGTTGTAAATATAGGTTTTCTTTGGTCCTATTTTACCTAATGGAGTTTCTGCCTCCTAAACCCCATTTGTGAATGTAATGTTTCACAAGCAGATGGAGAATGATTTACTTCAAATTTTGACAACACTCTATTGGTATCCACAGGAAATGTTGGTAAAGCCATAAAGATTAATTAGGCAGGTAACATGATTAATGTTTATTTAACCTTTATGTTCAGACTTAATATATATTTTAATTCTGGCACTTACTGGCTGTGTGACAATTGACATGTTACTTTTTTCTCAGCCTCAATTTCCTCATCTCCAAAATGAGCATAATTATGACTGATCTCATTTTATAGAAAAGATCATTAATCTCCACCAGTTCCTTAATTCTGTCTACCAATCACACTACATTTCTCTGGCTCATTCAATTTTCCACTCTTCTAGATGACTATTTCATTCTTTCATTTCTTTTGTCAAAAATGCAGCACCTTTCCCCTCATCTACATTATCAACCGTCAACCTTGCTTCCTACTTTGCTAAGAAAGAAAAAACAATGAAAAAATATCAACACCCTCCCACTATCACATATAGCCTCACTAACTTGTGTCTGTGCTCTTGTACTTTGCCTTCTTGCCTCAGAGTAAGTATGACTTCTCTGCTCTTTACAGAAGCCAGCTGCTTTTCTGCACCAGATCCATCCCCTCCCTTCCTACTTAAGGACATCATTTCAGATTTTTCCCTTCTGTTTTGCATAATTAGGTATTTATTTCTCTCCAATCCACTGGAACTTTCACATCAATAAATACACAGGCTCTATTTCTTCTACCGTAATAAAATCCTCTCTTGAACCATTGTCTCTCTCCAGCTACTACCCTGTTTCTTTCCTTCTCTTTCCTTCTTAAAAGAGTTTTCTATATTTGCTCTCTCCATAAATCATCTCCTGTTTACTGAGCCACTCTATCAAAATTATTCTCTCAAAGTCAGCAATAACTTTTGCATTAAGAAATCCATTAGTAAGTTTCTTCTTCTTAAAATACTCACTAGCATTCTTAATTCTCTGGTTTTCTCCCTACTCCACTGGCTTCCTTTGATGAGTATTCTGTTCATTCATCTCCATCTCTCTATACACCAAACATTGGCCGAGGTACAATCCTTGGACCTTTCCCCTTTTCTATATATATACAATCCCTTTTGCACTCATCCAGTTTCATGGTTCATTAAGCATCATCTATTTACTAACACCTTCCAAATTTACATCTTCAGCTTTGATCTACCCCTGAAATCCAGGCTTATGTCTGCAGCTGCTTACTTGATATTACATTTGGCTGTTTAACTGGCATCTCAAACTCAACAGATCAAAAAATAAACTTCCGATAGTCTCACTGTAGTCTTTGCATTTCAATAAATTTTCATTCTCTCTTTCCAGATGCTCAAGCTAAATTCTTCAGCTCCTTTCCTTTCCTCACATCTGATATTCAAAAGCTCATCAAAATCTCACTATCTTTGCTTTCCATCCAGTAAGTGACCACGTCTCAACACCCCCATAATCCCTGCAGTTATAAAGCCACTGGTCCAAGCCATCATCAGCCCTCAGATGAGTTATCACAATAGCTTCCTATCTCATCTCCCTGCTTCCCTCTCTTTTCAATAATTCTCATCATGGAGCTGAAGTGTTTCTCAGTAGATATATGTCACTCTTCTGCTGAAATTAATTCAAATAATTTTTATCTCACTCATAGTAAAAACCAAAGTCCTTACTAATAGCCAAAATCTTTTGGTATCTGAAACCTCGTCTCCATCCTCTCTTTATGATCTAAAACTTCCCAGTACTTCCTCCTTTAGGCCATACTGTCTTTCTTGCTGCTTCCAAACACACCAGGCAAGCCTCCACCAAGAGATTTGCCCTTGTCCTTCCTTCTATCTGGGATGCTCTTCTCCAGATGTTTGCATTGCTCAATCTCTCATATACTTTACATTTTTATTAAAATACCATCTTCTAAGGGAGACCTGCTCTGACTATCCAATCTAAATTTGTGCCTTCTCCCAACCACACACTTTCCATTCCCTTTCCCTGCTTTTAAAAAATAACATCTATCTCCACATAACATTTTGCATTTTAATAATTTGCTATGCTTATTTTCTGCTGCTCCCCTCTCCCTATCAACACCAGAATATAAGATCCACGAGGGTGGGAACTTTATGCTTTTTTTAAAAAGTGCTATATTGTCAGAATTTAAAAGTGACTAGAACACAGTAGTTATACATAGGTATTAATTAATTCAAATAATATCTATCTCAAGGGGTTGTTGAAAAACTCAGAGGAGATAATGTACACAATCTCTGAGCACATTCCGTATATACTAGAACGTCAGTAACTGCTTTCTATTATCAAGGAGAGTCTTTGAAACCTCAGAGAGATAATCAAGCTTTAGAATATGAAGGTAGGCATCTCAGTCCAGTGAGAGAAGAAGGTATATTAATCTCCATCATCAGTATCTGAGGGACATTTGATTGCGAGAGTCAATAGAAGACTGTTTACCTTTTTGCTTTCCTAAACAGAAAGTAATTTTAATTAAATTTAAAAGGATAGCAGCTGTCACTTGGATTGCAGATTTAGATAGCTATTTTTTTCCTAGAATAATTACCCTCCTGTTTTTCCATTACATTAAACATTATGGTATAGAAGTATATCTCATTTCATTTTGGTTTTATAAACAGTAAATATAAATTTCATAATACAAGTTTAATGTTATTAAATTTATTTCCAGTCTTTATTATACAATTTTAGTGATTATGATGAGGAATCTTTGCAGTCAAAAATACTCTGCAATTAATGAGATGTTTAGCTGTCTGTTTAAAAGAAGTAATATTGTCTAATTTTCACTCAAATAGCCCTTCTTATAAAGATTATTTGCAGCAGTTATTTATCAGTTTATATATATATATATATATATATAGTTTTATGAATGAGAAGTAAAACTTTCTCTGTTTTCAAGATAAATACTCCATATCTTTGTATCAATTAGTGGTGACAAAAATTGAAATGTGATTTATAACAACTTACCCTTAATGAGGCTAGAGCGATGGGATAAGGAAAAATAATAACTCTTTGAATGCTCTCTAATTATGTCTCTAGCAAATTTAAATGTTCGTGTACAAATTATATTTTGCTTCTAAAAATGTTTTGCTTAGCAATTTTTTGAGGTACTGCCACAATCAAAAAAGAAATAAACACTTAAACTCTTACAACTATATTTTTTAATATATTATTTTCTTTTTAAATTATTGTGATGGAACTATGGGTTGGCTCTTGTAAGTATCTTCAGGTTAGAAACATATGCTCCAGTCCTTGCAGCATCTAATCTGAGATCTGGTACATTCCAAATGCTCATAAAATTTATTTGATATGATTTGTTGAAGTTTATCGAAAACTCCTTTTTATAATATGGTCAAATATATTTCCTATACACTATAGCATATTATATTCTCTTTATTCTTCCCATTCTTTTAATCCAAAAATATAAAGACTTAAAATTGTTTTAGAATGAATAAATATTTGCAGAAAAGGAACATTTAATTATTTGATATTACCTTTTTAAAAATGTTTACAAATTTTAAAAAGATGTGAGGCTTATTTATTTTCTGTGTTGTAAAATATAAAATGGAAACACAGCTAGACATGCTTTAACTCTTAGTGGAATCCAAAGACATTTTGAGAAAAACAACTTTTTGTGGAAAATAAAACATATCATCTTTTAAACTTGGAAATGTAAAAAAGAACAAATAAATATTTTTACTATATATTAGATTCAGAAAGAAAAGTTTTAGAGACTTGAACACTGAAACATGCAATCTCTAAAGTTAATGAGTAAGAGCTATGGGGGAAAAATATTCTCTTATTTGCTGTATCTTCATTGTATTTATAGCATTTTTTTCATTGTATTGCCATGATATCCCAGCGAGAAATTGGCTAAAATATCGTTTCCAAGAGTCTCTTTCTGATGTCTTTTTGTTAAGACATAATTATATTTCCCAAATAGATGATAATTTTTTCAAGGTCATGTTGACATTTTTGTGTGCGTGGCAAAGGAGGGGCACAGTGACTCGCTGATACATCTTGACTGTAATATTAAAATGAGTGGAGTCATGGGTATGAAATGTACAGTTTGGGGAATATAGTCAATAACTATGTAATATCTTTGTATGGTGAGAGGTTGTAACTAGACTTCTTATGGTGATCATTTTGAACTGTATAGAAACATTCAATCACGATGTTGTATACCAGGAACTAACATACTGTTGTAGGTCGATTATACTTCAAAAACAAACAAATTCATAGAAAAAGAGATCAAATTTGTGGTTACCAAATGTGGGGATTGGGGGAGGGGGAATTGGGTAAATGTAGGCAAAAGTACACACTTTTCATTATAAGATTAAAAATTACTAGGGATATAATGTACAACATGATAAACATAATGAGCACTGCTCTATGTTGTACATGAAAGTTGTCAAGAGAGTCAATCCTAAGAATTCTCATCACAAGGAAAGCAATTTTTTTTCTTTGCCTTTTATTTTTTGTCTACATGGGATGATGGGTGTTCACTAAATTTATTGTGGAAATCATTTCATGATTATATAAGTCAAATCTTTATGCTGCTCACCTTAAACTTAGACAATGCTGTATGTCAATTACATCTCAAGAAAACTGGAAGAGGGAGTTCCCTGGGGGCCTAGTGGTTAAGATTCCGGGCTTTCATTTGCCATGGCTGGGTTCAATCCCTGGTCGTGCAAGCTGTGCAGTGCAGGCACAAAAACAAACAAACAAAAAAACTGGAAGAAAAAAAAAGAGTAGGTACAGTAGCTCCATTAGAAAATTTAACAAAATTACACATTTTGCAAAGAAAATAAAATTACCAAAATTAATACAAAATTGTAAACAAATATAAATATAATTTTAACCATCTTACCAAGAAATCTATCCAGCACTCAAAAATCTGTGCACAAAGAAAGCACCAGCCACAAAGTTTTACACTGAATTTTACCAGACTTTCAAGGAAATGAGATGCCATATCTAATACCATTTTTTTTTCTGACAATAATAGATAGGGAAAACCTCTCACATTTTTTGTCACGTTATAGCAATATCCAAAACTATCTGCCCAAAATGTTCATGTCTTTATTAAAACATAAGTATATTTAATTCATCAATGTATAAATAAAATAGTATATTGTGACCAAGTAAGTTTTAAACCAAAAAAGCATGGATGATCAAATATTAAGAAAACTGTTCATATACATTTGAATATTAATAGAGTATTATTTTGTCCATGTTATAAACATTTAATACATGCAAATAGAAGGGATTTTTTGGGTAACTAACCAAAATGTTCACCTAAAACTCTAGTAATTTTGTTATTTGTTGCAACATTAAAACCATTTTCATTTTGATTAAAAAACTGGGATTGAGAATGCGATCAGAGCTTCTATTCAGTATTTTATTAGTGGTTCTAGTCAACACAATAAAAGGAGAAAACAATAGGATATAAAGGTTAGAAAGCCAGAAAATAATTTACAGAAGAATTGTATATCAATAAAACTATTGTTTCCATAGAAACTTATTATAATGAAATTCTAAAAGTGTACACATGCTGAAAGGTCACTGTACAAAAATTATCAATGTTCTTTTACACCAGCAAACAATATAGGAATAAACAGATACACAAAAAAAGTTTATTACACCTAGTAAAATTTTAGATTTGTATATTTCAGCCATTCTACATTCAGGTATATACTTGAAAAACCTAGAGACATATTCACCAATATATGAGGACTTGGATAAGCCTATTTATTTATTATAGACTAATGTGTTGTGAAATTATAAAATATGGATGAGAAAGAAATTCACCAATTGAAAAAATTGTGGCTACTTCTGGGGTGGAAGAAGAAGAATAAAATTAGGGAATTTTTAAAAGAGGAGACAGAAGAGTTAAACAATATGATCAATGAGATAGATTTATAGATACATATTAGATTTATAGAGTGATAATAGAGGATACGTCACCTTTTCAAATCAGTATCAACATTTAAAACTGATTATGAGAGAGGAAACATTAGTAATTTTCGTGAAATAGAAAGATATTCTCTGATCACAAAGCAGTAAAATGGAAATCATAAGTAAAATAAAAGTTCCTTCCACAAGAAAATTTTAAAAAAACGCTTTTATTAAAAAATCAATTGGGTGAGAAGAGAAATACAAATCTAAAAATCCCCAGATAGTTATAATATTCATTCTTTTCAACCTATAAGAGACAGAGTTGTTTTGAAGCATAGGCAATAATAAAAAGCTCTGTAAGCTATTTTAAAAGACTAAAAGTCTTATTACCAAACTGGATAATAAAACTACCACAAGTCAATGTCACTTCCACATATAAATGTAAATATCTTAAATAAAACATTAAAAATGTAAACTGTGCTATAGAAAAATGAATTAGGGCCATAACTTTTTAGCCAAAGGAATGGAAATTTGATTTGAAAATCTAAAATATATTAATTTAATTAACTGCATTAGTGGATAATAGAAGAAAAAAATCTCATGACCAATTTAAGAGATATTCCCCCCAAACCCTTAATAAAATGTAACACCTATAGCCATTTCTGTTACTGTTTAAAAATGTACAAGACATCCAAGCCAATTTGATAAATAGAATAAAATTATGTTTTAAGTAATCTATTGAGAGAGGAGACAAAATTTTTATTTTCAGAAATTATTACCAAAACCTCAAATCTCTTAGGTCAGTGTGCTCATTCTTCTAGAACTATCTTCTTATAATACTCTCTTAGCTATGAAATATACATAAACATTACACATGCATGTAAACACATGGGTGTATGTATAGGTACACTTATGCCCGTAAATATGTGCTGTGTATCAATTTGTGTATCAATATTTTAGTAACTTTACTTTCTAGCACACAAAAAAAGCTATTTCAGACACATCTTTTATTCTCCAACTCCAGCTGTGGAATCAGTGTGTTTTAATTTGTCTGTTTTACTGTATAAAATAGCAATATGGGTCCAAAGGTGAAAATTGTGCCGAAAGGAAATCAGAATGTCATCTCCACACTTCTGTCTTTTCAACCCTCTTGCTACATACTCTCCATAGGTAATCAATATCATTAGTATTTGGTTTGTCTTCTCTCTTTTTGTTTTTGAAAACAAAGAGCAAATACATTTATTTTTTGCCAAACTTTTTATTAAGTGAAAAAAGGGACTCATTATATTCTTTTGTACTTTGCTTCTTTTATTTAAAAATATATCCTTGAAATCACTCCATATGTCATAAAAATCATCACCATTTTTTATAACTATATAATACTTCATTACACAGGTTGGTTGTGCTATCTTTATTCAATCACTTTCTGATGTGTGGGCATTGTGTTTCATTTTTTCCTTTTTATGTTTTTAATTACATATAATATTGCACGGATAATAATGCAAATATGTATTTTCAAGTTGTTGATGTTTCTTCAGCCTAAATTCATAGAGGTGAATCTGCTGTGTCAAAAGTTAAATGCTAATGTCCTATTGTTAGAAATTGCAAAACTCCTCTCTAGTTTGAAATGTGTATGAGCATCCATTATCCACAAATTCACACTCAGAATGTACTGTCATACAGTCTAATTTTTAGCAATTTGGGAGGTGGAAGGTGAAAAATTGAATCACAAGTGTAGTTTAAATTGCATTTCTCTAACTATGAATTATAACTCTACTGCTGAATTATAGTACTAGCTTTTGTTGTTTTTTTTCTTTCTTTTTCTTTTTTTAATCTTTATTGGAGTATAATTGCTTTACAATGGTGTGTTAGTTTCTGCTTTATAACAAAGTGAATCAGTTATACATATACATATGTTCCCATATCTCTTCCCGCTTGCGTCTACCTCCCTCCCACACTCCCTATTGCACCCCTCTAGGTGGTCACAAAGCACCAAGCTGATCTCCCTGTGCTATGCAGCTGCTTCCCACTAGCTATCTATTTTAAGTTTGGTAGTATATATATGTCCATGCCACTCTCTCACATTGTCACAGCTTACCCTTCCCCCTCCCCATATCCTCAAGTCCATTCTCTAGTAAGTCTGTGTCTTTATTCCTGTCTTACCACTAGGTTCTTCATGACATTTTTTTTTCTTAAATTCCATATATATGTGTTAGCATAAGGTACTTGTCGTTCTCTTTCTGACTTACTTCACTCTGTATGACAGACTCTAGGTCCAACCACCTCACTACAAATAGCTCAATTTCGTTTCTTTTTATGGCTGAGTAATATTCCATTGTATATATGTGCCACATCTTCTTTATCCATTCATCCGATGATGGACACTTAGGTTGCTTCCATCTCCGGGCTATTGTAAATAGAGCTGCAATGAACATTTGGGTACATGACTCTTTTGGAATTATGGTTTTCTCAGGGAATATGCCCAGTAGTGGGATTGCTGAGTCATATGGTAGTTCTATTTGTGGTTTTTTAAGGATATTGAAGCATCCTTGCATTCCTGGAATAAACCCCACTTGATCATGGTGTATGATCCTTTTAATGTGCTGTTGGATTCTGTTTGCTAGTATTTTGTTGAGGATTTTTGCATCTATATTCATCAGTGATATTGGCCTGTAGTTTTCTTTCTTTGTGACATCCTCGTCTGGTTTTGGTATCAGGGTGATGGTGGCCTCATAGAATGAGTTTGGGAGTGTTCCTCCCTCTGCTATATTTTGGAAGAGTTTGAGAAGGATAGGTGTTAGCTCTTCTCTAAATGTTTGATAGAATTCGCCTGTGAAACCATCTGGTCCTGGGCTTTTGTTTGTTGGAAGATTTTAAATCACAGTTTCAATTTCAGTGCTTGTGATTGGTCTGTTCATATTTTCTGTTTCTTCCTGATTCAGTCTTGG
>NW_020172832.1:272844-273050 GCF_003031525.2 Neophocaena asiaeorientalis asiaeorientalis
TGTTCCTGTCTTGCTAGTTGTTTGGCATAGGATGTCCAGCATTGTAGCTTGCTGGTCATTGAGTGAAGCTGGGTGTTTGTGTTGAGATTGGGATCTCTGGGAGATTTTCACCATTTAATATTATGTGGAGCTGGGAGGTCTCTTGTGGACCAGTGTCCTGAAGTTGGCTCTCCCACCTCAGAGGCACAGCACTGACTGCTGGCTGC
>NW_020172832.1:273203-330321 GCF_003031525.2 Neophocaena asiaeorientalis asiaeorientalis
AGGAAGGAAGGGGATAAAAGAAAAGAAAATAAAGTAAGGTAAAATAAAATAAAGTTATTAAAATAAAAAAATAGGGCTTCCCTGACAGCACAGTTGTTGAGGGTCCACCTGCCGATGCAGGGAACGTGGGTTCATGCCTTGGTCCGGGAGGATCCCGCGTGCTACGGAGTGGCTGGGCCCGAGAGCCATGGCCACTGGGCCTGCACATCCGGTGCCTGTGCTCCGCAGCAGGAGAGGCCACAGCAGTGAGAGGCCCGCGTACCGCAAAATAAAATAATAATAATTAAGAAATAAATTATTTTTGAAAAGTAAAAAAAAAAAAAACAACGGACAGATAGAACCCTAGGACAAATGGTGAAAGTATAGCTATACAGACAAAATCTCAGACAGAAGCATACACATACACAGTCACAAAAAGAGGAAAAGGGGAAAAAATAATAAATCTTGCTCTCAAAGTCCACCTCCTCAATTTGGGATGATTCGTTGTCTATTCAGTTATTCCACATATGCAGGGTACATCAAGTTGATTGTGGAGATTTAATCCGCTGCTCCTGAGGCTGCTGGGAGAGATTTCCCTTTCTCTTCTTTGTTCACACAGCTCCCGGGGTTCAGCTTTGGATTTGGCCCCGCCTCTGCATGTAGGTCACCTGAGGGCGTCTGTTGTTCGCTCAGACAGGACTGGGTTAAAGGATCCACTGATTCGGGGGCTCTGGCTCACTCAGGCCGGGGGAAGGGAGGGTTACGGAGTGTGGGGCGAGCCTGCGGCGGCAGAGGCCAGCATGACATTGCACCAGCCTGAGGTGCGCTGTGCGTTCTCCCTGGGAAGTTGTCCCTGGATCCCAGGAACCTGGCAGTGGTGGGCTGTACAGGCTCCCCAGAAGGGAGGTGTGGATAGTGACCTGTGCTTGCACACAGGCTTCTTGGTGGTGGCAGCAGCAGCCTTAGCATCTCATGCCTGTCTCTGGGGTCCATGCTGTTAGCCGCGGCTCGCACCCATCTTTGGAGCTCCTTTAAGCAGCGCTCTTAATCCCCTCTCCTCACGCACCAGGAAATAAAGAGGGAAGAAAAAGTCTCTTGCCTCTTCGGCAGGTCCAGACTTTTTCCTGGACTCCCTCCCGGCTAGCCGTGGTGCACTAACCCCTTCAGGGTGTATTCACGCCGCCAACCCCAGTACTCTCCCTGCGCTCCAGCCGTAGCCCGAGCCTCAGCTCCCGGCTCCGCCCGACCCGGAGTGTGTGCAGACAAGCCTCTCCCGCTGGTGAGTGCTGGTCGGCACCAATCCTCTGGGCGTAAATCTCTCTACTTTGCCCTCCGCACCCCTGTTGTTGTGCTCTCCTCCGCAGCTGCAAAGCTTCACCCCTCTGCCACCCGCAGTCTCCACCCGTGAAGGGGCTTCCTATTGTGTGGAAACCTTTCCTCCTTCACAGCTCCCCCCCACTGGTGTGGGTCCCGTCCCTATTCTTTTGTCTCTGTTTATTCTTTTATCTTTTGCCTACCCAGGTACGTGGGGAGTTTCTTGCCTTTTGGGAGGTCTGAGGTCTTCTGCCAGCGTTCAGTAGGTGTTCTGTAGGAGTTGTTCCACGTGTAGATGTATTTCTGGTGTACCTGTGGGGAGGAAGGTGATCTCCGCATCTTACTCTTCTGCCATCTTCCCCCTCTCCTTGTTTTGTTTTTCTTTTACAAATACCTTTTGGAGTCAGCCTGAAAGATGAACTCCAATGATTTCGCCTTTTGTTATTTTGTCCTTATATAGTGCCCTTCCACATTGAAACAGGGCTTACCCTTGTGACCAAAAGAATACTAGATATGGGGCTGTGTTGTAGTTCTGAAAATAAGCCATAAAAGGCATGCTAGCTTCTATCTTGAATTCCTGCTCTGTTCACTCTGGGAGAATCCAACTACCTTGCTAGGAGAACACTCAAATTGTCTTGTGGAGAACCCTATATCAAGACCAACTGAGGTCTCTCATCAATAGTTAATACTAAATTCCAAGCCCATGGGAGTGAGTCACCCAGAATGAAATCATTCAGCCTTCAGATAACTGCAGCCCTGGCTGATATCTGAATGTAACCTCATGAAAGATTCAAGTCAGAAATGCCCAGCCACTTTCTCCTAGTGTTGGTTCTGTGTAGAGGGTTTTCCCAGTTTCTGTTTGTCTGAAAATGTCTTTCATTGGTCAGTATCCTGAAGGCTATTTCCCACTGGAAATAAAATACTGTGTTGGCAGTTATTTCAGCACTTAGAAGATACGAGTCCATTATTTCTCTTGTGAATACAACTCATATTTTGTTGCTCCTTTCAACGTGAATTGTAGTTTTTTGTTACTTTTAAGACTTTTGACTTTTTTCTTAACAGTTTCATCGTGATGCTAAGTGTGGTTTTCTCAGCTCTATCCTGTTGGGTTTTGTAGAACTTCTAAAATCGTGTAAATGGATGTATTTTGTCCACTTTTTACAGTTTTTTGTTTTGTTTTGTTTTCTTGCGGTACACGGGCCTCTCACTGTTGTGGCCTCTCCCCTTGTGGAGCACAGGCTCTGGACGCACAGGGTCAGTGCCTACGGCTCGCGGGCCTAGCTGCTCCGTGGCATGTGGGATCTTCTCAGACCGGGACATGAACCCGTGTCCCCTGCATCGGCAGGTGGACTCTCACCCACTGCACCACCAGTGAAGCCCCACTTTTTTCAGTTTTATAAACTTTTTTTTATCTGTTGTCTCTTCTAATAGAGGCTTTGCCACATTCTCTCTTTCATTTTCTTCTGGATCAAACATTAGATATTTTCATCTATGACCACTATACCTCTTATTCTGTTTTATGTATTTTCAAACTATTTTTAGTCTCTCTGATTCAGTCTGCATTTTTTCTACCGACCTATCATTCTGTTCAAATATTACCTCTTCATTTGTGTCTAATTTGCTCTTATTTCCATCTATTGAATACATAATTTCAGCTATTATACTTTTCAGTTTTAGAAGTGCCACTTATTCTTTTTATAAATTTCATTTCTGAAATTTGGCTTCTTCTCATTTATGTTTTTGAATCTGCTATAAATAGTTAAAACAATTTTTGATAACACTGATATCTGGATCACCTAGGAGTCTCTTTCTATTTTTTTCGTGTTTCTCTTGGTCTTGTTCTTTTGATAAAACTCTAATGTTGCATTGAATGCAGACATTGTGTATGAAGCTCTGAATAATGTCATCTTCCTGGCAAAAGTGTATATTTTGGTTCTGGACATGATTAGAGAAAGGGTAGATGATCTGAATCAGTCTTGGATTGAGGTGATTCTAAGGTGTTTTGTATTTTATTTTGATTGGTTGATTTCCAGACTGTCTCCCTTTAGGATCTGTACTAAAATCCTACTGTTTTGTCTAGGGATCATCCTCCTTTTGTGCATAACAATTTTGACAACAAGCGGCCAAAAGCCATGTTTAGTTTCTGAGACTCTTAGACACTATTTTTTGTTTCATTGTCGGCCTTTTTCACTGCTGCATTCAAATAACAAAAATACGTTGAAAGGAAAAAGGTAGTGATTTGTATATTTTTTCCTGAGATCTAGTTAATTCCTAAATGCCTATATTTATCTCTTCAGCTATGACTGCATAAACCCTGTTATATTTCTCACCCTCTTAGTTATAGCTTTCTACTCAGCTCTTCAGCCTCTTTAGCTGTGCCACCTATGATATGACAAATATCTCTTGGGAAAAGTAGCAAAAATTTGAAGTTCATTTCATTTCATTTCCTCCTTATCACTGGGATATCAATACCTAATTCCATTTAAATTTTATCAAGATGTTCCCCTATATAGCATAAGGGTTGGTCCTGTCCTATAAGGTAGTCATATATAGCTAGAAGTGGAAATTTTCTTGCTGTCTTGTTTTTAAGGGTCATAGTATTAAATTCTACTTATAATTTTCTTCTTGATACCGTGAATATGTATATTAGCTTGTTTTGTGGGTTTTTCCTAACTTTTTATAGTTATATTTAAAGACTGGTGAGAGGGATCGTGACATCTGTCTTTTTTTCTGTACTGTTTACCAATAATTCATTACCAAAATTTTACCTTTCACATAATTTTGGATCAGTGTCTTCCTCGATTCCTGTTCATTAGAAACCCAGTTAGTCATTTTCTTCTACCTGTTAAGGCACATTGAAAAGTTTTTTGTTGTTGTTGTTTTACTTGTACTTGGATATTTAATTGTTGTTGTGTTGTTTTTATACTGTTAATATTTTTTTAGGGATTATAATTGTCCTAAATACAATGAGATAGACAATCACTAATAGAATAGGAAAAAATTATAATAGTGTACATTTTAATCCACTAACTAGTGATACTGTTGGGTATTGATACTTATACATCTTTACTTATAAAGATGACCCATTGAGCTAGAATCAGCACCACGTGTGTGTCAGGAGTTCTATTCATGATTCTTATTGACTTTATAACCTTGCCCACATTGCTCTAATATTTCTGAAACTCAATTTATATCCATTTTTGAATTTATTTTAGAGACAGACATAGGATTTTTTAAATAGTAATTACAGAGTTGAAAATTTGAATTGGGCATTAGAACAAAACAGTTTTTTTATGCCATTATCTTTATACATAATTATCTTTCTAAATATATATTCTGAAAAATATGTAAGAATGTAAAGAATGTCAGAAAAAACTGCAAATTTGCCAACCTAAAAAAGACAAAATAACTGTAATTTATCTACATGATGATTTTCCCAGCCTTTTTTGTATACTGAATTTTTTTGGATTCTATAAGCATCACTACCACAGCTCTTCTTTTATAATTACACAGTATTTAAGCTTTTGCTTATATTCAGTATTTCCAGAGCAGAAAATTTTATTTGTTCATGTGCCTGCTCATTCAGTCTTATTCAACTAGAAGAGAAGCAACTTCCTCTCTGTTCTGCTCTAATGGGCACACTTTGGCAAGTGTTTCTCAACAAGCTTCACCTTATTTCTCAAGGAATCAAGTGTTCTCTATGCAGGCAAAAGCTAGTAAATCAGCTGTAGTGTTAATCAGTAAAAGTAATCAGCCTCTGAAGCAAAACCTGTCAATTATAATGTGTAACAACAAGCTCTTGGATGGACTTTAAAACACAACTTAAAGAGTGAACACAGAGTTGTTCTGCTACACTATTTTTTCCACTTTATTCCAAGCAACATTAGAATTTTAGATGAGACTAGAAACAGATTCTTTGAGAGTCTGTGCACTGATGAGTCTGAAAAGGATGTAAAAAAGAATGAAAGAAGCAATGGAAATAGGTGTGAAAAAATTTTCTCTGCAATGTGATATAGCAAATGAAAATAAGCTCTGCTGTGTAATTCCAAATATGACTTTGTATGTGAAATAAAATTTATTTTTGTGGTTTATGCCATTCAAAGTTTTTCTCTAACATCCAGGTCAGTTTCTTTTGTGTAATTTCTCATCCTGTAATCAACTTCAGATTTAATGACATAATTCTATTTTTTTAAATTATTTGTTTGAATTTTCTGCACTTTATGCTTTGATGACATAGGTTTTCAAATTAATTGATTATATAAGGTACTTAATGTAGTAGAAAACCTAGAACATAAAAGCAATTTAACAATTAAAGCACTAAAGTAATTGAACAATTAATTATTAAATTAAAGAAATTAAATAAATTGTTAAAGAAATTTTTAAATAAGGTTGAAACAGGTATGTTTTGGGGGTGGTTAGAGGGGAAGAAATGAAAATCAAGAATAAAATCTACACTGATCTCATGTAATGAAGAATGAAGAAAAGTTTAGATGGGACATACATTATTTTTACCACTTTAAAAAAAAAACTTTTATCATTTAAAAATGCAATTATTGGGCTTCCCTGGTGGCACAGTGGTTGAGAGTCCACCTGCCGATGCGGGGGACACGGGCTCGTGCCCCGGTCCAGGAAGATCCCACATGCCACGGAGCGGCCAGGCCCGCGTGCCGTGGCCACTGAGCCTGCGCGTTCGGAGCCTGTGCTCCACAACAGGAGAGGCCACAACAGTGAGAGGCCTGCATACCACAAATAAATAAATAAATAAATAAAAATGCAATTATTTTAACCAATTTTTGATAAAATAATCTCCCCAATTCTATTAAATATAAAAATGTTAATGAAAAGTGATTTATAAACTTTAAAGTCTATGATAAGTACTTATTTTATCAGAAATTTCTAGTAATAACCACTTATTAAAATAGCACTAAGTAATATGCAAAGACTTCTAAATATTAGATCTCTAAATATTGCTAAACCACCATGGAATAATAAAAAAATAATAACTGTGACAAAAACAGTTAACAACACCATCATTTACTATATATAACTAGTATATATATATATTTTTGTTGTTGTTGTTGTTTTGGGGGGTACGCGGGCCTCTCACTGTTGTGGCCTTTCCCATTGCAGAGCACAGGCTCCGGATGTGCAGGCTCAGTGGCCATGGCTCACGGGCCCAGCTGCTCCGCGGCATGTGGGATCTTCCTGGACCAGGGCACGAACCCGTGTCCCCTGCATCGTCAGGTGGACTCTCAACCACTGCGTCACCAGGGAAGCCCTAGTATATATTTTTTGGCATATGGTTTATAGTTTATATGCAAGTCTATAAGTGGCCCTTTTATATATGAAAAACAAAACATGAAAACTTTATATTAGGGTATATTGGCAATGTTCCCACTCTGAGCTTCACCTTATATGTCTATAACCCGTAGGGAGCTGCAAAATATGTTTCAGGTTAAAGTACTCATATGAGTAACAGTCAGTCGGGGCAATAGGGCGATATAAAGTATGAAGAACTTTTGCTGTGGCAATCCCCTCACATTATGAGCTGCTGAAACAGCAGGTGGTGAGAGGCAATGGGAGTAGCAAAATACTAGTGTTGATCTGTATGGTTGGTTCAAGCACGTGACAGCCCACAGGGTCTGCCTTGCCTGCTGGGACTTTATTACCTGCCTCATTATGGACTTAGCCAGAGTTAAGCTGCTAACCTATATTACCTCTAACTGGCAAGGAAAATGTAGTGTCAGAGGCAAAATCATGTATGTGACCTGTCACATTAAGACTTGATGATGGATAAAGTTCAGGAGTTGTTCTGTCGAAGTAGTTTTTCAGTTACAAATAATATCCCTCCAGCAAGGATTTAATTATTTATTTTTGTAATCAAATGATATATGTAAAATTTGATGATCTATGTGTATAGATTTTCGTGTTCAGTGTTTAGCAATTGATATCCATCATTTATACCAGCTTCCAAAAGAGGTTCATTTTCCTGATATTTTTCAACCATACATGACAGGCTCTAGGCTCTTAGAAAAATGGTCTGTAAACATCTCCTTCCAAAGAGACTAAAGTTCATCAAGAAAGTGTTTACAGATCAGATTACCAAGTGTTTGTTTAATGATCTTATGCTTCTTAAAAAAAACACTCATTTAAAGTGTAAAGTATGTTCACTTACTCCTTAATATGATATAAAGCTTTTTTTGAAATAAGGGCAATGGAGTTTAATTCTCCATCTCTGCTGAAGTGATTGTAAACTTTCACTTCATATCATTTCAGCATTTTCTGGCAATCCCCAAGGGTTAAGAAATGGGTCCAGATAATAGTCTAATCATAATCATTTTTCTTACTAAAATTCTTTCTTTTCACACATTTAACCATTTAGAATAGCCATAACTCATTCATTTATGTTAGTGTGTGGTTTTTAAAATCCTGAAACAGGCAGAGTCCTTTAGCAGTTTCCACTGTATCAGTCTACTCTGTGCTACTTGGAATTTAGGAATCAGCAGCTACTTTCAACATCAATTCAACAGCCCACATCCAAGGTCACAGGGTGATAAGCTTAATTATAAGACTTAAACTTCTATCATGAGACCAATAATTTTGTCTTGATTGTTAAACTCTGCAAAAAATAACCTGCCTGTTCTATCTCAGCAAATGTGTTAGTTATTTACTGTTTCAACTTGCATAACTGACTGATGAACCCTAGGGACTTCTTCAAAGTCTATAACACAAGTGTTAATAACCATGCTTTAAACCTCTAACAGGAGTGTAAAATGCCTGTAAATGATGGTAAATCTCAGTGTGTGTAATGTGACCAATTTATAGTATCAAAGCACAGTCTTCTAAGGCTGAATCCTATCTGTCATGTATTTAAAAATCAAAGCTCTCAAAACTCGTGTGTGAAATGAAACTTTACAAAAGGTCTAAATTATGCAAATCCCCTTGGAACTTGTGAAAATAATTTACAACTTTAAATTTTACCCCTTATTTTTTCATCAGCATAAAGCAACTTAAGTGAAACAGTGAAATTTGCTATCACTTTCATATCAAATCTGTTAGAAATCTCTTCCCAAATTTCTTGAAGTTGAATAGCCTGATATCCACATCCTATATCCACAATATTATTTAATTTCTACATCCTTCATCCTTTCATATATAGCTGGAGTAACTTGAACATGAATATCAAATAAAAAGGAAGATACTCTAGAATAGAAAAGTAGTTAGAATGTCCATTTTATGTGTTTTATAATCATTTTTTGATTCAAGCTATTTAAGTAAAATGAAAATAAACAATAAAATTAACTTGAACAAGTATTAGAAATCAAAATTAAAATTCCTCCTAAATAATTTTGTTTTCATATATTAACTATGTTAATTAAATAGATTAGAATTAGTACATTCAGAATATGATGATTGATTCAAGTTAGTAAATTAAACATTGTGGTAGACAACCTTCTCCTCTGCTTCTAGGTGATAAAAACACTTAGCAAGACAAATTTCATGAGGCATCTCTGAAAAATGGCAAGTGGATTGGATAATATTAAAGAAGTTAACCAAATTATAAAATGTATAGGGCAGTATACTGAAAAAAGTATGACTGGTTTCACAGAAATTCCAAAAGTAGAATAGGTATTTCCCAGAAAGAGGAAGGTAACTGTTTCCTAGAGATGCCATAACAAATTAACCTAAGCTTTAGGGCTTAAACTACAGAAATTTATTCTTTCATAGTTCTGGATGCTGAAAGTCCAAAATCAAGGTATTGTCAGGGCTGTACTCCCTATAAAGGGGAGAATCTACATTTTGCCTCTTCAAGCTTCTGGTGGCTGTCAGCATTCCTTAGCTGTAGTCACATTATTCTAATCTCTGCCTTTGTCTTTATGTTGCCTTCTCAGCGTTTGTGTCTTTTTTTCTTCTGTCTGTGTCTTTCTTCTATTAGAGTACTTGTCATTGGATTTAGTGTCTACCTGGATAATTCAGAATGATCCCCTCATCTCAAAATCTTCAAATTAATCAGATCTTTAAACACCTTTTTTTCCAGATAAGATAATATTCATAGATTCCAGAGATTAGGACTTGGATATATTTGAGGGAGGTGGGGGACGACCAGTATTCAGTTCAGCACAGTAACTAACAGCTACGTTTTGTAATCTTGCTTTAGAATTACTCACAAAAAATAATCATAAACACTTTCTCACTGTTCAACTCCTCCCAGAACAAAGATTTAATAAAAGGACATTTATTCTTTTAGTTATAAGTAATTATTTTAGAATTGTGGTTAGAAGACCAAGAAAATGTGCCTAGGTTTGGTTATATCCAGTACAGCAGGCATGAGGAAATCAAGATTCTAAATTATCAAATACTAAAGTCTACTCTTCAGCAATAAATTCACATTCATTGGAGGTAAGATCAAATGTATCATCTTCAGCTGTGTGTCCACATTGACATACACGACCAACAGTAGCAATCATTAAAGGAAAACTATACTGTAAATCAATAAATATATACAAACAGGTTAAAAGATATGAAATACACACTCATTTGAGAATCACCAAAAGTTAAAATAGTGAACAGCATGAGAGAACAATATAACAATCTTAACCAACAAATCATCTCATATCCAAGAATAAAGATTTAATAGAGAAAACAGAATTTTAAAAAGTTAGAATAGGGCTTACCTGGTGGCGCAGTGGTTGAGAGTCCGCCTGCCGATGCAGGGGACATGGGTTTGTGCCCCGGTCCAGGAAGATCCCACATGCCGCGGAGCAGCTGGGCCCGTGAGCCATGGCCGCTGAGCCTGCGCGTCTGGAGCCTGTGCTCCGCAACTGGAGAGGCCACAACAGTGAGAGGCCCGCGTACTGCCAAAAGAAAAAAAAAAGTTAGAATAAACATGATTAATGACCTCAGCAAAATGTGAGACTAAACCTCTACCACTAATAATTATAAAACTTAGGTTAAAAAATTGAACATAAATAACTGACTCTTCGAAGGCATCAGAAAACATCAAAGACAGCCAGAACTCAAGGGGCTGAGATCTCAGAGAAGAGATAAGGAGGCTGAAGAAGCCCCAGATTCACCACTGCTAATGCTCCTCAGAGAATTTGATCACTTGCTGACTTCTGGAAAATATTTAAAAAGAAAGCAATAATCAAGAGCCTCCTAAGTTCTCCACAGGCAAGGGAGAAAATAATTACATACAGTTAAGCACAACGAAGCTGCCAGGAATTGAGACATTAAAATCCTGATAAAAAAAAAAGAGAAGAAACATAAAAACATACATGCATCTAATATTTTATATGCAATATGCTCATAAGGCATTGAACAACCCCTAATGGGCAAGTACAGGATACAAGAAATAGACAAACAAAGCAAAAAGCAGCTGTCCTATGGCTGAAAAGTTAATCGGACAATTCTGCAATATTGAGGTACTTTAAACATACTCCACTGGTTCTGTTTCTCTGAAGAACCCTGACTGACAGTCATCTCTTGTTAGCCTGGTGTTGACGGAAGGATGTAATTTATTTTTCTGATTTAGTCTTAGACAAGCACCAAATCCCTGAGTCTCAGCTATTTATTCTTCTCAGGGTCCCTGCCCCTCCCTGGATATATTTCTGGGCCTACCTTACATTTCTTTCCCTTCTCCAGGGACAGTTTTTTTTTTTACTTTTTGTTCTTTTCCTTCAGGTGCAGTATGTTCACCTCAGTGTCCAATGGCAACAGTGTTGTTCTCACCTCCACATATCAAGACTTTGATTCCTTAGGGGAGAGAGTGGAGAAGGGACCAAGTGGAATTGCATGCCCTTCATACCACAGCCACTGGTCTTCTTTTCTAGGTCTGAGACATTAAAAGGATATTTTCTTTTAACTTCATCCAGTAATATCTGTGACACCCACTGGGGCTCAAGGAGAAAGCTGTGAAGAGGATATGGACTCCCCCAGTTTCTGTGGTCCCCATGGGCTTCACGCATCCTCCCCAGCGTGCTCTTGATGACCACCACATCACACACCAAGCTAAATAAATTTTTCCTGGTATCCAAGTGCCTCATAAGCTATTGCCTGTGTTCAGTTTCTCCCTGGAGGCATCTCCTTAGATTTGGGATTAGTTTGTTGCCCTGCAACCTCAGTGATTAGGTAAGTTCAAGAAAGTTCTGAACTTGTAGCTTCTCTGGCTTTTTTTCCTTTATAAGCTTGGAAGCAACCCTCATTTTAGGTGGCTCATCCCTGAATAGAAGCCAGATGTCAACAGTAGACTTTTTTTTAAATTTGTTTATTTATTTATTTTTGGCCGTGTTGGGTCTTCTTTTCTGTGCGAGGGCTTTCTCTAGTTGCGGCAAGCGGGGGCCACTCTTCATTGCGGTGCACGGGCCTCTAACTATCGCGGCCTCTCGTTGCGGAACACAGGCTCCAGATGCACAGGCTCAGTAGTTGTGGCCCACGGGCCTAGTTGCTCCACAGCATGTGGGATCTTACCAGGCCAGGGCTCGAACCCGTGTCCCCTGCACTGGCAGGCAGATTCTCAACCACTGTGCCACCAGGGAAACCCAACAATAGACTTTTAGTTAAAATGCTTGGACAACTTGGTTGTCATTTGTAACTAGAAAAAGAATAATCCATATCTTACATCTTGCACAAAGGAAAAAAAATCCAGTTAGATTAGGGATACAAATGTAAAAAAATTAAAACATACAAGTATTACTAAGAAACATGGGTGAAATTCTCTTAAATCCTGGTGTAGGGAAAGGCTTTCTAACTATAACTCAAATACGGAGGCAATAAATGAAAAGATTAATGAATTTAAACATGTAAAAATTATTTAAAGCTTTTGTATTGGGACAATCAACATAAAATAATCAACAAAACCGTCAAAAGGGGAAGAAACGTTTGCAATATCTAAAACAAAGAACTAATATTTCTAGTACAGAAAAACTTAAAATTGATGCATTAAGGAGCAAAACTCTGACTGAAAATGAGAGAAAAATATATGAACAGGCAATGCAACAAAAAGATACATAATGGATTTTGAAAACGTGACAACATTTTCAAACTCATATTTGAAGAAATACAATCAAAGAACAATGAGATACTATTTCTTACTAGTGAAATTGGAAAAAAACATAAATATGAAAAAAAGAGTCTGTTGGTGAGGCTGTGCTATCAGGCATTCTCATCATTGCTGGTGGAAATACAAACGGGTATACTCCTTCTGGAAGGAATTTGATAATACCTAACAAAACTGTACATGAACTTAACTTTTGACCCAGAAATCCTACATTTAGGAATCTATCCTGAAGACGAACCTCTTACATGACAAGAATACATTTGAACAAGGTTATCTCTGTAGCATTATTTATAATTGCCAATATTGGAAATAACATAATGCCTAAATAGAAAAGAAGCCAAATAAACTACGGTAGTTTATGGTAGTTAAAGCTTTCAATCTAGGGGCTGTCACATGCCCAAACTAATAATTCATACTATGTGAAATGTCCTCACTTGAGGAATGGCTCTTGGCAATAGTTTTATTTACATCTCAATCAACATTATAAGCCTTATAATTAAAATCATAAATGATATAAGTGTGTTACATTTAGTGAAAACTGTGACTTGTTGCTATAGTGATGGGGGTGAGAGTGGGCTTTTTGGAAACAGTCTGGACTTTTGCATGAAAAGGATGTAAAGATTTAGTGACGTCTTTTAAAAATACCGCCTTTTAGGGACTTTCCTGGTGGCGCAGTGGTTAAGAATCTGCCTGCCAAGGCTGGGGACATGGGTTCAAGTCCTGGTCTGGGAAGATCCCACATGCTGCGAAGCAGCTAAGCCCATGTGCCACGACTACTGACCCTGTGCTCTAGAGCCCGTGAGCCACAACTACTGAAACCCACGCACCTAGAGCCCATGCTCCGCAACAAGAGAAGCCACTGCAATGAGAAGCCCTCACACCGCATAGAGTAGCCCCCACTTGCCACAACTAGAGAAAGCCTGCATGCAGCAATGAAGACCCAATGCAGCCAAAAATAAATAAAATAAATTTATAAAAAAATTTAAAAATAAAATCACCTTTTATATTTTGAAAATAGTCCTTACAAACACCTGGATGGGTAATATGAATTCTGTGAGATTTGCAGTCCTGCTGCTTAGAGATGGCACCTGAATTTTGATTCCTAAATGACTGTTTAGCCATGGGTTTCCTAGGACATTCCTTTTCTAATGTCAGTTATAAGGAAGTAGAATCTGGTCTCTGTTACTGTGTCATTTCTGCTTTAAGTGAAATTTCCCTGAGCTAGAAAGCAAGTAAGATTTTATTTTAATTTTATTGAAGCATAGTTGATTTAAAATGCATTAATTTCTGCTGTACAGCTAAGCGATTCAGTTATATATATATTCTTTTCCATTATGGTTTATCACAGAATATTGAATATGGTATGCTGTGTTATACAATATGACCTTGTTGTTTATCCATTCTATATGTAATAGTTTGCATCTGGTAATCCAAATATCCAGTCCATCTCTCCCCCACTCATACTCCCCCTTGGCAACCACAAGTCTGTTCACTTTGTCTGGAAGTCTGTTTCTGTTTTGTAGACATGTTCATTTGTGTCATATGTTAGATTCCACACATAAGTGATATCATATGGTAAATGCCTTCCTCTTTCTGACTTACTTCACTTAGTATGATAATCTCTAGGTCCATCCATTTGTTGCAAATAGCATTATTTCATTCTTTTTTATGGCTGAGTAATATTCATACACACACACACACACACACACACACACACACACCACATCTTCTTTATCCATCTGTCAATGGACATTTAGATTGTTTTCATGTCTTGGCTATTGTAAATAGTGTTTCTATGAACATAGGGGTGCATGTATCTTTTTGAATTATAGTTTTGTCCAGGTATATGCCCAGGAGTGGGATTGCTGGGTCATATGATAGTTCTATTTTTAGTTTTTTGAGGAACACCCATACTGTTTTTCATAGTGGCTGTACCAATTTACATTCCCACCAACAGTGTAAGAGGGTTCCCCTTTCTCCATACCCTTTCCAGCATTTACTATTTGTAGACATTTTAATGATAAACATTCTGACTGGTGTGAGGTGATATGTCATTTTAGTTTTGATTTGCATTTCTCTAATAATTGGTGATGATGAGATCTTTTCATTTGCCTATTGGCCATTTGTATGTCTTCTTTGGAGATGTGTCAATTTAGGTCTTCTGCCCACTTTTTGCTTGGGTTGTTTTTTTTGTTGTTGTTATTGAACTGCATGAGCTCTTTGTATATTTTGGAAATTAAGCCCATGTCGGTCATATCATTTGCAAATATTTTCTCCCAGTCCATCAGTTGTCTTTTCATTTTATTTATGGTTTCCTTTGCTGTACAAAAGCTTGTAAGTTTAATTAGGTCCCATTTGTTTATTTATTTATTTTTTATTCCTATTGCCTTGGGAGACTGACCTAAGAAAACATATGGTATGATTTAGGTCATATAATGTTTTGCCTATGATCTCTTCTAGGAGTTTTATGGTATCATGTCTTATATTTGTCTTTAAGCCATTTTGAGTTTATTTTTGTGTATGGTGTGAGGAAGTGTTCTAACTTCATTGATTTACATGTGGCTCTCCAGCTTTCCCAATACCACTTGCTGAAGAGATTGTCTTTTCTCTATTGTATATTCTTGCTTCTTTCATTGAAGATTAATTGACCATAGATGTGTAGGTTTTTTTCTTTTTATTCTGTTCCATTGATCCATATGTCTGTTTTTGTGCAAATACCATGCTGTTTTGATTACTGTAGCTTTGTAATATTGTCTGAAATCTGGGAGGGTTATGCCTCCTACTTTGTTCTTTTTCCTCAGGATTGCTTTGGCAATTCTGGGTCTTTTATGGTTCCATATAAATTTTAGGATTATTTGTTCTAGTTCTGTGAAAAATGTCATGGGTAATTTGATAGAGATCACATAAAATCTGTAGATTTCTGTGGGTAGTATGGCCATTTTAACAATATTAATTCTTCCAATCCAAGAGCATGGGGTATCTTTCCATTTATTTGAATCATCTTCAATTTCCTTTATTAATGTTTTGTAGTTCTCAGCATATAAGTCTTTCACCTCCTTGATGAGGTTTATTCCTAAGTATACTCTTTTTTTGATGATATTTTAAGGGGGATTGTTTGTTTACATTCCCTTTCTGATATTTCATTGTTGGTGTAAAGAAATGCAACCAATTTCTCTATGTTAATCTTGTATCCTGCTACCTTGCTGAATTCATTTATCAGTTCTGGTAGTTTTTGTGTGGAGTCTTTAGGGTTTTCTACATAGAGTATTATGTTATCTTTATATAATGATAATTTTATTTCTTCCCTACTAATTTTAATAACTTTTATTTCTTTTTCTTGTCTGATTGCTGTGGCTAGGACTTCCAATACTATATTGAATAGAAGTGGTGAGAGTGGGCATCCTTGTCTTGTTCCAGATTTTAGTGGGAAGGCTTTTAGCTTTTCACCAGTGAGTAGTATATTGGCTGTGGGTTTATCCTAAATAGCTTTTATTATGTTGAGATGTGTTCCCTCTATACCCGTTTTGGTAAGAGTTTTAATCATGAATAGATGTTGAATTTTGTCAAATGCTTTTTCTGCATCTATTGAGATAATCATGTGGTTTTTGTCTTTTCTTTTGTTGATGTGGTGTATCACATTGATTGATTTGCATATGTTGAACCATCCTGTGATCCTGGGATGAATCCAACTTGGTTATGGTGTATGATCTTTTTTATGTGTTTTTAGATTTGGTTTGCTAAGATTTTGTTGAGAATTTTTGCATCTATATTCATCAAAGATATTGGCCTGTAATTTTTCTTTTGGGTAGTGTCTTTGGTTTTGGTATCAATGTGATGGTGGCTTTGGGAGTGTTCCCTACTCTTCAATCTTTTGGAAGAGTTTGAGAAGGATCGGTATTAGTTCTTCTTTGCATGTTTGGTGGAATTCACCTGTGAAGCCATCTGGTCCTGGACTTTTGCTTGTAGGGAGTTTTTGCTTTGTTTTAAATTAGAGATTCTGTTTCATGTCTAGTGATTGGTCTGTTCAAGTTATCTGTTTCTTCTTGATTCCCTTTTGGTGGGCTGTATGCTTCTACAGAGTTGTCCATTTCTTCTAGGTTGTCAAATACGTTGGCATATAATTGTTCATAGTATTCTCTTATAGATTTTATTTGTATTTCTGCAGTATTAGTTGTGATTTCTCCTCTTTAATTTCTTATTTTGTTTGTTTGGGTTCTCTCTCTTTTCTTCTTGGTGAGCCTGGCCAGAGGTTTGTCTATTTTCTTTACCCTTTCAAAGAACAAACTCTTGGTTTTATTGATTAATATTGTTTTTTAAACTCTTTATTTCCTCTCTGATATTTATTATCTCCTTTTTTCTACTGACTTTAGGTTTTGTTTGTTATTCTTTTTCTGAGTCTTTTAGGTGTTGGGTTAGGTTGTTTATTTGAGATTTTTCTTGTTTCTTAAAGAAGGCCTTTATCACTATGAATTTCCCTCTAAGAACTGTTTTTGCTGTATCCCATAGATTTTGTATGGTTTTCTTTTCGTTGTCATTTGCCTCAAGGTATTTTTAATTGCTTCTTTGAATTCATCGTTGACCCACTGGATTTTTAGTAGCATGTTGTTTAGTCTCCATGAAATATTTTTTCTTATTTCTTTTTATGTGTTTGATTTTTAGTTTTATGCCATTGTGATCAGAAGAGATACTTGAAATAATTTCTATACTCTTAAATTTGTTGAGGTTTGTTTTGTGCCCTAATATATGGTCAATCCTAGAGAATATTCCATATGCATTTGAAAAGAATGTGTATTCTGCTTTTTTTTTGGATATAATGTCCTGAAAATATCAATTAAGTCTAACTATTCTATTGTATCATTTAGGATCTCTGTTGCCTTATTTTCTGTCTAGAAGATCTGTCCGTTGATGTGAGTAGGGTGTTAAAGTCTCCTACTATTATTGTATTCCTGTCAATTTCTCCCTTTATGTCTGTTAGTACTGTTTTATTTATTTGGGTGTTCCTATACTGGATGCATATATGTTGATAAGTATAATATCCTCTTCTTGTATTGATCCTTTTATCATTATATAGTGTCCTTCTTTATTTTTCTTTATAGCCTTTGTTTGAAAGTCTATTTGGCTGACATGAACATTGCAAACCCCACTTTGTCATTTCCATTTGCATGAAATATCTTTTTCCATCCCCTGACTTTCAGTCTACGTATGTGCTTTGCCCTAAAGTAGGTCTCTTGTAGGCAGCATATTGTAGGCTCTTGTTTTTTATCCAATATACCACTCTGTGTCTTTTGATTGGGGCATTTAGTCCATTGACATTTAAGGTAATTACTGATAGATACGTGCTAATTGCCATTTTAAACCATTGATTTTATATTTTTCTTTGTCCCTTTTTCTTTTTGCTTTTCCTTTTGTGGTTTGATTATTTTCTTTTGTATTATGCTTGTGTTCTTTTCAGTTTTTGTGCATCTATTCTATTTTTTTGATTTGTGGTTACCCTGTTTCTCAAGTATGTTAACTCCTTCCTATATCTACTTGCTTTAGACTGGTAGTCATATAGGCTCAAATACATTCTAGAAAAAAAAAAAATCTACATTTTCTTACCCCCCCCCCCACATTTTATGATTTTGATGTCCTCTTTTACATCTTCATGTTCAGCCTTTTGCTGTTCATTGTGGTTATTACGACTTTCACAGATTTTTTTTTTTTAATCTGTGTACTGGCTTATTTAAGTAATTTACTTTCCAGCTGTGATTTTCTCTTTCTTATAGATTCTTACTTCTTTTCTATTTAGAGAAGACTTTTCAATATTTCCTTTAGGATAGGTTTAGTATTGCTGTATTCTTTTAGTTTTTGCTTGTCTGAGAAATTCTTTATCTCTCCTTTTATTCTAAATGATAATCTTGCTGGGTAGAGTATCCTAGGTTGCAGATTTTTCCCTTTCAGGACTTTGAATGTATTTTGGCACTCCCTTCTGGCCTGCAACATTTCTGTAGAGAAATCAGCTGATAGACTTATGGGGGTTCCCTTGTGATTAACTCTTTGTTTTTCTCTTGCTGCCTTTAGAATCCTCTCTTTAACTTTTGCCATTTTAATATAATATGTCTTGGTGTAGCTCTGTTTGGGTTCATCTTGTTTGGGACTTTCTGTGCTTCCTGTACCTGGATATTTGTTTCTTTCTTTAAGTTTGGGAAATTTCCAGCCTTAATTTATTCAAATACATTTTCAATCCCCTTTTCTCTTTCTTCTCCTTTTGGGATCCCTATTATGCATAGATTGGCATGCTTTATACTATCCTATAGGTCTCTTACACTGTTTTTTTTTCTTTCAATTTGGCTTTCTGTCTGCTCTTCTGATTGGATGATTTCCATTATTTTATCTTCTTCCAGATCGCTTATTCATTCTTCTGCATTATTCATTCTGCTATCCTTTGCCTTTAGCTCAGCTTTTGTCTCAGTGAATGAGTTCTCTAATTTTTCTTGGTTCCTTTTTACAGTAATCTGTATTTCTATCACTATCTTTCTTAATTTCTTCAGTATTTCTATTATCTCCTTTTTGAACTCTGTGTCTATTAGACTGAAGAGGTCTGTTTCATTGTTCCTTCAGGGGAATTCTCTTAATTTTTAATTGGGAGTGGTTCCTCTGCTTCTTCATTTTACTTATATTTCTCTTGCTTTATGAGTTTAGGACAAACTGTTATCTACTCTGGTCTTGGAGGACTATTTTTATGTGGGAGTATCCCTGTGTAGCTGGCGTAGGTTTAGTATTTTTGGTGCGAGGGCTTTTTTTTTAGTATGGATGCCTGCTGCTTCTTTTCTCAGCTGGCCATTATCCCCTTGATAGGAGGTGTGACTGGCTTTGTGGTGACCAGGGCCTGCACTGGATATTGAGTGGGGCCTCCCCTTTGCTCTGTGGTTGTCACTGCCCTGTCCAAGACAGGGTCTGCTCCATAGTTGTTGGAGTAGAAGCCCCCAGATTCGTTTCTGAGCTGTGTTTCTGAGCTGCAGTGCAAGGTAGGTGGAATTAGAATGCTCCCACTGGGAGAGCAGCCACTGAATATTCATCCACCAGAGCTGTTCACTGGTGAGTATGCTCTGTTGTGTCACCTTTCAGCCATTGTGCAGGCTCACAAAGTACACTGTTGTTGGCCCCTCCCCTCAGGCCTGCTTCAACTGTGGGAGTGCTGGTAATTGGCCCTGGAATCTCTCAGGCATTGTTTTCACAAGGCCCCTAGTGAAGATCCACTGAAGTCATGTCCAAAGACTGTAGTAGTCACATACCTGGACCCACTGTGGGAGCTATGGAGGAAGCTGAGGCCCTGGCCCATCCCAGCCCACATGTGCACACACCCACAAAACCCACAGCTGCCAAGGCCAAGCCTGTCCCAGCCACAAGAACACCCGTTGTCTGCTTGGATGTCCTGCAGGTGCTGAATTTACAAAGCTGGTGGTGGAGGTATAAGTCTGTGGCTCGTGCAACCATGGGGAGAGATTTCAGCCCTGCTTCCTAAGTCATGTGGCCCCTGGGGCTCAGCTATGATTTCAGCCCCACATCTGTGAGTAGGCAACTCACTGGCACCTGCTCTTAGAGCCCACTGAGGCCGTGCCTACTGAGGTGGCGGCTGGGGCATAGGAGCCTGCTGAGGTGATGCCTGAGGCATGGGAGCCCACTGAGGTGGGAGCCTGCTGAGGTGGCAGCTAGGGCATGCAAGTCTGCCAAAGCAGAAGCCCACTGAGGTGGTGGCTGGAGAGCAGGAGCCCACTGAGGCAGTGGCTGGGGTGTGTGTTCCCAGAGCCCACAGGGCAATGGCATGGACCATCTGGGCAGGTCTCTCTCTGTTCTGCTTGCCACAAACAGTTGTTCGACTCTCCTCTGAGCCTCTGAAGCTCCTTTCTGTCCCGGCTGATCTCCCTGCCAGTGAAGGGGCTTCTGAGGGTGCAGGAGCCTTTGCTTTTTTACAGCTGCCTCCCAGGGGTGCAGGTCCAGTTCCACTTCCTCTTTTTTTTTTTTTCCTACTCAGTTACATGGAGATCTTTCTTGTCCTTTCAGGTGTTTGAGGTCTTATGCTAGTGTTCAGTAGGTATTCTATGAGAATTGTTCCATTTGTAGATGGATTTTTGATGTATTTTTGTGGGAGGAGGTAAGTTTTATGTCCTTCTACTCTGCCATCTTGATTCCTCCTCAGGTAAGTTTTCTGTAATCTGAGATGGTAAGAGAAAATAAAATACAAGGTAGAAAATATAATACAAGGTAAAAATAATAAAATATACATATTTTTAAAAACTATCTAATATAAAAAGAATATATTCTAACATTTTAATCATGTACAATCCCAAAATAGGAGGTATGAGTGATTAAGATTTTTTTTCTTTTAGATGAAACATATATAGAATTAAAAAGAAATTCATGTTCTCACCAACTGTAACTTTAAAATATTGACATTTTGCTATATTTGCTTTATAATTTTCCTTTTGGAAACCAATTAGTAATGCAGAGGAACTTTCTCATTGTTCCCCTCCTTCAACACATCAATTTGCCTTCTAAAGAAGAAATCACTCTGCTGAATTTTACCTGTATCTCCAGTTTATATAGTCATAGTTTTACTACTTTTATATCTATCCATCAGCAGCATATAGCAGGAGCTCTATTAACTGGTCACCAGTTTAGCAGATGGTTTTCCTCACCTCTGTAAAATATTTGATTTCCATAGGATATTGAATTTTCATAGATCATAATGTACTCTCTGATAATGGGTTGTAGGATTATTAAGACTCTGAAGATTTTATCCTGAATCTATTTATGCCATATGGACTTCATTTAACATATGTAATTTAATTAGGTATTATGCAATGCAGGAAATACAAATAAATAATAAATAATTTTTCTACAACTAAGTTTGGAATTGAAAAATCCTCCCCCCAAAAGAAAACAACCCTCAAACAGCATGAGAAACACAACTGCATAAATTTAGGGGAACATATGTAATTCTAGAAGAATTTTATATCTAAATTGATGTGGCAATATTTTCAAATTCTTGCTCTAAAGAAAGAAAACAAACTGTCTATAATGCTAAGTCTGAAAGCAAACTATTTATAAATGAATAAACATTTATATATTTTGAAAGAAAAATGTAAAAATACATATAATTTTTTAATGATGCTCTACCTTTTTTTTCAATTAAGCAACAAACTATGGGTAAAAGTTAATTCAAGAAAGAATGAACATAATCTACATAATTTTATTGATTTGTTATAGTGATTCATAATATAGATATATTTTAAGTATTTTTGTGATTATTATACTTTTAGCATCTATTCTTATTATAGTGTACCAATTAATTGAATTTTATCAAATACATACATTATTCTTCCTATGCTGTATATTAGTCATTTGTTTCCTTATGGAAGAATATTTAGTCTATTTATCTTTGCACTAACATGCAAAAGTTTCTCAGGAGCTGCTATTCTTGTCCTGACTTGGACATTAATTAATTTGCTTTTAGAATTTCTAAATTAGGTATCATATTTGCTGAAGTTTTTGACAGTTTTTTTTATAGGAAGATTAAGATATTCCCTTCCATTTCTAGTTTACTAAACATTTCTCTTATGAGTGAATGATGAAATTTTTCTAGGTTTCTTTTCTGATTGAATAAAAATTTTTTTTGTAAACATTTTTTTTTCAAAGATTGAAGCATTCTTGCATTTCTGAACTAACCTCCACTTGGAGTGGATTATTTGTGTTCCAAGTGGCTAGGATTTTGGGGGGCTATTATTTTGCTTTTATTTTAAAATCAATAGTATTAAGTGAACCCTATATTTTTTCTTATATTAGAAGCTAGTAGTTTATGACAGTCATATCAGCCTCAGAAAATGACTTGGGTGCCTTTATATCTATTTCTATATTGTCTTACTGAAACTGAGTCCCCCTAAAATCGAGTTGCCTTACTCAGTTTACGATTAATCTCTCTGTCTAAAACTTTATTCCCTTTCTTGTCCCATCTCAGTTCTCCTTAGGAGTAAGAAGTATCAAAGAAAAGGGGGGGGGCTTGAAGTCAAGCAGGACCCTGTGGGGCCTTCCCAGGTACAAAGACCCCTCTATGGCCCCCGTTTCTTGTTTGTAGAAAAAAAGGCTTAATCTCCTGGGCCTTTCCCAAGTTCCAAAGAGCAGACTCAAGCAGTTAATGATTAGGACAATAGAGTCATAAGACTCCTACTTCCTCCTGAAGGGATATAGATAACAATCTGAAGTATATCTTTGAATTGCTCTGTAGAAATTAAGACCCCCACACACACCAGGTTTTGAATGGTGACTACAGGCTGACCACAAGCACTAGACCCCAGACTGGTTGGAAGCAGAACATTGAGATTCCTGAAACATCACCCTGTTACCTAACCACCATCCAGTCAGAAGAAGGTCCATGAGCTGATCACGCATCCTATAACCCTCTCTTCTAGCACAGTCTTTATTTTATTTTTAAAAATTTTTTATTGGAGTGTAGTTGATTTACAATGTTGTGTTAGTTTCAGGTGTACAGCAAAGTGAATCAGTTATACATGTACATATATCCACTCTTTTTTAGATTCTTTTCCCCTATAGGCCATTACAGTTTATTGAATAGAGTTCCCTGAGCTATACAGTACTAATGGAGTCTTTAAAAACCCTTACCTGAGAGCCATTGGGGAGCTAGAGTCTTACAGACATGAGCTGCCTGTTCTCCTTGCTTTGCCCCTACAAATAAACACTTACTTTGCTGCAAACACCCACTTGTCCGAGTTTGGCTTAGTGCACTGTGGGCATACAAATCCTTTCTTAGTAACATTATCAGGGATACTTATTTTTATAAGTATTTAGTAAATTCAGCTTTTCAATGTCTGAGTCAATTTTTTTTTGGTGTTTGTCAAAGCTTTTGGACTATTTGTTCTCTTTTCTGTCAGTCAGGTACAGTCAGGTTTTCTTATCTTTAATAAATTAATAACTTTTGTTATGTCTGTCTCATCTCAGTTTTCAAAAAGCTATTGGCAAAAAATTGTGCACAGTATTCCTCTTTTTTGGTAATTTATATTGTATCTCTAATTTCCATTTCATTCCTAACATACCTGGACACCTCAATTTTATTCATTTCACTTGTAAGTTTACCTATTTTATTAACATTTTCAGAGAAGGAGTTTAGATTCTGTTAACTTTTTCTTTTTTACTTACTTAATTGTCCTATTTTCTAGATTGTTTTTAATGATTAACATATATTTTCAGCCTTTCAACTATTTCTGTTATATGTATTTACATAGCAAGATTACATTCTACAGTGTTAGCAATATTCTTCAATTTGACTTGCAATACTTTTATTATTTCAAAATATTTATATATTATCTACTTTTGGGCAGCAACCATTTTTGATACTTGGGATATTTCAATATTAAACAACAAAAACAGTCCCTGTCCCTTTGGAGCTTACCTATTGGCAGGTGGTGGGGGTCGGGGGGAGAAAAGGAGGACATAAATAAGAAAATTGCATGATTATGTTGGAAAATGATAAGTACCACGGAAAATATAAAATCCAGATCAGGTTAAGAGAGATTGGTAGGGAAGTGGTGGCACAATGCAATGTCAAATAGGAAAGTTAGCATATGCCTCAATGAAATGGAGAAATATGAGCAAAGACTTAAGAAGGCAAAAGAGTTAGCCAAGGGATATGTGACTTACATGTATTGATAATAACTGGCTGATGTGAAGTACAGATTAAAGGGATACAGAGGAGAATCAGAGATGCTCTGAGAGATAATGGTGGCTATGAACAGCTGGTAGAAATAACAGTATTGGGCATACCTTGTATAAATGGTTAAAGTAGAGAAGATATGATATGCTAACATATTGGATATGATACACAATTATGACTTCAAAATATTTGGCCAGATAAATGGAGCGGTGATTTTCTATCAGTGGCAAAGAAGTGAGCTGTAAGCTGACCAAGAAAATATTTTGAATTCATTTTTTTTATGAATGAGGAAAGTTTTACACCTCTAACTTGAAACATGGAGTAGGTAGACCATGTTTGTTTAGAGTTCAGGATACATATGAGCTGGAGAAACAAATTTGGAATTTATCAACACAGAAATGGTATTAAAACCACTAGAATGGGTAGAATCATCAAAGAAAAAGTACAGATGAAAAAGAATACCAATGAAAGAGCCCTAAAGAATTTCAACAGTGGAGGTTTAGGCAAAAGAGAAGAAACCACCAAAAAAAGACTTGGAAAGATAAAAAGAAAGCCAAGAGAGTCTGGTGTTCTGGAAATAAAATGAAGAAAGTGCATAAGGGAAGGAATGATCAATTTTGTCAATAGTCATAACAAGTTTGAAAGGTGAGACGTGGAAATGTGACAAATGACCATTGGATTAAGCAATGAGAGATCATTGTTGACTTTACAAGGACTTTTTTTTTTTTGGAGTAGTACCCTGGTACAAGCTAGAACCTAGGCCCATCAGATTGAAGGGCAGGGGAAATCATAGATTAAAGAGCTAAAAATGATTAAACTATTGTGGGCACTAGGGCGCTAGAGTAAGTGAGCTAGCAGAGAGAAGCTGGTGATAACAAAGTAGGATACATAAAATTGAAATTATTGAAAAATTACAATAATTGATAATTGTAAATGGCTGAAGTAGGAACATAGACAAAATAATTGGAGGAGCAGAATTCAAGGAACTGAATGGCTAGAGTGTTGGAAGGGTAATTTTTACATATATTGAAACTTCCAAGAATTATGAATGGAATAATACTGGAAAGAGTGACAGCGAGACAGTAGCTTAAATCATTAGAAAATTAAGGATGCTGTCCTGGTGTTAGGCCAATGATGTCAATAATGAAATGTGGTTGATACAGTCTGTTGACCTTAGATTCAAAGCTAGGGATTTTAGAAAAAATGGTTGTATTACTTACACTTTCTGCAAAACTAATTCAAAATTTAGGGGTTTAAAAATATAACAAATACTATTTCAGAGTTTTTGTTGTTGAGGAATTTAGAAGCAGCTTTGCTGCATGCTTCAGCCTTGGGATCTCTCATGATGTGGCTATTTTGATATGTCAGCTGTGATTGGGATCATCAGAGTTTCTTTACTGAGCCTGGAAGATTTACTTCAAAAATTGCTCATTCATATTGTTGGCAATTCACTGCTGGTGGTTGGAAGGAGGTTGCAGTTACTGAAAATATGGATCTCTCCACAGGACTGACAAAAAGTCCTCAAGACATGGCAGCCAGATTCAGAGCAAGTGATTCACGAAGAAGAAAGAAAGAAGCTTCTATGTCTTTTATGACCTAGCCTTGAAGTCGCACTCTCATTTCCCACAACAACGTATTGTTTATTCAGAGCAGCCCTACTCTGCATGGGACAGGACTACAGGGAAGTGTCAATAGGAGAAGGTAAGGATTATGGGGGATGTCCTTGAAGATGGCTACCAAAACAGTGGAGCTATTTTCTAAGCGTGCCTTTAGAAATAAAAGAATTCCTAGTTAACGTACAACAATAGTCATATAAGGACTCTGGGAAAAAGAAAAATAAAACCACCAGTGAGAAAAATAAAGCCACTATTGAGAGACCCTACAAGGGAATTCATGCACTAATTCATGTATCCAGGTGACAGCTAGATTGCAATTTGAGCAAAACAAATGAAAGTACTATGCAGATAATATGTCAACAGTAAAGAGAATAATATGTATAACTTCTATGCATAATAGTGAATTTTAGAGGATAGAGTAAAAGAATTTAAGGAGTTAAGGTAAGACTGCAAAAGGAGAAATAATAGGGATATAAAGAGCTTTACTGGATTAAGGTATGGAAATAATAGGAAGGTAATCTGGCAGTTCAGGGAGTTTTTTGGTGACTGACATAAACAGACATAAGGAGATTAGTCTTAATGGATTCATTGTACATAAGTGGTAGCAAGGTTTGAGTAGTGCGGGCTATAACAAGGTGAGTTTCTGGAATTTTCTCTACTTGCCTGCATAGGTAGAAGTCCAAGGGAAAGGGAAGTCTTAGTCACAGTGCTCAGGCCTCTCCTAGAAAACAGGGT
Source organism: Neophocaena asiaeorientalis asiaeorientalis (assembly GCF_003031525.2). Classification (NCBI taxonomy): domain Eukaryota; kingdom Metazoa; phylum Chordata; class Mammalia; order Artiodactyla; family Phocoenidae; genus Neophocaena; species Neophocaena asiaeorientalis. Next base: position 299,611 of record NW_020172832.1, read on the forward strand.
TAGAAGTTTGTGGAACAGGTGGGCTTAATCCCAGTGGTTTTAATAGGAGGGTTGTTGTTGCTCCCCTTGGAGAGAGGTTGCTCCAGCTCTGAGTGTGTATGCTCTCCTTTGATACCTGTCAGTGACCAAGTGACCTGTGGGGAGCTGGTGGGTGTTCTACCAATGTGTGGGCCTCTTCCTCAACCTTGAAGATAGGGTTGGAGGGCTCTGAGGAAGAAACATGGTCTTATTTCCATTTTTGTGTATTTCCAATTATTTTGTAAACTCTATTGTGATTTCATTTTGAATGGAAGAGCTTTTTAGAAGTGTTTATTTTAAAGTTCCAGAAATGTAAAGGGATGGTGAAGGGCTTTCTTTTATTATTGTTTATAAATAAGATGATTTTTATGGTGGTGATTACTACTTTTAATAAATTTGCTATTTTGTGTCCTGAAACATGGTCAAATTTTAGAAAGGGTTCATGTGTTTGGTGGTGGTCATGGGGTTATTACTAACACATAGAGGTTGATTTATCTATCAATATAAATATTGATATACATATATACATTTATTTCATATATTATACATATTTCATATATTCATATTATGTGACATAATATGCAATGTTGTAATTATGAAATATTAATATATATATTCTGTATATAAGCTACTCATTAATCAGTGTTCATAATTTTCTACTGGCTGATTCGTTCTGAAAAAAGTAAAATATATTAAATGTACTTTTATTTGTTGAATTCTAACAATTCATGCTTTATATATTTTTAGCATACTGTAAAAGGTTTATAGAAGTGCATGCTTTTTTACCTTGGTGAATTATTCTTTATATTTTAGATACTGTCCTTTTTTTCTGTTTATACAATTCTGTTTAAAATCTCATAATATTACTTTATCACCTTTATTTTACAGAATTGTCTCATAATTTGTTTTGACCATTTCTTAATTTTCTGCCTTTCCGAATCATTATTATTTAGGTGAGAATTTTTGAAAAAGTATGTAGCTGTGATTTTTAAAATTCAGTTTGTCTGTTTAAATAAGTGATTTTTAAAACTTTACACTGATTTTTATCAGTATTTTTATTGATATGTTTATTCAATATTTTTATTGAAGTATTTTTCATGTATGTTGTGTCTTCTATCAACTATGTTTTTCTTTTACTTTTCTCCTTTTCTGCCTCACATTAGATCAATGATACCCAAGCAAGGCTATTTTTGGTTGTCACAGTGGTCACAGTTGGCATCAAGTGGGTAAGTCTAAGAATGCTACTAAACATCCTACAATTGCGTTAGGACAACTCCACACAGCACAGCAATAGTTGGACCAAAATGTCCATATTAAGAATGCCTGTTCCAAACTACATGTTCTTTATTCTATTCATTTTTTTTTGTAAAGTTAGAGTCAACTTTTTATTTATATTATATTAGTTGTTACCTTAAAACAATTTTCAGAAAAGGTTAAATTAATAGGTATCTTTCTTCTGTGGTGCCAGTAAAGGCATTCAGAAAGATTTAAATTGATCCAGCTACTTCTATCATTTTTTACATTGTTTTAAAATTTTAGTTCTATCAGATTTTTAATCAGCCCATACTGAGTTTTTGTCAGCATTTACACAAAGTAGTTATATATATTTAGCCATATGTTTTACCATTTTCTTTACTTCTTATGTCCCTTACCTTTTTCTGGGTCTTCATTCCTTCTTGCTGAGGTACATCCATTAGTAGCTCTTTCAGTGAAGGTAGATGAATGGCAAATTCTCTGCCTTTTATTGTCTAAAATGTTTTTATTTCATGTACATTCTTTAATAGTGTGGTTGGTATAAAATTATATTCATAGTAATTTCCTTCAGCACTTGGAAGAGCTTATTTCAGTATCTTCTAAGACCTATTGTTGCTCTCTGTGATCAGTTATTTGTTATTCCTTGATAGGTACTCTGTTGCTTATCTCCAACAGCATCATCGTTTTTACTCGCTAAGTCAGTAATTTTGATACTATGTATATTAGTATGGATTAGCTTTTATTTATCATGTTTGAGACACATTATAGTTTGATTGTTTGGTTGAATGACATGTATCTTAGGTCAGTTCAGGAAAATTACTGATATTGTCTTATTAATGAATGTTTCCCTTAAATTATCTCTAACTTTCTGAAGTCTTTATTAGAAGTTTAATAGACCTTTTTTTATCGTCTATATTTCAAATTCCATTCCACATTTTCTATCCTTTCTTTGAAGAATTATAACATATATACTTGGGTAAATGTTTGAGTTCAGTTTTCATTTCATTTGTCTAGCTTGAACTTTTAATACTTCATTAATTATATTTCTTATTTCAAAGACTATGATTTTTGGAATTATAGAGACTGGAGTTTCTGTGTTTAGCTTCATCAAATATACCTATTTTAATTTTTATAATGTTCTCCTTTATGTATTTTATAATTAATTAAACAACATTTTATAATTAATTTATAAACAATATTTTATAATTAATTAAACAACATTATCTTTTATAATGTCCCTTATGTATTTTCTTCATTCTTTTATCACTTTTCAGCTCATGGTCATAAGACAGATGCTTAATATCCAGCCTCACATACATGTTGTATCTTTTCTAAAAGTTTTCTTGAAATTCCTAGTTCGTTGTGGCCCCAAGACCAATGTGAGAAAAAAGGAGCTGTGGTTCATGTCAGCAAGCTTCATGAAAAAAAGAGGTCCAAGAGAACAATGCAACAGTTTAGAAAAGTGGATGTATGAGTTGTAATGGGTGGACGGTGGCAGCCATAGAGGTGCTCTGCTCAGATCTCTTTTGGACCCTGTTATGGGGAGCATAGCTGACTATCAGCTTCCATCTGCTGCTGCCCCATTTGTTCTATCACAGCATTCAGACAAAGGTCTGCTTCCCCAGAGCTGTTCCCAAAGACTGAGTCTGGTATGGAGAAGCAGATCCATCTGATTTATGTCTATTTCAGGACTCCATCAAAGGGCAGTCCATTGGCCAGGTTGAATCTTTCTCAGAACTGGGCTGTGAACCAATACTCTTCCTACTCAGTCCTTCCTTTGAGAGTGGTTAGAGTTGTATCATGGTCTGAAGGCTCTCCATGCCTACTTCTGGTTCCATGGTTGCCACCTGCTTTTATCTTGGAGCTGGGGAAGGCATGTTCACCGGTTTCTCAAACTAGCTGCTCGCCATCATATTCCTGCCATTAAACTTTTACAGGTTAAGGTCTACTTTTTTATCAGATATATTACCTAGATAATAGACATATTATAAACATATAATGAGGTATATAACTTTATCAGTTCTTTAGTAAGTTTAGGGAACATAGTGGATATGTGTATTCTAGAAAATTACTTCTAAGCACAGCTGTAAGCAAAGAAACTAGGTTCAGGAAAGTTGACAGTATAATTGCAACAATACCACCATAATTAATGGGCTGAATTCATATACAAAACATTTTTTAGGCAACTTCCACAGAGTTGATAGTAAAATTAAGAGTTGAGGAGTCATAATATATTTCTCTTTTATTTTAGGAATGAAAGCTCGCTTAGTGTTAATACTTGAGTTATTAGTAGTTTACGTTATCAACATCAGAGTAAACTTTTCTTGCATTTAACAAACTTAGATAATTCTCAAAGGAAGGTATGTGTTAATATTTTAGTACAAGAAATATTGGTATTCATGAGCAAATGAAGTGTAACATCCTCTTTTTTAGCCAGTTATGTACTAGATATTCATTTAATATCTATATATTTTGTAGAGAGAAAGAGAACAGGTATATTCACTTAGAAAATTTACAACGTTACACACAATTCTGAAAGAAAAGGAAATGAAATTGTAATAAATGGAGTTGTTTTGACTGAGAGACATAACAAAGTGGGACTTTCTAACTAACAGAAAGCAGTTAAAGCTGCTCTTGGAGAACTGTAACTTAAATAATTTACTGGCACTTAAAAGACAATATTTTGTGTAGACACTGAGTTTGGAAAAGCTATGGGGATAATACATCTTTTCAATCTCAAATATTACTTCATTGTTGATATTGTCTTTCCTGCAATATCAAGTTTTCATATTATTTTTTTCCTCAGTGACCTTGCCCAAAATGTGGAAAATAATGAACCCCATTTTCCTGTCTTGGTGAGATGTCAGTGCAAGAAATGTCCTCATTGTTACTTGAGAGCTGTATCCTCCTTAAAAACAAAAACAAATGTTGCATTAGCTAGATGTGAAAAAATGAAAAACATGAGTTTTTTAGTCTGCATAATATTTTAGACTGCAGCAAGATAGGCTAGATTATTTTTCCATCCAGTGGGATTTTGAGAGATGGAATTCGTGTGAGATCGAATGCCTAATGGTCTATGAAGCTAAGGCAGGATAGCCAAAGACTTAATGTTTATTTATCCACATTTATTTTTACAATTACATGTAGATGTTATCCCCGAACTTTCATGCTGTTAAATATATTTATCATATGATATGCACTAATTACATTAGTCTTTGATCACCAAATTGTTCATAACACAATCATAAGCTAATGTATTTTTTGCAACAGTTTTGGGGAGTCCTTGCTTTTTCCAGTGTACTAGATGCATTGTTGAGTACCAAATTTTGAAATGAAAGTAAGTAGGTGCTTGATACTTCAAATTTTTGTCTTCATAACCAAAGCAACTTGGCCTTACCTCTCTGGTGTGGCTCTGGAAGAGGCTTTTTGAACTTTCCTGGGAATAAGAAATTCCTTTCTTCTTACAGTCTCCACTAAAAATAGACCACCGCTCTACTCACCCCACCCCCCAGTACTTTGGACAGAAAAGAAGAGGATCAGGAGAATTCCTGGGTAACACCATTAAACGTCCCATCATTTCTTTTTTCTTTACCACCCACCAATAAAATAGGCCACAAAAGCCATTTTGATGGGTGTCACTAAAGGCAAATTTATAGTGAAGCTTAAACTTTAGGGCCTCTCCTTTGCAAGCACCCCTTCTAAGGCTCTGGATGGGGCCCTACAAATGTGTTCACACTGACAAATGTTTTTGACAATTTGCAATAATCATATTTTTCTGTTCTCATTCTTTAAGATAATCTCTCAGATTAAATAGGCATTAAGCCCCACAAAAGTTTTATATACCTCTAGCAAATGTCTTGTGCTCATGAGCACAGGAAGAATGGATCCAAAATAACCATAAAACTTGAGCTTAGTGGAGCTTTATGGTTCAGCTACTTCAATTCCTTTCTACTAAAGATGAAGGAATTAAGGTCCAGAGAAGTTCAGTTACATGCCTGAAGTCACAGTCTGTTACTATTATTATTTTTTTAAATATACTACTCTACGCCTTAAGAAGGAGCAATAGAAAGAGGAATAATGGGGTATCATGTTTTACTGATGCAGTAAAGGAGTAAACGCTTTGGAGTTGGATAGATGAACATATAATCTTGACACTTGCTGGATGAGAGATCCTCACTTTTTTTTTTTCCAATCTATTAAATGCAATGACATTTGCTTGAAAGGACTGTTGTGAGGCAGTACATGGGAACTTTCTGAGAAAATGATGGTTGGGCTGCAGGGATATTGAATAATATCCTCCGAACTGAGAAGGAACTCTGAGACTAAAAAACAAAGCAGGCAACTCCCTAAAGTGCAATTATGAAGTTTATTTTGGGTAACTTACATACAGGCAGGATCCGTGGATGATGATCCAGAGGCTTTGGCAGCTGCACTCCACACTGCCTAAAGGGGTACAGGGGAATTTAAAGGGGCCAAAGCTAAAGATAGAATCTGACTACGAGGGGAGAAGCGCCAATGGGAACTGGGGTTTTTCCTCCCCTTGGGGTCTCATGACCATTATTTCTCACAGACCATTAACCATCTGCTTTAGAAAAAGGCATTCTTCCAGTTTTCATACCAGATGAAAGCAAGGGTGAACATTGATAGGGGACTTAGCTGGCTTGGGCACATTCCTTGTGAGTAGGCTAAAGCTCAGTCAAAGCAGAAAGGAGAAGGGGTAGGAATGTGAGCCTAAGATGGAGCTGACAAGATGGAGTCAGTGTGGTTCAGCCACACAGTGATAAACTGTGCAACTGGCAGCTTGGCTGTAATGTTCTGTAAAATCTTTGCAAACCAACTTTCAATCTTAAAATTACCTCATAAAAACAAATTAAAGCCAAAAAATGTAGGGATAATAGCTAATCATTAGCAGCATTGGGGGCTCCCACAAAGAATATTTCCTTGTTTGATCTAAGTCATTACACCCGATGAAAGAAAGATTCTTCTACTAAATCAGGACTATTTTGAACACATAGGAAATGCCTTTCTCTGTATATATAAATATAATTTATTTTCCCCCATTGGTATACCTAATGGGATTATGTTACTTTTTGATCCATAAGTTACCACAATGAATGTTAATATTCTCTCTTTCTCTTTATAAATATAAAATATATAATATACATGTTATATATATATAATTAAAAATATCATAACATAGAAGAGCCTTTAAGCAAACCCAGACTTCAAAATTTCAAGCTAAAGCAACATACTTATATTTCAAGTGATAAGTAAGTTAAAAGTTTCTTACCACACTTGATGCTTCCTTGATGCCTGAGGAGAAAGGAAAATAGAAGGGGAAAAATGCTAGCAGAGATTTATAAGGTAGAAAAGGAATAATAAAATGAGAAACAAGTTTTTGGATCTCTACACTAACTGAAGTAATGTTTGTCCTTTAAATTAGATGAGACCATAAAATCTATTAGGGATTTGGGGAGAAAAGAATGATGAAAGGTACTATGAGTAATATGTAGGGATTTAACTGGGCATCTGTATCCTACATGAAGAATATTATCTGAAATGTATGTCAAAAGCTATATCTTCAAAGGTTCGTTACAAGATAAGATGAAATGTAATAAAAGGAAAATCTAATGGACCAAATTAAGAAATTGCTGTTAATATCAGATGTCACTCCTAGCATAATGCTTTTAAAAATACATCTTCTCTCTTCAAGCAAGAGGCTGAGTGAATAATGTCTTAGAATTTTTTTTTCCTGTGATTATACTAACAGTATCTCATAGTGGGCTTAGAAATTACTCACAACTCTGACCATGACTTTTCACTTCACACAAAATTCTTTTCTCAACCAAGTTACTTTTGAAATTGATAATTCATCCTCAGATTCGCCCCATGGTCATGAATTAAGTTAAGTTGAAATCTTGTTACAAAATGCTGTAAACTTATTGTTGAATGAAAAACTTCTCACTGTAAACAAAATATGGCATGATTTAAAAAAAAACTAGAAATACTGGGGAAAAAATTTCTGAGTAAAAAGGTAGAGAGATGACTGAACCTCCTTTAATAAAATCCTACCAAAACAAATAAGAATAAGGGGGAAAGACACTAGCAGAAATCCAAAACATACCACTGCATCTTAACAGGAATCTAGAAAGAAAAGTAGGTCTAATGGCAACAAATTCAGTTTTTGTTTCACTGAGAAAGTGTTTATTTCTCCTTTCACTCTGAAGGATGTTTTCACTGAATATAGAATCCTACATTGACATGTTTTTTCTTTCAGCACATTAAAGATGTCACTCTCTTTTTTTTTTGTGGTACGCGGGCCTCCCACTGTTGTGGCCTCTCCCATTACGGAGCACAGGCTCCGGATATGCAGGCCCAGCGGCTGTGGCTCATGGGCCCAGCTGCTCCACAGCATGTGGGATCCTCCCGGACTGGAGCACGAACCCGTGTCCCCTGCATCGGCAGGCGGACTCTCAACCACTGCACCACCAGGGAAGCCCTCTCTTGTCTTCTTGTTTGCACAGTTTCTGATGGAAAGGACTGCTCTATTCTTATCCTTCTCCTGTAAGTAATATTTTTTGCTCTTGCTGCTTTCAAGATTTTTTCTTTGTCATTGGTTTTCAACAGTTTGAATACAATATGCATAGGTTTGTTTTTTCTTGGTATTTATCCTGCTCAGTGTTCTCTGAGTTTCTTGGATTTGTAGTTTAGTGTCTTTGACTAACTTTACAACATTCTCAGCCTTCCTTTTTTCTGTACTGTTTTCTTTTTATTCTGCTTCTGAGGTTCTAATACACATATATTGACTCTAATATTCTCACTAGCTCTAGGATGGTCTCTAGTTGTGTTTGTTTCATTGTTTTCTTTTTTTATCTTTGCATTTCAGTTTTAATAATTCCTACTGATATATTTCCATTTTGACTTATTCTTTCCTCTGCTTATTGGCTCTATTGAGGCAGTCAGAGATATTTTCCATTTCTGTCATCACTTTTAAAAAAATTTCTAGCATTTACATTTTATTCTTTCTCATAGTTCCTATCACCCATGTGATCTTTCTATGATACCTCCTAGCTTATGGGAAGTGAAAATGACTGCTAGAGAGAGGGAGATGAAACCCTGGTAGTTAATATCCTTCAGTGGCCTTGAAAAGATAGTAGGCCATATTCTTGGTATCAGAGGAAGGAAAAAAGCTGTACTTCCCAAGAACAGTGATTACTTGACCTGCCTAGTGGTTCCCTGGAAGGCTCTACTCAGATGGCTTATTTTTATTTGACCTCACTTGAACTTGCTCAGTGCTAAGAGCAATACCCAAGAGGTATTTGTCTGACATCATGACTGGCTAAGGAGATTTATAAGAGTTGGGGCAGACACTAGGTTAACCAAAACTCCTAAAAGGGAAAGCTGAAGAAAAAGATGTCCATAGGTGCTTTGAAAACTCTGACATATTCCTGGGAAGCAACATGCATTCATAGTCACACATGTTTTGAGAAAAACATGAGAAGGTCTTAAACTCTCACCTCTGATGAATCTTGAGGCTCTGCACAAGCAGAATATAGAGGCTAAGTCACAGTTTACAATTCCTGGTTGAGTGTTGAACGTGTGTCCCAACACTCACATAGAGCCTCTCAGCACAGTTGGGAGACTAATTCCAGAAATTTAAGGAAATCGTTATTTAGTCATTTTCTGACCACTAAGCAAAACCAGTATAGAGTTTTGTGGCCCTACATCACGAAGAAACAGACTTTAAAAATCAGTTCAGAAATGTCAGTAACCCAATAAGAGCAACACAAGCAAGTAGCAACAACAAAAAACTCTGGGAGAAGGAGTATCTGATTATATTGTTCATTTTTCATCAAAACATTATGATAAACTCACACACAAAAAAATGGAAGTATGACCCCCACTAAGGAAAAAAAAACTGATAGAATTTGTTGGTTTTTTGACAAATTTGAGAAAGCCCAGATGTAGGAGATTCTAGACTTAGACTTTAAATTAGCTATTTTAAATATGTGCAAAGAGCTAAAGTAGACTATGTCTAAATAACTAAAGGAACATATAAGAATGCTGTCTCAACAAATATAGAATATCAACAGAGATAGAAATAATAAAAAGGGATTGAATAAAAATACTGTGGTTGAAAATTAAAATGACAAATTCAGTAAAAGGATCAACAGCATATTTGTGCAGGCAGAAGAATGATTTGGCAAACTTGAGAAAAGATCAGTTTAGATTATCCCATCTGACGAACAGAAAAGAAATGAAAAAAAGTGAATGGTGCCTCATAGACCTGTGGGACACCAACAAATTTACCAATATCAAGTGTACCAAGTAACAGAGCTGAAGGCAGAGACATTTTAACAATAATATTTGGAGACTTCGATACCGTAGTTTCAATAATACATAGAACAACTAGACAGAAGATATCAAGAAAATATCAATAGAAGACTTGAACAACTTTATAAGCCAACTAGAAATAACAGACACTCCACCCAAAAAGAGAGTATACGTTCCTCTCAAGTGCTTATGGAATATTTTCTAGGACAGACTACAGTTGCTCCTTGAATGTATGGGTTTGAACTGTGCAGGTCCACATTTATGCAGATTTTTTTCAATAGTAAATATTACACAGTACTACACAATATGTGATTGGTTGAATCCACAGATGTGGAACTGCAACTATGGAGGAAACATAGATACAGAGAACAGTAGACACAAAGGACGATAAGTTATACTTGGATTTTTGACACAGGAGTTGGTTAGGATTGGTGCCCCTAGCCCACCACATTGTTCACAGGTCAACTGTATATGTTTGTTCAAAAAACAAGCCTCAATAAACTTTAAAGGATTGAAGTCATATAAAGTATGTTCTCCAGCCATGTAAAATGAAATTACAAATCAATAACAGAAGGAAATTTAAGACATTCACAAATATGTGGTAATTAAATAACACACTCCTGATTAACCAGAGTCCAGGATTAAATCACAAAGCAATTACAAACTATTTTGTAATGTCAATAATAATTGCATACAATGAAAGAAGTGCTCACATGAAAATTTATAGCTGTTAATTGCCTACAATAAAACAGAAGAAAGATCTCAAACCAATAACCTAATCTTCAACCTTAAGAAATTAGAAAAAGAACTTTAAATCCAAAGCAAGCAGAAGATGTAAGGAGTAAAAATTAGAGAACAAAAAAATAAAATAGAAAGAATATAGAGAAAATCAACAAAAACAAAAGCTGATTCTTTGAAAAGATCCACAAAATTAATAACTTTTTAACTACACTGACCAAGAAAAAAGTTTCAAATTGCTAAAATTACGAATGAAAGATGGACAATTACTACAGATTTTACAGAAATAAAAGTGGATTATAAGGAAATACTTTGAACAGATATAGGGCCAGTAATTAGATAACAGTGAGTGCATTTCTAGAAAGACACACACTACCAAACTCAAGTTGAAAAAAAGAATATGAATAAATAACAAGTAAACAGACTGAATTAGTAATAAAAAAACTTTGCACTTAGAATTGATTAGGACCAGATGACTTCACTAGTGACCTGAACCAAAGATTTAAAGAGTTAATGGTTACAAAAAATAGTGGAGATGAAGGAACATTTCTTTTTTTTTGTTTTTTAACATCTTTATGGGAGTATAATTGCTTTACAATGTTGTGTTAGTTTCTGCTGTGTAACAAAGTGAATCAGCTATATATATACATATATCACCATATCTCCTCCCTCTTGAGTCTCCCTCCCACCCTCCCTATCCCACCCCTCTAGGTGGTCACATAGCACCAAGCTGATCTCCCTGTGCTATGTGGCTGCTTCCCACTAGCTATCTATTTTACATTTGGTAGTGAATATATGTCCATGCCACTCTCTCACTTCATCCCAACATACCTTTCCCCCTCCCCATACCTTCAAGTCCATTCTCTACATCTACATCTTTAATCCTGTCCTGCCCTAGGTTCTTCAGAACATTTTTTTTTTTAGATTCCATATATATGTGTTAGCATACAGTATTTGTTTTCCTCTTTTTGACTTACTTCACTCTGTATGACAGACTCTAAGTCCATCCACCTCACTACAAATAACTCAATTTCATGTCCTTTTACAGCTGACTAATATTCCATTGTATATATGTGCCACATCTTCTTTATCCATTCATCTGTCGATGGACACTTAAGTTGCTTCCATGTCCTGGCTACTGTAAATAGAGCTGCAGTGAACACTGTGGCACATGACTCTTTTTGAATTATGGTTTTCTCAGGGTATATGCCCAGTAGTGGGATTGCTGGGTCATATGGTAGTTCTATGTTTAGTTTGTTAAGGAATCTCCATACTGTTTTCCATAGTGTCTGTACCAATCTACATTCCCACAAACAGTGAGACAGGGTTCCCTTTTCTCCACACTCTCTCCAGCATTCATTGTTTGTAGATTTTGGGATGATGGCCATTTTGACGGATGTGACATGATATCTCACTGTAGTTTTGATTTGCATTTCTCTAATGATTAATGATGTTGAGCATCCTTTCATGTGTCTGTTGGCAATCTGTATTCTTCTTCGGAGAAATGTCTATTTGGGTCTTCTGCTCATTTTTGGATTGGGTTGTTTGTATTTTTCATATTGAGCTGCATGAGCTGCTTGTAAATTTTGGAGATTAATCCTTTGTCAGTTGCTTCATTTGCAAATATTTTCTCCCATTCTGAGGGTTGTCTTTTCGTTTAGCTTTTGCTCTTCTTGTTTCCTTTGCTGTGCAAAAGCTTTTAAGTTTCATTAGGTCATTTTTGTTTATTTTTGGTTTTATTTCCATTTCTCTAGGAGGTGGGTCAAAAAGGATCTTGCTGTGATTTATGTCATAGAGTGTTCTGCCTATGTTTTCCTCTAAGAGTTTGATGGTGTCTGGCCTTACATTTAGGTCTTTAATCCATTTTGAGTTTGTTCTTGTGTATGGTGTTAGGGAGTGTTCTAATATCATTCTTTTACATGCAGATGTCCAGTTTTCCCAGCACCACTTATTGAACAGGCTGTCTTTTCTCCACTGTATATTCTTGCCTCATTTATCAAAGATAAAGGTGACCATATGTGTGTGGGTTTATCTCTGGGATTTCTATCCTGTTCCATTGATCTATATATCTGTTTCTGTGCCAGTACTATACTCCCTTGATTACTGTAGTTTAGTAGTATAGTCTGAAGTCAGGGAGCCTGATTGCTCCAGCTCTGATTTTCTTGCTCAAGATTGCTTTCGGTATTCAGGGTCTTTTGTGTTTCCATACAAATTGTGAATTTTCTTGTTCTAGTTCTGTGAAAGATGCCATTGGAAGTTTGATAGGGATTGCATTGAATCTGTAGATTGCTTTGGGTAGTAGAGTCATTTTCACAATGTTGATTCTTCAATCCAAGAACATGGTATATCTCTCCATCTGTTTGTATCATCTTTAATTTCTTTCATCACTGTCTTAAAATTTTCTGCATACAGGTCTTTTGTCTCCTTAGGTAGGTTAATTCCTAGATACTTTATTCTTTTTTGTTGCAATGGTAAATGGGAGTGTTTTCTTAATTTCACTTTCAGATTTTTCATCATTAGTGTGTAGGAATGCAAGAGATTTCTGTGCATTTATTTTGTATCCTGCTACTTCACCAGATTCATTGGTTAGCTCTAGTAGTTTTCTGGTAGCATCTTCAGGCTTCCCTATGTATAGTATCATGTCATCTGCAAACAGTGACAGCTTTACTTCTTCTTTTCCGATTTGGATTCCTTTTATTTCTTTTTCTTCTCTGATTGCTGTGGCTAAAACTTCCAAAACTATGTTGAATAATAGTGGTGAGAGTGGGCAAACTTGTCTTATTCCTGCTCCTAGTGGAAATGGTTTCCGTTTTTCACCATTGTGGAAGATGTTGGCTGTGGGTTTGTCATATATGGCCTTTATTATGTTGAGGAAAGTTCCCTCTATGCCTACTTTCTGGAGGGTGTTTATCATAAATGCAGAGAAAGCTTTCTCTGCATCTATTGAGATAATCATATGCTTTTTCTCCTTCAGTTTGTTAATATGGTGTATCATATTGATTGATTTGCGTATACTGAAGAATCCTTGGATTCCTGGGATAAACCCCACTTGATCATGGTTTGTGATCATTTTCATGTGCTGTTGGATTCTGTTTGCTAGTATTTTGTTGAGAATTTTTGCATCAAGGTTCATCAGTGATATTGGCCTATAGTTTTCTTTCTTTGTAACATCTTTCTCTGGTTTTGGTTTCAGAGTGATGGTGGCCTCATAGAATGAGTTTGGGAGTGTTGCTCCCTGTGATATATTTTGGAAGAGTTTGAGAAGGATAGGTGTTAGCTGTTCTCTTAATGTTTGATAGGATTCGTTTTTGAAGCCAACTGGTCCTGGGCTTTTGTTTGTTGGAAAATTTTTAATCACCGTTTCAGTTTCAGTGCTTGTGATTGGTCTGTGCATATTTTCTATTTCTTTATGATTCAGTCTTGGAACATTGTGTATTTCTAAGAATTTGTCCATTTCTTCCACGTTTTCCATTTTATTGGCATAGAGTTGCTTGTAGTAATCTCTCATGATCCTTTGTATTTCTGCAGTGTCAGTTGTTAATTCTCCTTTTTCATTTCTAATTCTATTGATTTGAGTCTTCTTCTTTCTTTCTTGATAAGTCTGGCTAATGGTTTATCAATTGTTTTTATTTTCTCAAAGAACCAGGTTTTAGTTTTATTGATCTTATCTATCATTTCCTTCATTTCTTTTTCATTAATTTCTTATATGATCTTTATGATTTCTTTCCTTCTGCTAATTTGGGGTTTTTTTGTTCTTCTTTCTCTAATTACTTTAAATGTAAGGTTAGGTTGTTTATTTGAGGTGATTCCTGTTACTTAAGGTAGGATTGTATTGCTATAAACTTCCCTCTTAGAACTGCTTTTGTTGCATCCCATAGGTTTTGGGTTGTCATGTTTTCATTGTCATTTGCTTCTAAGTATTTTTTGATATCCTCTTTGGTTTCTTCAATGAACTTTTCGTTATTAAGTAGTGTGTTGTTTAGCCTCTATGTGTTTTTATTTCTTACAGATATTTTCCTGTAATTGATATCTAGTCTCATAGTATTGTGGTCAGAAAAGATACTTGATATGATTTCAATTTTCTTTAATTTACCAAGGCTTGATTTGTGTCCCAAGATATGATCTATCCTGGAGAATGTCCCATGAGCACTTGAGAAGAATGTGTATTCTGTTGTTTTTGGATGGAATGTCCTATAAATATCAATTAAGTCCCTCTTGTTTAATGTATCATTTAAAGCTTGCGTTTCCTTATTTATTTTCATTTTGGATGATCTGTCCATTGTGAAAGTGGGGTGTTAAAGTCCCCTACATGATTCTGTTACTGTCAATTTCCCCTTTTATGGCTGTTAGTAATTGCCTTACGAATTGATGTGCTCCTATGTTGGGTGCATAAATATTTACAATTGTTATATCTTCTTCTTGGATTGATCCCTTGATCATTATGTAATGTCCTTCTTTGTCTCTTGTAATAGTCTTTGTTTTAAAGTCTATTTTGTGTGATATGAGAATTGCTACTCCAGCTTTCTTTTGATTTCCATTTGCATGAAATATCTTTTTCCATCCTCTCACTTTCAGTCTGTATGTGTCCCTAGGTCTGAAGTGGGTCTCTTGTAGACAGCATATATATGGGTCTTGTTTTTGTATCCATTCAGCCAATCTATGTCTTTTGGTTGGAGCATTTAATCCATTTACATTTAAGGTAATTATCGATATGTATGTTCCTATTACCATTTTCTTCATTGTTCTGGGTTTATTATTGTAGGTCTTTTCCTTCTCTTGTGTTTCCTGCCTAAATAAGTTCCTTTAGCATTTGTTGTGGAGATGGGTTGGTGGTGCTGGATTCTCTTAGCTTTTGCTCTTCTGTAAAGTTTTCAATTTCTTTGTCAAATCTGAATGAGATCCTTTGCTGGGTAGAGTAATCTTGGTTGTAGGTTTTTCTCCTTCATCACTTTAAATATGTCCTGCCACTCCCTTCTGGCTTGCAGAATTTCTGCTGAAATATCAGCTGATAACCTTATGGGGATTTCCTTGTGGGTTATTTCTTGTTTTTCCATTGCTGCTTTTCATATTTTTTCTTTGTATTTAATTTTTGATTGTTTGATTAATATGTGTCTTGGCATGTTTATCCTTGGTTTTATCCTATGTGGACTCGCTGTGCTTCCTGGACTTGATTAACTATTTCCTTTCCCATATGAGGGAAGACTTCAACTATAATCTCTTTATATAATTTCACAGTCCCTTTCTTTTTCTCTTCTTCTTCTGGGACCCCTATAATTTGAATGTTGGTGCATTTAATTTTGTCCCAGAGTTCTCTGAGACTGTCCTCAATTCTTTTCATTCTTTTTTCTTTGTTCTGCTCTGCAGTAGTTTTTTCCACTATTTTATCTTCCAGGTTACTTATCCGTTCTTCTGCCTCAGTTTTTCTGCTATTGATCCCTTCTAGAGAATTTTTAATTTCTTTTTTGTTGTTGTTCATCACTGTTTGTTTGCTCTTTAGTTCTTCTAGGTCCTTGTTAAATGTTTCTTGTATTTTCTCCATTCTATTTCCAAGATTTTGGATCCTCTTTCCTATCATTATTCTGAATTCTTTTTCAGGTAGACTGCCTATTTCCTCTTCGTTTGTTAGGTCTGGTGGGTTTTTGCCTTGCTCCTTCATCTGCTGTGTGTTTCTCTGTCTTCTCATTTTGCTTAACTTACTGTGTTTGGGGTCTCCTTTTCGCAGCCTGCAGGTTCGTAATTCCCGTTGTTTTTGGTGTCTGTCCCCAGTGGCTAAGGTTGGTTCAGTGGGTTGTGTAGGCTTCCTGGTGGAGGGGACTGGTGCCTGTGTTCTGGTGGATGAGGTCCAGGTCTGGTGGTGTGTTTTGCGGTGTCTGTGGCCTTATTATGATTTTAGGCAGCCTCTGTGCTAATGGATGGGATTGTGTTCCTGCCTTGCTATTTGATTGGCATAGGGGGTCCAGCACTGTAGCTTGCTGGTCGTTGAGTGAAGCTGGGTCTTGGCGTTGAGATGGAGATCTCTGGGAGATTTTCACCATTTGTTATTATGAGGAACTGGGAGGTCTCTTGTGGACCAATGTCCTGAACTTGGCTCTCCCACCTCAGTGGCACAGCCCTGTCTCCTGGCTGGAGCACCAAAAGCCTGTCCTCCATACGGCTCAGAATAAAAGGGAGGAAAAAAAGAAGGAATGAAGAAGATAAAATAAATAAAGTCCTTAAAATAAAAAATAATTATTAAGAAAAAAAATTTAAGTAAAAAAAAAGAAAAAACAGACAGACAGAACCCTAGGACAAATGATAAAAGCAAAGCTATGCAGACAAAAATCACACACAGAAGCATACACATAAACATTCGCTAAAGGAGAAAAAGGGGGAAAAAAAAATATATATATATATATATATATATCATTGCTCCCAAAGTCCACCTCCTCAATTTGGTGGGATCCATTACCTATTCAGGCATTCCACAGATGCAGGTACATCAAGTTGATTGTGGAGATTTAATCCACTGCTCCTGAGGCTGCTGGGAGAGATTTCTCTTTCTCTTCTTTGTTCACACAGCTCCCGTGGTTCAGCTTTGGATTTGGACCCGCAGCTAAGTTTAGGTCGTCTGAGGGCATCTGTTCTTTGCTTAGACAGGACTGAGTTAAAGGAGCAGCTGATTGGGGGGTCTGGCTCGCTCAGGCCTGGGGGAAGGAGGTGTACTGATTGCCATGTGAGCCTGAGGCAGCAGAGGCCAGCATGACGTTGCACCAGCCTCAGGCGCACCCTGCGTTCTCCTGCGGAAGTTGTCCCTAGATCACGGCAGACTGCACAGGCTCCTGGGAGGGGAGGTGTGGATAGTGACCTGTGCTTGCACACAGGCTTCTTGGTGGCTGTAGCAGCAGCCTTAGTGTCTCATGCCCGTCTCTGGGGTCTGTGCTGATAGCCACGGCTCGTGCCCATCTCCGGAGCTCCTTTAAGTGGTGCTCTTAATCCCCTCTCCTCGTGCACCACGAAACAGAGGCAAGAAAATGTCTCTTGCCACTTTGGCAGCTCCAGCCTTTTTTCTGGACTCCCTCCTGGCTAGCTGTGGCACACTAGCCCCCTTCAGGCTGTGTTCACACCACCAACCCCAGTCCTCTCCCTGGGATCCAACCTCTGAAGCCTGAGCCTCAGCTCCCAGCCCCTTCTCGTCTCAGCGGGTGAGCAGACAAGCCTCTCAGGCTGGTGAGTGCTGGTCGGCACTGATCCTCTGTGTGGGAATCTCTCTGCTTTGCTCTCTGCACCCCTGTTGCTGTGCTCTCCTCCGTGGCTCCGGAGCTTCCCCCCTCTGCCACCCACAGTCTCTACCTGGGAAGGGACTTCCTAGTGTGTGGAAACCTTTCCTCCTTCACAGCTCCCTCCCACTGGTGCAGGTCCTGTCCCTATTCTTTTGTCTCTGTTTTTTTCTTTTCTCTTTTGCCCTACCCAGGTACGTAGGGAGTTTCTTGCCTTTTGGGAGGTCTGAGGTCTTCTGCCAGCATTCAGTAGGTGTTCTGTTTGAGTTCTTCCACGTGTAGATGTCTTTCTGATGTATTTGTGGGGAGGAAGGTGATCTCAGCATCTTACTCTTCCACCATCTTGAAGCTCTTCCTCTCTTTTTTCTTGATGAGTCTGGCTAATGGTTTATAAATGTTGTTTATCTTCTCAAAGAACCAGCTTTTATTTTTGTTGATCTTTGCTATTGTTTCCTTCATTTCTTTTTCATTTATTTCTGATTTTTATGATTTCTTTCCTTCAGCTCTCTTTGGGGTTATTTTTTTCTTCTTTCTCTAATTGCTTTAGATGTAAGGTTAGGTTTTTTATTTGAGATGTTTCTTGTTTCTTGAGATAGGATTGTATTGTTACAAACTTCTGTCTTAGAACTGCTTTTGCTACATTCCATAGGTTTTGGGTTGTTGTGTTTTCATTGTCATTTGTTTCTAGGTGTTTCTTGATTTCCTCTTTGATTTCTTCAGTGATCTCTTGGTTATTAAGTAGTGTCTTTTTTATCCTACATGTGTTTATATTTTTTCAGATTTTTTGTAAAAAATCTGTTTGTATTTTGTACAGATTTTTTATCTAGTCTCTCAGTGTTGTGGTCTGAAAAGATACCTGATACAATTTCAATTTTATTAAATTTACCAAGGTTTGATTTGTGACCCAAGGTATGATCTATACTGGAAAATGTTCCATGAGCACTTGAGAAGAAAGTGTATTCTGTTGTTTTTGGATGGAATGTCCTATAAATATCAATTAAGTCCATCTTGTTTAATGTATCATTTAAAGCTTGTGTTTCCTTATTTATTTTCATTTTGGATGATCTGCCCTTGGTGAAAGTAGGGTGTTAAAGTCCCCTACTATGACTTTGTTACCATCAATTTCCCCTTTTATGGTTGTTAGGAGCACATGAGTACATAAGACAGATGCTATTTTGGGTGCATAAATATTTACAATTGTTATATCTTCTTGGATTGATCCCTTGATCATTATGTAGTGTCCTTCTTTGTCTCTTATAATAGTCTATATTTTAAAGTCTGTTTTGTCTGATATGAGAATTGCTAATCCAGCTTTCTTTTGATTTCCATTTGCATGGAATATCTTTTTCCATCCCCTCACTTTCAGTCTGTTTGTGTCCATAGGTCTGAAGTGAGTCTCTTGTAGACAGCATATATATGGGTCTTGTTTTTGTATCCATTCAGCCAGTTCAAGTCTTTTGGTTGGTGCATGTAATCCATTTACATTTAAGGTAATTATTGATATGTATGTTCCTATTACCATTTTCTTAATTGTTTTGGGTTTGTTACTGTAGGTCTTTTCCTTCTCTTGTGTTTCCTGCCTAGGGAAGTTGCTTTAACATTTGTTGTAAAGCTGGTTTCTTTGTGCTGAATTCTCTTAGCTTTCGCTTGTATGTAAAAGTTTTAGTTTCTTTCATTATCTCAGTGGAAAGCCTAACAATGTCGATGGTTGCCAATATACAGTAACATTTTCCTATTTATCTACTCAGTTTCAGAAAAGGTCAGATTGAATTTATAACAGTGGTTGGGCTGCTGTAGATATATCACTAGAGTGAGAAAATATAGTCTTTGAAATGATTTTACCACCAGCCAAGAAGAACAAACAGAAATGTTAATTATGACAGAAAGAGTGACTGCTGTTAGATAATAAGCCCTAAAAAGTTTTGCAGTCCTAATTTTACTTAGGAAATGAAAGGAAGAAATGCAGATGCACAGATAATACTATTTTTTGATAGAAAATTGAATTTTCTCCTTTTATTTTATAAATACACCCATGACATTGTTGGTTAAACTAATAAATATTTAGACTAGACTTTTGTTTTGAAAATTCCATTTTCTTTCTGTTACATTTAAACATTTGAAGAGCTTAGAAAATTACAAGCTAGTCAGTGAGTGTGATGGAAAAGAAATCACCTGGTGTTTTCCAATAGGGACACCAGTCATGCTTCTCCTTTTAACATGCTTTTTAATGTACAAGGGACTTATTCTTGCAGCAAAGAGGGTTTATATATAAAATGAAGCTCTTGGACTAGGTGATATCTAAGATACTGTAAACTTTAAACTTGACTACATGGTTTCCTTTCTACTTTATACAGTGCTAAAAAATAAAAAGCCTAGTAACTTTTCCATTTCTCTGGTCAAGACTAATTGAAATAGTCCATAAACATTTTCAAGTTGAAAGATCATCATTTATCAAAGTGATATAGTTCACTATTTTCAGGTTTCTCTGATCTGTTGTTAGAAGGAACATTTTATACTCAGTGTGATGTGGCACTTGCCTAGAAGGTATCAAAACTGAATGTAGTATTTTTTTTTTTTTTACAATTGACTCTAACAGAGGAAGGAGATAAGGGACCATCACCAGACCCTTACTGAACTGAACTTAAATAAAGACTCTTTCCTAAACAATGAGCAATGGGACTTATTTTAATAAATTGAGTACAGGCCTATTAGGAAGATTCATTATTGATACTAATTAGCATACCGAAGATGAACTCCCCTTTCTTGCACTTAAAAATTCCTAATTATACCTTTCATCAAACTATTCGGTCACTTTTCTCCTTGTCATGGGTTTCCTTCCCTTGATAATTAATAGACTTAGCTCTGTGTATATGTTTTGTTGTTTTGTTTTGAGCTTCAGTAGTCTTTTACACTTTAACAATCTGAAGTTTCCACCTAGATTTCCTTCATGAGCCTCACTCACAAGTGGTGTGCCACCTGCCCACAGAAACGAACAAAGCTAGCTTTCATCTGGCCTTTTTGTGCTCAGGTTGGTCTTCTGGTGGTCCCATACTATGTGTGAGTCTCACAGAGGAAACTGCAGCCTCCTGTGAGATTTTGTTTTAACGCTCTAAGAAATTTTTTACTTTCTCTAAACTTTGTTTTGATTAGTTGTCTATTTTAGATTTGGGGAGAGAAGACAAGCTATTGCTGTCTTTTTCAGGATTTATTTAATTCTGTTTTTCAGCTGTAAAATAAAACCTTTTTGTGTCTATTCTATGTGAACCCTGGTACTGCCCTCCTCCCTCAATGGAAACCATTTTAATTTCACAATGGTTAGCCTTTTCAGTTGCTTATAAAATTTATCATTATATATATATTGTGGGAATATCTAGTCAATAGGAAAGATTCAACACAAAATGGGAGTGAATTAATACATCAGATTATAAAGTTTCTCAAATTCTTCAGAAACTCCAAGGTTAATTGGTTTATAGACACTTCTGAATACTTATTTTTAGAATAATGTTTCGCTTTTCTGAGGGAAAGCTATTTAGACAGCAATTCTAAAAAAGAAGTTTATCATTATTTGCTTACAAAATTAAAAGGAATGAAGCTTTTTCATGTTTTTAAATAAAGTGTTAATATTGTTTTACAAATATAAAAATGGGAAAATCTGTATATGATATTTCAAGTAAAGTGAATCATTTAAATTAGACTATTTTGATAATAAGATTTTGCCCTGGTTTTGTCATAGTATAAAAATGTAGGTATTACATTTCTATACTATGTACTAAAATGTATTGTACTAATCTAGTTAGTACAATACTTGCTTTACTGTCTTGTAGAAAACATAATTAATCAAAACTTCCTAACTCTCTATAATAAGTTTACTGGCCTTAGGCTACTTTACTTTCATAGATGTTAAAGATTAACATAAGATTACATTAACAATGAAAAATGTAAATTATGCACCCAAATAAATTGCATTACAATATCCATGTCTTCATAAAATGGATTATTCTGGTAGCTTCAGACATTGTACAACTTATACTAAACTACAGAGATTCTCTAATAAAATTACTTACACCAAATGACATATTTTGTAGGATGGTTCTTATATCAACAATAAATGAATTGTTCTTTAAGGATGACTTACACCTAATTTCTGAGATTTCTATTTGGCTTTGAAAACTTGGAAGATCTTACTGAATATTTTTAATTAAAAAGAAAACTTAAAAAAAAATTCCTAAAGTAGAGAGAACAAATGTTTAGGGGTTTTATGCAATAGTTTATTATGTTCTTTCCTATGTTTTAACTATTTTTTTCTTTGTTAAAATTTATTTTTATTTATCTTATTTTTTATTATAGTAGGAACATGTAACATGAGCTCTACCTTCTTAACAATTTTTTAAAGTGTGTAATACAGTATTGTTAACTAGAGGCACAATGTTGTACAGCAGATGTCTACAGCTTATTCATCTTGCAAAAGTGAAACTTTATATCCATTGAACAGCAAGTCCCCAGTTCCCCCTCCCCACAAGCCCTGGTAACCACCATTCTAGTCTCTGTTTCCATGAGTGACTACTTTAGTTTCGTCCTGTAACCCGAACCCTGCAGCCGTCTATGACTGGCTAATTTCATGCAGCGTAATATCCTCCATTTAATACATGTTGTTGCATGCGGCAGGATTTCCTTCCTTTTTTTTTTTTTGCGGTACGCGGGCCTCTCACTGTTGTGGCCTCTCCTGTTGCGGAGCACAGGCTCCGGACGCGTAGGCCCAGCGGCCATGGCTCACGGGCCCAGCTGCTCCGCAGCATGTAGGATCTTCCCAGGCCAGGGCACGAACCCGTGTCCCCTGCATCGGCAGGCAGACTCTCAACCACTGTGCCACCAGAAAAGCCCAGGATTTCCTTCTTTTTGAAGACCAATTAAGAATAATAAGAAAATTAAGAATAATATTTGATTGTATGTATATACCAAATAATCGTTATTCATAAATCTGTTGAAAGACCTTTAGGTTGTCTCCACATCTTGGGTATTGTGGATAATGCTGCAATGAACATGAATGTGTGCGTATCACTTTGAGATCCTGATTTCATTCTTTTGGATATATTCACAGAACTGAGGTTGCTGGATCATATATTCTAGTTTAAATTTTTTGATTAATACCACTTTTCACAGTGGCTGCACCATTTACATTCCCACCAACAGTGCACAAGCGTTTCCTTTTCTCCACATACTTTCCAAAGCTTGTTATTTCTTTTCTTTTTATAATAGCCATCCTAATAGGTCTAAAACTAAAATATCTCAAATTTTTTCCATATAGATATGTTCCCATGAGAACACAAAATCTCTGTTGGAGAAATGTATTCACTGTATTTAGGCACCAGTTAGAAACGACAATGTTTTTTTCAAGAATACAGTTTTGAGACAAATATGTGTCCTTATGTCTTTTACCATCACCTGTTTTTTTTAAATTGGTGTATAGTTGCTTTACAATGTTGGGTTAGTTTCTGCTGTACAGCAGAGTGAATCAGCTATACATATATCCCCGCTTTTTTGGCTTTCCTTTCCATTTAGGTCCCCACAGAGCACTGAATAGAGTTCCCTGTGCTATACAGCAAGTTCTCATCAGTTATCTGTTTCATGCACAGTAGTGTATATATGTCAATCTAATTAAGAATGGAAGAACTATCAATTTTTAATGAATGCATTGTGTTATTATCAATAAAATATCCTAAATTGCTACTTGTGACAGTATATGAAATTAATAGAAGTATAATTGTGCTTTTTACAGGACCACCTTCAAACCATTAAAATGAAGAGATTTAAATAGGTGTACTGGAAGAGGTAACACCAAAATACACAAATAAACTGTGCTGTTTCAAATTGGCTTTCACTTCAAACCCCCAATTAAACAAACAAAAACTTTTCTCGTGAGGTAGAATTATTTAGCTATAGATAAATCTCTGTTTCTCTCAGAGATCTTGTATTCATTTTTTAATAGACAAATTTTTTAGAGCAGTTTTAGTTTCACAGAAAAACTGAGCAGAAAGTATAGAGAGTTCCCTCATACCTCCTGCTCCTATGCACACATGGCCTCCTGCATCATGAACATCCCCCACCAGAGGGGCACGTTGGCTACAATCAATAAACCTACACTGACACAGCATTATCACCCAAAGTCTATAGTTTACATTAGATTTCACTCTTGGTGTTGTATGTCTTTGGATTTGACAAATGTCTAATGACATGTATCGATTACTATGATGTCATACAGAATAGTTTCACTGACCTAAAAGTCCTCTGTGCTGCACCTATTTATCTATCTCTCCCCACAACCTGTGGCAACCACTGATCCTTTTACTACCTTCATAGTTCTGCCTTATCTAGAATGTCAAATAGGTGAAATCATACATTATATTGCCTTTTCTGATTGACTTTTCATTTAATAATATGATTTACGTATTGTCTTTTCATGGCTTGGTATCTCATTCCTTGGTATCTCATGTCTTTTCATGGCTTGATATCTCATTCCTTTTTAGTGCCAAATGATGTTCCACTGTCTGGGTGTACCACAGTTTATTTATCCATTCACCTATTGGACATTTTTGTTGCTTCCTAGTTTTAGCAATTATGAATAAAGCTGCTATAAACATCTGTGGGCAGGTTCTTGAGGAGAAATAAGTAAGTTTTCAACCCATTTGGGTAAATGCCAAGAAGCATGACTGTTGGATATGGTTAAGAGTATGCTTAGTCTTTAAGAAACTGCTAAACTATCTTCCGAAGTGGCTGTACCATTTTGATTTCCCACCAGCAATGAATGAGAGTTCCTGTTGCTGCCCATCCTAGCCAATATTTAGTGTTGTGTTTTTGCCAGGTATGTAGTGTTATCTCATGACTGTTTTGATATACAGTCATGCATATGATGTTGAGTCTCTCTTCACATGCTTAATCTTCATCTGTGTATCTTCTTTGCCGAGACATCTATTCAGATCTTTTGCTCATCTTTTAATTGGTTTGTTCATTTTTTATTATTTAGTTTTAAGTGTTCTTTGCATATTTTGGATAACAGTCCTTCGTTAAATATAGCCTTTGCAAATATCTCCTCTGAACCTGTGGCTTGACTTCTCATTCTCTTGACTTGTATCCAATTTTGACCTTTGTTAAAACAGTAAGCTGGGGCCACATGTGAATCAGTGTTATATAAAGCACTTGTCTAAATGTCTGTTCATTCTAGAATATTAACTCTACTGTCAGATATGGTTTAATTCTAATCCCACATTTTCTACTTACTAAATGTGTGACCTTTGGATTTTTACTATTAAGACTTTTTAACATTTATCTCATCATATGATTTTCCAGGAGAATGAAATAGCATATGTGTTATGAAAGTTCTGTCAGAACATAAGGAACTGAACACTATGTGCAGATACACTAATGATATGGTATTAAAAGAATACATGAGCAATTCATTAAATAGTGCATTCTCAGCTTCAGCTCAGTCAGATTTCATAGAGACTGTCATTCTATTAAGAAACTGTATGATCATTTAGGATACAGTAGCTACACATTATTTGCTAGTCTAGTACGTACTTCATTGCACCATAATGGCTTCTCCTGCATTCTCTATTTGTGTTGTTCAGCTTCTCATCTTGCCATTAACTGCACTCTATCCCTGCATGTTTTATACAAAACTCTTCAAAACAGAAGGACTGATTAGTTTGCTTAGCAGAGGATATTCACCAGCATAAGTATTAGATTGCTGACTCACCTACAGTTTGATGACTTTGGGCCAGATATCCATTCCATGCCCAATCAGCAGTTTGCAAGGACAGAGCCTTTTATTCAGCCTTTCAAGGAAGAAATACTCTACTCTTCCAATTTAAAAAAAAAAATATATATATATATATACACACACACATATCTTTAAAATACATATATATGTAAGGTATATAATATAAAATTTACGCATAAAATATGTCACTTTGTCCTGCTATACCTCTAATATACCCTTGAACATTTTAATCACTGCATTTCAATCATATATCTTTCTATCTGAAATCAGCAAACATGTCCCTTTCCTGGGATCTTTTTTTTTGTTTGTTTGTTTGTTTTTGGCAGTACGCGGGCCTCTCACCGTTGTGGCCTCTCCCATTGCGGAGCACAGGCTCAGCGGCTCACGGGCCCAGCCGCTCCGCAGCACGTGGGATCCTCCTGGACTGGGGCACGAACCCGCGTCCCCTGCATTGGCAGGCGGACTCTCAACCACTGCGCCACCAGGGAAGCCCCTCCTGGGATCTTTGGTTTTGTCTTTTTCTTTGCTGAGAACACTCGGTTTCTTGATATTTTCATAATTGGTCCCATCTAATAATTCACAACCCACCTTAAATATACATCCTAAAGCATGAGACTTTCCCTGGCCAACCATCTAAGGTCACTCTCTATTCAATTACTGTGTTTTATTTTCTCTATATTATGCATCACTGTCTAAAATTGCTTTATTTTTCTGTTTGTTGTCATATTGGAATATGAACACCATCAAGGTCTGGGCTATGTCGGCTTCATCACACTCAGTCACTAGCACCACACATTGGCTAGGACAGGGCAGGTGCCTGTTAGATTATTTTGAATACATAAATAGTTTATTTGTTTAGAACAAAATCCCCTCAGACAGATAAAGTATGGCAAACACCTTGGCACTACACAAGTATAAAAAGTGGTCCTAACAAATGCTCCCCAAAATATAATATATGAAAATGTCATATATTTATTTATTTATTTATTTATTTTTGGCTGTGTTGGGTCTTTGTTTCTGTGCGAAGGCTTTCTCTTGTTGTGGCAAGCGGGGGGCAGTCTTCATCGCGTGCTCAGGCCTCTCACTATCATGGCCTCTCTTGTTGAGGAGCACAGGCTCCAGACGCGCAGGCTCAGTAGTTGTGGCTCACGGGCCTAGTTGCTCCGTGGCATGTGGGATCTTCCCAGACCAGGGCTCGAACCCATGTCCCCAGCATTAGCAGGCAGATTCTCCACCACTGCACCACCAGGGAAGCCCCAAAAAATGTCATATATTTTTTAAATTTCCTGAAACAAGACTTACATATATTCATTGTGCAGGGGTTTTATTGGCCATTTGGTTTTCAAGACTGTTGGGTCCTCTCAAAGCCCCAAAACTCTGCTAGCTAGTATGGAGGAGGAATACTTCACAAATCACTGTGGTGATGCTCTAGCCCAAAACAACCTAGATTCTATGCTCCAAGCAACCTGAAAAAAAAAAGTAGCATTCTTTAATTTTCTGAAATCTAGAGAGATCTGTTTCCTTTTGAAGTTCCCACAGCTCTCAACATGATGACAGTTTACTGGACAAGGAAACCTCAAATTTCACAAAATAAATAAAGAGGTAGGTAGGTAGGTAGGATGTAGGTAGGTAGATAGACAGATATTAGAATTTTATTTTTCTATAGAAAAAATTGAAACAGAGTTATCATTTATTTTTCTTGACACTATTGGTTGAAACACACCTAGAATTGTATATCATGTATATATAGTAAAGACTCAAAAAAGTAAAAAGTAGAATTGGAGGGAGGTACAAAAAAAAATGAAATATAAATTAAAACTTCATATTTTTACTTAGAAAATGTTAACATTATTTTAAATATTCAGTTTTAAAAACATGATAAAGTATTATTTTATTCATTCTAGTTCTCTCTGTTAACCAGCAGAATCAAAATTTGATATCTCTTTACCTCACTGTGTGATTTCCAAGGTAAGCTATAATTTATGGAACTAGTTTATACAGGAAAAGTTTCCTGAAAATGTGTTTGCGCACAGCCAAGATAAAGTCTTATTAGCACAGTGGCATGGCCTTTGGATGTCTGTATTAACTGGTTATATGGCCACAGATCCTCTTTTTAATGTAGGCATCAAGGAAAAGAACATTAAAAAAAAAAGAAAGCAAATCATTTTGTACAAAATTATAGCAAAAAGTCTCCCTAAAAGTCTAAAGAGAAGTGAATGCAAAAACAAAAATGTGTAAACAGATTTGTAATAAATATAATTTTTACTTGCTAGAAAGCCGTAATCCAAACATGATAAAAGATACATAAAAGCATATACAGTAGAATAACTGTTGAAAACACTGTGATATGAATTCCATGTGCTGGTAGAAATAAAAAAATAATTTTTAATATTATGCCCTTGGAATTAAATTTAAAATAAACTTGACTTTTTGCTGTACTTAAATTCATTTTATTATTTCTCTAATGTTATCATTTTAAAATTATAGAAAGGGAATGTAATGGTAATAAGAAAGGACTTTATTTATATATGTGTATATTTGTATCTTTTATTGGTTTACATATAACTTGAAGTAAATTGGAAAAGTACTTTAAAACAATATCAATCGGGAATACAAATAACAAAATCCATTCTGGGTAGATTATTAAAATATGTTAGGTTGCTCACAGATTCTTGGGGAGGGCTAGAGGGTAGGAACAATGCCCAAACACACCATTTAACACCAATGACACCTGCATCTGGGTGCTAGCATTTCTGCTACTGAAGTCCCTAAAGAATCAAATCTTCATTATCACACTGACTGATTCCAATTCAAATCTTCAACTGCATGTGACTTATGAAACCAAGGTCATGAACCTGCACCTTAGATATAGAAGAGTCTGGGATTGTAGGTTTTCTGGCCTTTGCAATGGAAAAATAGGACACAGAATCTGGGGAATTACCTTAATTCTCAAAGTGTTATGAAGCCACAAATAAATGCTCTCAGATTGTGCTAAAGTTCAAATGAAAAAGCTGCTTCTTAAAAGGGATGACTTGCCTTCAAGGACATAGGTTCAGATTTTTGGCCAAATGTAACATCTGGAATTATTCTCATATCAGGATTGGAGCTAGGTTGTTGCAAAAGACTAATTATAAATTTTTCTTCTTAAGTCCTAATGCACCAATTTCCTATAGTAACTCTAACTTCCCTAAAGATTCCCTCAAAGTTTAAACCATTCGCTTCACACCAACTAGCATGGCTGGAATAAAAAATCAGATAATAAGTATTGGCAAGGATGTGGAGAAACGGAGATTTTGTATATTACAGATAGGAAAAAAAAATGGTTTCAGTCACTGTGAAAGATGGTCTGGCAGTTTCACAAATAGTTAAATATAGCGTTACCATATGACCCAAACAGTTATACTCTTAGGTATATACTCAAGAGAAATGAAATCTTATATAGGAATGTTTATCATAGCATCATTCACAATAGCCAAAAGGCAGAAATATCCATCAACTGATGAATGGATAAAGTACTATATCCATTTTCCATGGAATATTGGTCATAAAAAGAATGAAGTACATACTATGTAGTACATACTACAAAATGGATAAGCCTTGAAAACATTATGCTGAGTGAAAGAAGCCATCACAAAAGAGCACATTTTTAAGTTACCATTTACATGAAATGTACAGAATAGGTAAATTTATAGAGATAAAAAGTAGATTAGTGTTTGCTTAGGGTTGAGAGGGGATAGAAGAGTATGGGAATGGCATCTAAATTGTACAAGGCTTTTCTTTGTGGTGATAAAAATGTTCTAAAATTGACTTTGGTGATGGTTGCACAACTCTGAATATATCAATGCTAAAAGCCATTGAACTGTATGTCTTAAATGGGTGAATTATATGGCACGTAAATTATATCACAATAAAGTTGTTTTTAAAAAAGCATTGTGAAAGTGGCATTAAGAGGATGGTAGCTGAGTTTCACATATGACACTGTGAACCTCATCCATCACAGAAATGGCCTGATGCAGAAATTTCATTGCTGTGCTGTTGCCAATGACCACATATCTGATGTAGAAAGAGCAAAAAGATTTATCTTTACATTTATGTTTCTTCCTTCACTTATTCATTCAGTATACACTTACAGAGAACCACCTGTTCTAGGCCCTATACTGGTCACCTTGAAATACATCATAAATAAACAACATCTACTCTTAATAAGTTAATCATTTAGTAATGGAATTGATAAATCAAAATTTATAGGTAGGGCTTCCCTGGTGGCGCAGTGGTTGAGAGTCCGCCTGCCGATGCAGGGGACACGGATTCGTGAAATAAAATTATGTGTGTCTTGTTTTTAAAGTATATTGACTAAAGTACCTACAAAGTGAGTTTAGAGATATTATAGCAAATGTGAATACTGAGTTTAACAGGTAGAAAAAGAAAGGAAAGGCAGCTCAAGGATAGTAAGAAAAAGAAGAAAAGAACAGATTAATTAATATAGAGTTAGTAGGTTTATGTAAAGTAAGTAGAGATGGAGGACAGAGGCATATAAATGAAACCAAACAACAGGTCAATGCCAGATTATAAAGGAAAAAATAAATTCTTGGGGTAAGGAATTGATCTCTTCTTTTGTGGACCGTGGGATGCTACTGACAGAGAAATGATATAACATGATTTTGTCTGAATCTAAAAATAAAAATGTTATATTCACTGAGAATAGAGAATGTTTAATTCCTAGAAAGTCAAATATCTATAGGCAAAAGGACCAAAAAAAAAAAAAGAGTACATACAGTATGATTCCATTAATATAAATTCTATAAAATGCCAGTCATGGTGACTGAAAGAAGATTGTTTTTTGTCTTCAGACTTGGTAAAGAGTAGGGATAACAGCAGGATAAAAAATTCCAAAGGGGTAAAACTCTAAAAATTATGAATATGTTCACATCTTGATTGCAATAATTGTTTCACAGGTATTTTCATATATAAAAACCTACAAATTGTATAGTTTAAATATACGCAGTTTGTTGTATGTCAACTATACCTCCATAGACCTGTTAAAAAATAAAGCATACGGCAAAATGCCCCCCCAAAAAAGATAAAAAGGGAAAGAAGAAAAACGGAATGTATAACATACAAATGATGAAGAAATAGAATGTTAAAAATCATAAGCTAAAACAAGGAACAGGCCCTTTCCTTTTGCTAGTGAAGAGAGCTATAGTAAGAATATATTATTAAAAAATAGGCAGAGGAAGTGAATAGACATTTTTCCAAAGAAGACATGCACATGTCCAACAGGGCAATCAAAAGGTGCTCAACATTACTAATTATCAGGGAAATGCAAATCAAAAC
>NW_020172833.1:0-766 GCF_003031525.2 Neophocaena asiaeorientalis asiaeorientalis
CACGTACGCTCACCCTAAACCGTTGTCGTACCCTAACATATTCCCTAAACCATCCCCGTGACCTAACCCTAACCCTAACCCTTACCCGAAGCCTTACCCTAAGAGGTCCCCTAATCCTAACCCGTACGCTAACACTAACCCGTACCCTAACACGTACGCTCACCCTAAACCGTTGCCGTACCCTAACATATTCCCTAACCCTAACCCGTACGCTAACACTAACCCGTACCCTAACACGTACGCTCACCCTAAACCGTTGCCGTACCCTAACATATTCCCTAACCCTAACCCGTACGCTAACACTAACCCGTACCCTAACACGTACGTTCACCCTAAACCGTTTTCGTACCCTAATTATTCCCCAAAAAGGCCCTCTCCCCCAACCCTAACACTAACTCTAACCCTAACCCTAACCCTAATCCTTACCCGAATCCTTACCCTAACCCGGCCCCTAATCCTAACCCGTACGCTAACACTAACCCATACCCTAACACGTACGCTCACCTTAAAGTGTTGTCGTACACTAACCTGTCCCCTAAACCGTCCCCGTCCCGAAACCCTAACCCTAACCCTAACCCTAACCTTTACCCAAAGCCTTACCCTAACCAGTCCCCTAATCCTAACCCGTACGCTAACACTACCACATAGCCTAACACGTACGCTCACCCTAAACTGTTGTCGCATCTAAACTGTCCCCTAAACCGTCCCAATCTCCTAACTCTAATCCTAACCCTAACCCTAACGCTAATCCTTACCCGAAGCCTTA
>NW_020172834.1:0-666 GCF_003031525.2 Neophocaena asiaeorientalis asiaeorientalis
TAACCCTTACCCGAAGCCTTACACTAACACACTCCCTAATCTTAACCCGTACGGTAACTCTAACCGGTACCCTAACACGTACGCTCACACTAAACCATTGTCGTACCCTAAACTGTCCCCTAAACCGTCCCCGTCCACTAACCCTAACCTTAACCCTAACCCTAAACCTAACCTTACCCGAAGCCTTATCCTTACCCATCCCCTAAACCTAACCTGTACGCTAACACTAACCAGTACCCTAACACGTAGGCTCACCCTAAACTGTTGTCGTACCCTATCAAGTCCCCTAAATCGTCCCCATCCCCAACCCTAACCCTAACCCTAACCCTAACCCTAAAACCGTAAACATTACCCGAAGCCTTACCCTAACCCGTCCCTTAGTCCTAACCCGTACGCTAATTCTAACCCGTACCCAGCATGTATGCTCACACTAAACCGTGGTCGTACCCTAACCTGTCACCTAAACCGTCGCCGTCCACTAAACCTAACCCTAACCCTAACACTAACCCTAACCCAAACCCTTACCCGAAGCCTTACCCTAACCCGTCTCCTAATCCTAACCCGTACGCTAACACTAACCCATACCCTAACAACTACGCTCACCCTAAACAATTGTCGTACCAGCACCTGTCCCCTAAACGGTCCCCGTCCCCGTCCCCTAACCCT
>NW_020172835.1:0-3240 GCF_003031525.2 Neophocaena asiaeorientalis asiaeorientalis
CCAGCCATAATGTTTTAAAACAACTGGCTTTTCTGCATAGTCTTTAGAAGAGGGTTAGATGAGCGCTTCTGTCTTCCTTTTCTTGAGAAGTTTTATAACAACACCAAAAGGTCGTCTTTAAGATGTCAGACAAGATTAACAACAAAATCTTGGAAGACAGCCAGCCCACCCAGGAAGGAAACCCAAAGGACTATTTACAGATGCAAACCTTAAATAAGCAACAGAACAGGAGAGTGGGGTGAGGGCAGGGGAGAGAAATACTTTGTAGCAAAGAAATACTTTCAAGAGATGCCTCAGGGCATTGAACTGTTGGAAACCAGTTGCGGTAAACAAACCTGGCCCCCAGCAATTGCTAAAGGCACATTCATGAGGAAGTTGGAAGCAAGAAGTCTAAGATAAGTGAGTGAGAGAAGCAGAATCTTGAGCCACACCCACACTGGGTTCTATATGCTGTTGTTAAAACAAAGAGAAGTTGATGTAAATATTTGAATTGCAAGGGATTGAAAAAGTGGTTTTCAATCCCACTGGTTGATGCCAGGCCAGGTTTTTGATTATACAACTGAGGATGTAGGTCTATAGTCCTGACAACTGAGTAGTAGAGAAGATGCTGTTTTCTTCCCACAAAAATACCACTTCTGGGCTTCCCTGGTGGCACAGTGCTTGAGAGTCCGCCTGGCAATGCAGGGGACACGGGTTCGTGCCCTGGTCCGGGAAGATTCCCCATGCCACTGAGTGGCTAGGGCTGTGAGCCACGGCTGCTGAGCCTGCGCGTCCGGACCCTGTGCTCTGCAACGGGAGAGGCCACAACAGTGAGAGGCCCCTGTACCGCAAAACAAACAAACAACCCAAAAAAACCCAACCAC
Source organism: Neophocaena asiaeorientalis asiaeorientalis (assembly GCF_003031525.2). Lineage (NCBI taxonomy): Eukaryota > Metazoa > Chordata > Mammalia > Artiodactyla > Phocoenidae > Neophocaena > Neophocaena asiaeorientalis. The sequence goes on from NW_020172835.1 coordinate 864, forward strand.
TTCTCCTACTAACAATTCTAAAGGGAGAGAAAGCCTTTAACAAAGAACACATTGAAAGAGAGTCACAGTTATTTAAAACCAGAAACTTAAATATTGATGTAAGAAGCAAGTAGGTTTAGGAAGAGAGCAAGTTACAGAAATTGATAAAATCTTTGCACTTTTAGTTGAAATTTTTTAAAATTATAGACAGAAGTGGGGAATTCTCTGCAGTTTGTGTTTTATCCAGTATTCAACTAAGTGGCCTATTAGTTTAGTAGGATGAAACTATCTCGCTGGCAAATGTGGAAACTAATACTGAAACAAAAATATAAGGCAGAGACATATTTTTGTAGCAAAGGATTTCAGCAGCTTTTTCAAGGTTGACACCAGAATCATATTATAGTTATACTTAATATAAATGTTAGATTATGAAATACATAAATGTATATTCAGGAGAAATAGTCAATAAATTGTACATAACATACTACAGTTGTAAATGTTAGGTTCTTTTCAATGAATACTTTATAGTGTTTTTGCGATCTTTTTAAAGAGCCTAGTTTTTAAATAATGCGATCTTTTTAAAGAGCCTAGTTTTTAAATAAATACTATTTCAGATTTGGGGAATGAGAAGTTTAAAATAAGATGAACCAGATTTCTACAATCCATTTTCTGATGCTCAAAGTGGGCAGACTACAAAATGGAGCATGGCTGAGGCCATGTGGTAATCAGTGTGTTCCTTGCACTGTTTGAATTATATTATACATCCGTAATATGCAGGGGCACAGATCACTCCTAGGTTATGCTTTTTAGGCAAACTTTTACACACGAATAATAACCAATTAGAATAGACCTTAACAAAGCCGTGATGTTTGCTTGTTTCATCAAGCTCCGCTTTCTGAGTTTCCCCTATGAGTCTATTGATTGCTCTGTTTTCTCTATTCCCTAATACCCTCTGCACAACACTTATGCCCTCAAGTTCTCTTCCCTCTTACACATCATCAGAACTTGCTTTTGGATCATTCAGGCTGAGGTAAAAAATAACTACGATCTTAAAGCACAACCAGTATTTGAATTTTAATGGGAAAAAAAGATTTAAGGTAAAGGGATGAGATTCAGAGATAAAGGGATGAGAGTTGAGTGCCAACCATGAGTTAGTAGATGAGAAGACATTTTTAGGCATCAAAACTTTTCTGCATCTCTAATCATAATACTAATTCTGCAAGCTATATAGTTGGCGACATGCAATCATATGAAAGGCTCAAGATACCAGAAAATAGAAACCAAATCTATTTCTTCTTAGTTCATAAATAGGGTGTAGGTTTACTAAAGAGGACATTAAAATTGCTCCCTGTTTCCTGAACCCAATCCATCCAGCAAGGGAAAGGAGTTGAATAATGTGGCATTTGAGTTGGTTAATGGCAGGGAGAATTCAGAGTGGAATTACAGACGTAAAATGGATATCAGGATGTTATTAGTGTGTATGTGTCCATTGTGTATGTGTATAGAAGCCACCTCTGTCATCTAGGAAAAGACATTTAAATCTCCCAGAGTTATTAATTCACTGAGAAGTAACGACAAACTTCAGCATCCTTTTGTTGCTAAATTGGGTCATATTTGAGGGATGAATCAACAACAATGATTTCCTTGAAAGGTCTCTCATTGCTATTGATATTTTTATGGCACTAGTATGCAAGGGGGTTGTTCTGAAAGGACACACGCAGGTAATACTATCTTTCAAGAATTTTGGTAGTAGTAGTTGAGCAAAAACTACAGTATGATAGAAAGCAGTTAGTTTTCTTTGTCTCATATACAAAGTTAAAATTAAAAAGTGAAAAGACCCTACATTTTATTATTTTATATTTAACACTTATCTACATAAGTGTTAAAACAAATTGCTCTTACTACCCATTATGATTATTAAGGTACCAAAAAAAATTCACTTTGAAAACGATTCCTGAATATGGATACATTTTGTATTCAGAATCACATGGAAAAAGAAGCCTCTTAACTTCCATGGGCCAGTGTCCCATAGTCATTGATCATTATTCATGGGAAATTAATTTTCTAACATTCCATCATTTGCTATTTTTTTAACAAAAGAGGGATTTTATTGTTCAGCACAGGGAAATATAACCATCATTTTATAATACTTAAATGTAGTATAATCTATAAAAATATTGAATCACTATGTTGTACACATGAAACTAATATAATATCGTAAATCATCTATACATCAATAAAAAAGAGGTATTTTAGTTTTCTTATCAGCTGTTCTGTTCTTTGTTAAGAAGGGAGGAAAAAAACACTGATTCTAAGGAAATCAGATCCTTGATTTGCCTGATGATTATGAATATGAGAAAAGTGTTCTCTACAGAACAGTAGCTCTTAATCAAAAAAA
>NW_020172836.1:0-29512 GCF_003031525.2 Neophocaena asiaeorientalis asiaeorientalis
TTTATTGAGGTATGATTGACATACAAATAGCTGTACATATTCAATGTGTACAAATTGATTAAAAGAAACTTCTAAGAGAGAAAATGCACAAAAGAAGGAAAAGAGAGCCCAAAGCCACAACCTAGAGCGTGGCAACCTGTAGACGAGCTTAGAGGAAGAGGAGCCCCCAAAACTGAGTCAAAGGAATAGGATCCACACAGGAAGGAAGAAAACCAGGAGAGAGCGATTTCAAGAAATCCAGAAGATTTCAAGGAAGAGGAAGTAGGCAGCAAGTTCAAAGACTAAGAAGTCAGACAGGGGCGGAGGAATGATGCTTTGATTTGACATCATGCTAGTTATTGGAGAACAAGAAAAAAGCAGTTTAGAAGACAGAAGGGCATGCAAGACTTGTCAGAGGTGGAGGTGTGGAAGTGGAGACAACTTATCATGAAAGTTTTGCTGTGAAGGGCAGCAGATATATGGAACAATAGTTGGTAGGGAAGTGTCACCAAGGGAAGGTATTGTTTAAAATGGAGGACAGTGGAGCTTGATTGTATGCTGGTGGGAATAACCACTAGAGCAGGAGAAGATGGAGATGCAAGAGGAACAGTGGTCATCTGCAACGGTTAAATCTTTTAAAAGGTGAGGGTAAAGATTAGATCAACTGGAGACACTGACTTTGTTAAAATTATAACCCACGTGCCCCATGCTTCATACTCTTACTTACAGATGTGCTGATACTTACATCCCCATGCAAGGCCAAACTGAGAATGAGAGATTAGTGCACCAGCAATGGCCAGAGGATGAGGAAATGTGGTTTGAAGTCCAGGAGATCCAGATTGAGTTCTGAAGGTTAATCTAGACTGACAAATTTCAGTTTTGAGAAATGTATGGGTTAGGGATTATTGCGTGCCACTGATAGTTCTATTGGCATGTCTGTGAGTGTCTCTGTGTGCTTGCATATTCAGGGGAGGGTGAAAATTTGGGTAGATCCCACTGCTAAGAGAAGAAGAAATCCTTACAATGGAGGATATTAATGGAGGGGACTTTCTCCTTTTCAAGGGAGAGAAAAGGGCAGTCTTCAAGAAAAGCTAGGAACAGAGATCAACCCAGAATGGAATCTTCCCGGAAGGCCTTAACTTTTTTTTGAGGGACAGAGCAGGAGCTGGGTGATTTTCCCTGGACTTTAGGAACATTGATATTTAGCCATCATTTCCTAGTAGTTTTGTTCCCTATTATCATTCCTTCAGTTACCTTTCACCTGTTGTTAAAATGTGCTTCTCCCATACAGTCTAGAGTGGTGTTTGGGGCGATTTAAGGAGCAGGACATTCCAGGAAAACATTACCTTCCTTGCATTACTGTTCCTCTTTGGTCCTACTCCAAGGGACTCTCTTCCCAGACATCCAGGCAGAGACCAGCATCCAAGCAGATCTGGTATCCTCTGAAAGAGGTATGACACAGAGAAGCACCTGGCAAGTGGATACTGAGAGTGGATACGAGCCAAACCCCCTTTCCAAAAACAGATGGACATCTGGAAAAGACCCCGAGGTCAGGAGGATGGGCAAGCCTTTGGTTTCGGTTCAGTGCGGGTCATTCAGTTGGAGTGGAAATGAGGTTCCTTAGACACTTTGGATTGAGGGGTTGCAGTACACAGGAAGTGGTGGGCAGCTGGGACCCCGTAAATGATAGCAGGGCTCGACAAATGGACTTCTAGAGACATCCTACAACACTGAGAGAGAAGGGAGGGGTAGATGGGGACATACCCCCAGGTTTTGTGTTGCTGTTGCTCACAAACTGGTGCCCTGAGACATCTCACGTCCTGCCTGGGACCGTGGTTGTCTGCCCTCTGAAATGAGGAGAAAATGCAAAGGAGGTAATTGGTTATTTGGGATAAGAGGGTGGGAAAGAGGTGCTTGCTTAGTTCTGCTGCTTTCCAAATTCAGGAGGCTAGCAGAGACCTCTCTCCTCTGAGTCTCCCTAAGGCCCTGCTAAAACAGGAGTGGGGCAGGAAGTGGGAGCTCTATCAACTGGTCTCATGGTCTGGGTAGAGGTCTCCCAGAACAAAGAGGAGAGGAGGGAGTCATCTGTCCTGTGTGACTTCCCTACTGGGGATCATGGAACTTTTCTGGGAGCAGTACTTCTGAAACCTGGCTGTAACTGAGGTTCGTGCTAGAAAATTGGGGCTACTGGAAACCCACACAGTGAGACAGAGGCTACAAGGTGAGAACAGGGGAAGTGAGTTGGGTAGCCAGAGTCCTGGAATCCATGGGCATGGTTTGGAGGTAACAAAAAATTGCTGGTAAGAAGGTGGCTAAAGGTCAAGGAAGCCTACGTCTCCTATCCATGTAAGTGCACTGTGGAGAGGTAGAAATTCTAGATTCATACTGGGCTGCTCTACAATTTCTATCCTCCTCCACCAGGCAGTGGGTGCAGGGCAACGTAGAATTAAATAGAATGTGATTTTTAAATCCCTAGATAGTAGCTTGTGTACCTCAGAGGAAGACAGAGCTCACACATTTCTCTGCCTTTCTCTTTGTCTCATCCTTAGTCCCTAGACATGACAGGAAACAATACCTTGGTTACCATGGAAACTGAAGCTGAGTGATGCATTGGACTGTGGGCGGAAAGCAAAGGTGGTCTTGACACAAAGGCCCTTGGGAGAAGAGATTCGAGCAAATTCTTTCAATATGAGCAAAGCGCTCATATTGAAAGAATCCACAGTTTCCACAGGCACGTTGATCCCTGCAATCATTATTACACAGAAAACACGAAGGTGCATGCATGCGCGCACGCACATGCACACACACAATGAAAACAGACGTCATTCTCTGCATCATGCTGGCTGGCCCATAGGATTCTTGTGGGCGAAGCTGGGCTACGACCCCTTCAACAACATACGTCATCTCCCTCTCATCTCTCCTCTCCCGCCTCGCTCTGTCCTCCCTTCATTGTCGTTCAGTTTCTCCCCCCTCTGTCTTCCCGCATCCCTCGCCTCTTCTCTCCCTCCTTAGTTTTTCCTTCTGGTCCTCCACTCTGCCTTGCTCTTTGCCCTCCTTCCTTCCCTCTGTATTTTGTTCTTCCTCCCTCCCCCTCGCCTGCCTCTAGTATGAAGTGACTAAGAATTCATTCACGCAATTATGATTGGCCTAATATAGGCCATTTATTTTGAGCTTCCAGCTTCATCGGACAGTGCATCATAAAATTAATTGCAGACATTACCGTTCCATTGCAAATTATGATAAGTGATATGGAATTAAACAACAAGGAGCTATGAGCGTGAACAATAGGGGACCTAATTTCCGTGGTGGGTTCAGTGAAGGAAATGTCATCGGTATTTGGCATCCTGCCACCCAGCATTGTCTTATTGCCTCTTTAGGTAACTGCCTTCTCTTTCACGTGGGGGGCAACTACCTTCTTCCATCGTTTGCAGCATGATGGGACTCTTACATAAGGTGTCCAGCCCACTCTTGAAGGTGTAAACATGAAGTCCAACGGGATGCCCACTTCTTGGAATCTGACTAACAAACAGACCAAAACAGGGTAAGGAGCTGTTTCATCTTGTCAGTGCATCCTTCTTCCTGCTTCCAAGTTCCACAGCGGCACCTTTGTTTGTGTCCTTCATCCATTCTCTTGCTCATTCTTTCTTCTTCCGTCTCTTCCTCCTCCCTCTCACCTGGCTAGATCCTTTTTCTTAGAGGCCTAACCCCACAAGGACAAAAAGGATGGGCGAGGAGACAAGAATAATTATAAAGTATTAGAAGGTGGAAAGCAGACAGATGAGTGCCATCTGACTTAGCTGATTTAAGAGCCGAGCAGTGAGGAAAGCCCCAAAGCAACAGTCTTTAACCTCCCTCACCAGACCTTCAAACTGTCTGCGAGATTGGCAATGGCAAGTACCCCTACAAGTTAGGGGTAGTAGTGGGGGTTGTAAATTGCACGATTGCTCTTAGGTATAGTTATGAAACATTTAGACACCCAGAGCCCCTCTCAACAACCTGTAGCCTGGACAAATTGCCTTCTCCAAACCCTAGGGAGTTTGAGGAGAGACTTACTCTCTGGAGGGAGTGAATCAGCAGACTTATGGACTTGGAACCTCAGGGTCAGGGGAAAGCAGGCATCCAAACCCAACATAGGGATTTAAGTGAAAAATGTACTGTACATAAAAGTTCGATCCTCAGCCTCATGCCCAATTTGCTATACAAAGTGCTGGCATCTTGCCTTTTCCCATAGATGCAGGAGGTTCTTCCCTGGGTAATCAAACCATCCCAAGAGTAGAGATTTCATAATTATAGCAGGCAATGGTCCCCAAGTTTTCAATATTAGTTCAAAATATTTTCTAATTTCAATGATTTCTTCTCAGAGCCATGGGTTGTTTAGGAGGTATGTCTTCGTTTACAAACATATGGGTATTTTCTAATGATCTTTGTTATCAGTTTATAGTTTTAATGGCATTTTATAGTTTATAGTGGTCAGAAAATATACAAATCACCGAAGAGTCTATTCTTTATGTATGGTCGTGGGAGTCTATTTATCTGAATAGTATTAACTTTTCAATGGAATACAACACAAAAATGGAATTGCACGAAACGTAAATGTTCTGCTCAGTAAATTTTTACATCACAAACGACTGAGTAACTGCAATCCAGGTCAAGAGATTTGGCATTGCCGGCAACCCAAAAGCACCATCGTGCCTCTACTTGGTCACTACCATCTGCCACCTCAGCAAATCTAACCAGTATTTGACTTTTAGCACTATAATTTTACCTGTTTGTGAAACTTATTACACATAATAAATACGTATCCTTCTAAAGAAACTTTTTATTGAAGAATAGTTGATTTATAATGTTGTGCTAGTTTCTGCTGTACAGCAAGCTGATTCAGATATATATATATATATATATTCTTTTTCATATTCTTTTCCATTGTGGTTTATTACAGGACATTGAATATAGTTCCCCTGTGCTATACATTAGGACCTTGTTTTCTATCTATTTTATATGTAGTAGTTTGTATCTGCTAATCCCAAACTCCTAATTTATCCCTCCTGCACCCCTAAACACGTATTCTTATAATCTAGCTTTCTTTTGGCGACATTATATTTTTATGTATTGCTGTTCATTTCTGTTGTAGTGTTAGCTGTAGTTTATTGATTTCCATTACTGAATAGTAATTAAATTTGTATGAACATACCACAACTTAGTTATACCTTCTATGTTTAATGGACATTTCAGTAGCTTTCCAGCCCTGCAGTATTAAAAATGTTACTGTGGTGAACACTCATACCCGTGTTCTCTGATTCCTTTAAGGCTGTACTTGCAGGATCACTTTTATTACTTTCTTCCCCTGTGGCAATGTCTGTGGTGATAATGGATAGCCTGGTCTTTTTCATGATCTCATAGGGGAAGTTTTCAACATTTCATCACTAAGTGAGGTGGATTTTGTAGGCTTTTAAAAGATATTCTGATTGGATTAAGACAGTTCCCTTTTATTCCTAGTTTGCTAGGAGGATTTTTTAAAATCATAAATGGATGTTATTTTTATATTGCATTTTAAATTATTTACCAGTTTATTGATACATAGTTGGCATATAACATTGTGTAGGCTTAAGGGATACAACGTGATGATTTCATACAGGTACGTGCTGTGAAATGATTACCACAATAAGGTTAGTTAACAGCTTCCTTTTATCACATAATTACAATGTGTGTGTGTGTGTGTGTGTGTGTGTGTGTGTGTGTGGTGTGGTTTGAACATTTAAGATTTACTCCCTTAGAACTTTTAAGTATGTGTTAGAGTATTGTTAAGTATAATCACAAGGCTGTGCATTAGACCCCCAGAACTTTTTCATCTTTTAACTAGAAGTCTGTAGCCTTTGACAAACATCATCCATTTCCCCCACTCTCCCGCCTCTGGCAACCACCAATCTATTCTGTTTCTATGAGCTTGGCTTTTTTAGATTCCACATATACGTGAGAACACACAGTATTTGTCTTTCACTTTCTGACCTATATCTCTTCGCATACTGCCCTCAGGGCCCATTCATATTGTCAAAATGCCAAGATTTCATTAGTTTTTTTATGACTGAATAATATTCCGTTATATATATATCTTGCATTTTCTTTACACATTTACCTGCCAATGGACACTTAGGTTGTTTCCAAATCTTGGCTAATTTGCGTGGTGCTGAAATGAACAGGAGAGTTCAGATATCTCTTCGAGATAGTGACTTCCTTTACTTAGGATGTATACTCAGAAGTGGGATTGTTGGATCTTACGGTAGTTTTACTTTTAATTTTTTGAGGAGCCTCCACATTGTTTTCCATGGTGGCTATACCAATTTTATTCCCACCAACAATGCACAAGGGTTCCCTTTTCTCCACATCCTTGGATGTTTATTTTTTGACAATCAAATTCACGCAATACTTTTTCTGCATCTATAGGAAATATATTTTTATCCTTAATATGTTAATTCTATGAAATACATTCATTTTTCAAGTGTTGAACCACTTCATTTCTAGAGTAGTCTTGATTTATTTGTGATATATTATCCTTTCAAAGCATATAACTGGATTGGTTTTGCCAGTGTTTCATTCACAATGTTTCCTTCTATGTTTATGTGAAATACTGGCCTGTATATTTCATGTCTTATAATGTTTAGGCCTCCTAGAACAAGCTGGGAAGTGAGTCCTGTTTTTTATACTTTCTGCCTTGTATGTAAGATTGCTGTTCTTTCTTCTTTCAAGTTTTGTAGAATTGATTGGTGGGACCATCAGAATATGGAAATCGTTTTTGCTGTTGTTTTCTTCAGATTCCATTCATTTAGTATTTATAGGACAATTTAGGTTTTTCGTTTGTTTTGGTGTCATTTTGTTGTGCTTCCTTGAAACTTGTACATTATATCTAACTCTTCACATTTCTTGCATAAAGTTGCTCATGATTTTGACTAATGATCTTCCGATATCTTTATTGTATCTATGATCATGTCTCCTCATTCATTCCAGACATTGAATTTAAGATAACTTCTGTCTTTTTTTGTTCGAGCTTACATGAGCTGACTGTCAGTTGTGCTGTCTTTACCAAGAACCAACCTTGGCTATTTTATCTTTAACTGATTAATGTTCTTGTTCTTATTTCGTTTCTCCTCCTCTCGTTGTGTTGAATCTGCTGTTCTATCACCTTGTTGAGACAGACGCACATGTCATTGATTTTTTTGCCTTTCTTTTTTGGTAGTATACATATTGAAGCTGGATCCCCCAAATCTTCATTATTAGTCAGTTCAAAATGTTTTATAATTTCATTGATTTCTTCTTCGAGCTCTGGGTAATTTAGAAGGATATTAATTTTAAAACAGGGGGGATTTTCTAGTTATTGTTGTTTATTAACTTATAGCTTAATAGCATTTTGGTCAGGGAATATACTCCACTATTTCATTGTCTTGAAATTTTCTGAGACTTGCTTTATGGTCAACATGTGGTCTTTTTTGGTAAACCTTGTTAGCACTTGAAAAGACTGTGTATCTTGCAGTTGTGGAGTTGAATGTTGAGCTGAATGTTGGTAGGAATGTATAAATATATATTGTCAAGTTTGTTCACTGTATTTTTCAAATCTCTCATGTCTTTGCAAATTTTTATGCGTGTGATGTATCGTTTATGGAGAGAAGTGTTTTGAAATCTCCCACTATGATTGTGGAGTAATGTATATGTCCTTGCAGCTGTGCCAAGGTTTACATCATATACTGAGATCACATTATTTGGTGCAAACAGACTCATAAGTGTTTTATTTTCCTGGTGAATTTGAACCCTTTATGATTGTTAATGCTCATTATATTTACCTGTGGTAATGGTTTTTTGCCTCAGAGGCCAAAGTTTCTGATATAAAAAGAGGTACACCAGCTTGTTTTGATTAGTACTTTTCAGGTACATATTTTACCAACTTGTAATGTTAACTTTTCTGCATACTTATATTTGAAGCAACATATACCGTAAGCATATATTGCCTTCTTTTTCTTCTTCTGCCTCCTCCTTCTCCTCTTCCTCCTCCTCCTCCTCCTTCAATCAGCTTGCTAATCTTTGTGTTGTTGTTGTTGCTTTCGATTGGAGTATTTACCTTTAATGTGATTATTGATATACTTAGCTTTATATCTACCATCTTACTATTTTCTATTATTCCTGTTTCTCTATGCTCATTTATCTCTTAGTTTTGCTGTCTTCTTTTTGATTAATTTAAATTTTTTTCTATTTCCCACCTCTATCACCTTGATAGTTATTCACTCTGTTACTATTCTTTTAGTGGTTATTTGGAGATTACAACTTGCATTCTTAACTTCTCAAAGTCTAAAATAAATTGGTCCCTTTATCTCATCGCAGAAAATGTAAGTACATTAGAACACGTGGTCTATATTTACCCACTCCTTACTTTAATATTGTTGCTGTAATGAATTTTAATCCCTCATAGATATAAACACACAAACACAGACAGTTTTAACCTCAAGAGACGTTATTATTTTTAGTATCAGTTTATAAGGCCAATATCATTTAAATATATCCACATGTTTATCTTGTATGTCACTCTTCATTACTTCCCTGTCTTTACGTTTGATCAGAGGTCATTGTCTCTGTTCTTAAAGAACACACTTAAGTACCTTCTTTAGTGTGGATGTGCTGGGGAAACCTTTTCCCTTTCTAACTTAAATTAATAGAGTTTGTTTTTAGAGCAGATTTATGCTTATAGTAAATTTAAAAAAATAATATACATTCTTTATTAACTTTGATTGCAGTGTAGTCCAAAGCTTTCAGTAACATCTCCCCTTTTCCCCACCATCAATAACATGCTCATTTTACACCTGTTCTGCCATATGCACTAAAAGTCTGGGACTCATGACTCAAGTCCATGCTTATAGTAAAATTGATCGGAAAGTACAGAGAGTTGCCACGTACTCCTTCTCCCCGCCACCTGCACCCTGCTCTTGGTTTCCCCTGTCATTTACATCTGGCGTTATTGTGGTCCATGAGTTACAATTGAAAACTATTAACTAAAGCCCATAGCTTGCATTCGGGTCAACTCTTACTCTTTGTGTTGTACTGTTGACAAACGTAAAATGACGTGTGTCCATCATTACTGCCACATACAAAATAGTCTCACTGTCCTAAAATTGCCTTTTTCTTCCACCTATTCCTCTTTCCTTCACTCCCCTGGAATCCTGGCGACCTTTGTACTGTCTCCATACTTTTGCCTTTTCCAGGATATTGTCCACTTGGAACTATAGAGAAGGTAGCCTTTTCAGATTGGCTTTTTTCATGTAGCAATGCGCTTTTTAGGTTCCTAAATGTCTCTTTGTGGCTTGATCGCTCATTTCTCTTTTTTTTTTTTTTTTTTTTTCAGGCTACGGACATGCAGGCTCAGTGGCCATGGCCCACGGGCCCAGCCTTTCCGCAACATGTGGGATCCTCCCGGACCAGGGCACGAACCCACGTCCCCCGATCGGCAGGCAGACTCTCAACCACTGCGCCACCAGGGAAGCCCCTCATTTCTCTTTATTAGTGAATAGTATCGCATTCTATGGATGTACCACAGTTTACCCATTCACCTGTTGCCAGGCATCTTTTGTTTTTTCAGCTTTAGTAAGATAAAAATCGTATATATCTAGGAGGTACGGTGAGATGATTTGACATAAATATACATGGTGGAATGACTACCACAGTCACACTAATTAACATATCCATCCCTTCACATGGTTACCCTTTTCTCGTGGTGAGAACACTTGATATCTATTCTCTCAGCAAACTTCAATTATACAATTCATTATTATTAACTGTGGTCACCATGCTGTATGATTGCTTCCAAGTTCTAGCAATTATGAACATTTGTGTGCAGGTTTTTGCATGGACAAAAGTTTTCAGCAAATTTGGGTAAATCTCAGGGAGCATGATGGCTGGATCATACGGTAAGAATATGAAACAGTCACCCTCTTGGTTGTTTGAAAATATCTTTATTTCACCTTCATCTTGAAGGATCTTTTTCCTGGTTATAGAGCTCTACATTGGCCGTTCTGTTCTTTCAGCGCTTTGAATGTATCATTCTACATATTTCTGGCTTCCTTGACTATGTTCAAAGTCAATTGTCAGTCTCATCGCCCTCTTTTGAAGACCATGGCTTGATTTTCCCTGGTTGCTTTTGTGATGTTCTCCTTGTTCGCTTTTCAGCAGTTTGACTATACAAATTTAAGAGATGTTTACTTCAGAATTATCCTGCTTCGGCTCCTTAGTGTTTCTTGAGTCTCGAAGGGACATGTTATTTGTCAGTTTTGGAAGCACCATGGTCCCTGTCTGTTCAACTGTGGCCTAGAACCTTTTCTCTCTGTCACGTCTGCATGGAACTCCAATTAAAATAGCAGGCCTATGTTAGCCTCTGCATCCACTATATCTCTTACTACCTATTCTGTATTTTCCATCCTTTTTTCTCTCTATATTTTATCCTGTGTATTTTTACCTAGCACACTGATTCTCTCTCTACCATGTCTTACCTGTTGAGAATGTATCCGTTCATTTCTTGCTTTCAGATATTTTGCTTTTTATACGCTCCATTTATTTCTTGGTTTTGTTGAGACACAATTTACACTCAATAAACTATATTCATTTGAGTGTACACTTTGATGAGTTTTGACAAATTGGAACGTCTGTGTAACCACCACCAATATCAAGATAGAGGACATTTCCAGTGTCCCACAAAGTTCCCCATGTGCCTCTGCAGTCATTCTCCTCATCCCACTTCTAGCCCTGGGCAATCAACAACCTTCCTTGTCTCATTTTAGTTTTGACTTCTCAAGAATTGTGTATAAAGTGAATCAGAAGGTATGCAGTATTCTGTTTCTGGTCTTCCACTTAATTCTTTTGATTTTCCTAGGCATTGTTTATGTTGATGGTTTGTTCCTTTTGACCCTTTGTAGGAATATGCCACAGTTTGATAATCCAGTCACCAATTGATGGACATTTAGGATGTTTTCAGTTTGGAGACATTATGAATAAAGCTGCTACCAAGATCCATGTACAAGTTTGCTGTTGGCATGTGCTCTTATTTCTCTGGGTTCAATACCTAGGGTTGGAATGACTAGATTACGTGGTAGTCGTATGCGTACCTTGATGACAAGCTGCCAAACTTTTATGGACGTACCTAATCTTTGTGCCCACACGTCTGAAATCTGTAGTGGCTCCACCTCACCAGCCCTTGCCATACTCAGCCATATGAATTGTATTCATTCTAGTAGTTGTGGTGTGCCATCTCATTTGGGTTTAAATTTTATTTCCCTGTTGACTAATGATTTTGAGCAACTTTATATGTGTTTACTTGCCTTTGATGTATCTTATTTAGGGTAATGACTGTTCAAATATTTTGCCCATTTTAAAAACAAGTTATGGGTTCCCGTTATTGAGTTGTAAGAGATTTTTATATATTCAGATGTGCAAGTAAGTTCTGTATTACAAATGTGCTCTTTTCTTCCGTGACTGGATTTTATTTTCTTAACAGGATCTTCCAAGGAGCAAAATTTCTCATTTGCATTTAAAATTTTTTCTTTATAGTTTTCTGATTTTTTCTTTTACTGCTCATGCTTTTTGTGTTCTAAGAAGTCTTTGCCTAACTAACTAACATAGGTTTTTCATGAGCAAGTTTTATAATTTTCCCCTTTACATGTATGCATATTATCTATTTTGGCTTATATTTGTATGCCATTTGAAGTAATGTGAAAGTCACATTTTTCCATATGCATACTCAATGCTTCTTCAATATTTGTTGAAAGCGTGTTTTGCCCCAATGGATTACATCAGCACCATTGTTGAAAAGCAATTGCCCTTATATGTGTACGTCTCTTTCTGGACTTTCTATTCATTTTCTATTTGTTTATACGTCTATCCTTTTTCTAGTACCATACTATCTTGATGACTGTACCTTTGTAGTAAGTTACAAAGTTAGGCAATGTGAGAATTCCAAATATGTGATTCTCTTTCTGTGCTGTTTGGGCTATTCCAATCCTTTGTATGTCAGTAGACGTTGTAGAAGTATCTTGTTGCTTTCTAGTCATTCAAAGTGCTGTGTATCAATAGATCAACCGTGGGACACTTTACTTCTTAACATATTTGAGCCTTAAAATCCAAACACATGGGGGCACATGGGGGGCTTCCCTGGTGGCGCAGTGGTTGAGAGTCCGCCTGCCGATGCAGGGGACACGGGTTCTTGCCCCGGTCCGGGAAGATCCCGCATGCCGCGGAGCGGCTCGGCTCGTGAGCCATGGCCGCTGAGCCTGCGCGTCCAGAGCCTCTGCTCCGCAACGGGAGAGGCCACAACAGTGAGAGTCCTGCGTACCGCAAAAAATAAATAAATAAATAAAAATAAAAATCCAAACACATGATCCATCTCTCGTTTCATTTACTTGGTTGTGAATTTCTCTAGGCAATTCCTACTGTGTATCATTTTACAACTTCACTCACATTTTGTTAAATTCACCTGTAAGTCGTTCACGTTTTGCATGAATTATGAATGACATTTTTGTTTAAAATTCTAGTTGCTTGTTTTCACAATAGATAACTGTAACTGACTTTTGTTTACCAACCTCATATCCTGCAACCTTGCTTATCTCATCAGTAGTAGTTCTAGTAATTTTTTAAAAAGATACTTAAAGATTGTCCATATAGATGGTTTATTTCATCTATGAATAAAGACAATTTTACTCCTTCCTTTCCACTTTGTATACTTTAAAATCTTGCCTTAATGCCCTAGTGAGGACTGCCAGTCCAGTGCTGATCAGGAGTGGTGAGAGATCTTAAGAGGAAAGCTTTCACCTTTTAACTGTGAAGTATGTTTTAGGTGACCTTTATCAGGTTGAGGAGTCTCTCCTGGTTTCCAGAGAACTTTTCATCTGAGTAGGTGTTACAGTCTGTTAAATGCTTTTTCCGAATTAGATTAGTATCCTCTTGCAGCTCTAACAAATTACCACATGCTTCAGTGGCTTAATACAACACAAGTTTGTTATCTTAGAGTTCTGGAGGGCAGAAATCTGAAATGGGTTTTACACGGCCAAAGTCAATGTGTCTACAGTGTTATGTTCCTCTGAGACTACTAGGGAAGAATCTGTTCCTTGCCTTTCCTACGTTAGAGGCCACCTCTACTCTTTGGTTCCTGTCCCTTTCTCCATGTCCAAAGGCAGCAGCATAGCATCTTCCAACCTCTCTCTTCTCTGACCTCTGCTTCTGACATCACATGTCCTACTCTTCACTCTCGTTTTCCTGCCACCCCCTTATACATAAGGACCTTTGTGATTCCATTGGCCCACCCAGATCATCCAGGATAATCTCCATATCTCAAGATCCTCAACTTCATCACATCTGCAAAGTATTTTCTGCCAGGTAAGGTAACATACTCGCAGGCTACAGAGATTAATACGTAGATACATTTGGGTGTCATTGTTCTGCCTAGGATGTGCATCATTTGAGGTGATGGTATGGCGCTCTTTTGTAGTCTATTAATATGATTAACTTCATGTATTGATTTCCAAATGTTCAAGAGAACTTACATTTTGAGAGTAACCCTATTTGGTCATAAAAATTTTCTTTTATGTATTGTTGCGTTCGATTTGCTAGCCTTTTGTTACCAATTTTTGTGTCTATGTTCTTGAGGGATATTGGTTTGCAGCTATATTTTCTTGCAATGTCTTGGTCTGGTTTTGGTATAAGGATAGTTTCGTATAAGGACAATAGCTTCAGAGAGTGAACTGGGAAGTACTCCTTCCTCTTTCTCTTTCTGGCAGAATTGTACAAATTTGGCACTATTTCTTCCTGAAATATTCTGTAGAACACACCAGTGAGGCCAAAACTGTGCCTGCGGTTTCCTTTGTGGGAAGATTTTTAGCCAAAAATTCTATTTCTTTAAGCGATATAAGGCTACTCGAGTATTCTCTGTTTGCTTGAGTGTGTTTTGATAGGCTGTGTCTTTCTACCAATTTGCTCATTTTTTCTATGTTGTCAATTTTTAAAATAAAGTTTTTCATATTATTCCCTTATTGTCGTTTTAGCATTTTTTGCACTCTAAAGTCATATCTCCTCTATTATTCCTGATACTGGCCACTTGTGTCTTAGCTATCAATACTTTTTTTCTTGATTAGTCTACACTGAGTTTATAAATTGTATAAATCTTTGGAGTGAACCAGCTATTGACTTCATTGTATTTTCTCTATTATTTCTTTGGTTTCCATTTCATTGATATCTTTATTGTTTCCTTCTTTCTACTTCCTCTCGGTTTAATTTTTACTTCTTTTGGTAGCATCTTAGTTTTGTAGTTCATTGATGTTAGCCCTTTCTTCTTTCCGAATATAATCATGCAAAGTGAGAATTTCTCTCTAAGCAATGCTTTAGCTTAATCACACAAAAGTTGATATGTTGTGTTTACATTTCCCTTTAATTCAACATACTTTCAAATTTCCCTAGTGCCTCTTCTTTGACCGTGTGTTATTGTGAAATCCTTGTTAAATTTCAAAGTTTGGGGATTCTCTAGAAATATTCTTGCTATGGATTTCTTGTTTTATTCCATTGGGCCCAGAGGACATCCTCTACATGACTTCAATCCTTCTTCATTGATGCAATGTTGTTTTGTAACGCCAAGAGAGGCTCTTTCTTGCTGCATGTCCCATGTGCCTTTGAAGAGGATGTGTATTCCACTGCTATTGAGTGGAATGTACTATAATTAGGTCTAATTAGTTGATAGTGTTGTTAAAGTTCTCTTTATCATTATTGGCCTTCTGTCTATTTATTATACCAGAATCTCAGAAAAAATGTTTGAAATTTCCAACTATTAAATACATTTGTCCATCTATATCTCTTTTAAGTTCAGTCAGTTTTCCCTCTATGTAATTTTTTTTTTTTTTTTTTGCGGTACACGGGGCTCTCACTGTTGTGGCCTCTCCCGTTGCGGAGCACAGGCTCCAGACACGCAGGCTCAGCAGCCATGGCTCATGGGCCCAGCCACTCCGCGGCATGTGGGATCCTCCTGGACCAGGGCACGAACCCGTGTCCCCTGCATCGGCAGGCGGACTCTCAACCACTGCTCCACCAGGGAAGCCCCCTCTATGTAATTTAACCTTCAATTATCCAGTGCATTGAGAACTGTTGTGCTTTCTTGAGTAATTAGCCCATTTTTTTCATTATTAAATATGCTTGTTTATCACTAGTTAACACTCCTGATCCTAAAATCCACCTTATCTGTTATTATACCTTCTCTTTTTTCTTACAATTCATCTTCACATGGCATATCTTTTTCATTGAACCTATCTCTGTCTCTATATTAGAGGGAGTTCCTATGTAACATCATACTATGGAATTCTACACCTATTCTATCTAGAAATCTCTGTGTTTTATTTGTAGGGTTTAGAATATTCACATTTAGTTTAAGTAGAAATAGTATTGGCTTTAAATCCACCATCTTATTTCAAGCAGATTTCTTTCTTTCCTTCTTTTCTTTCTTTCTTTCCTTTCTTTCTTTCTTTCTCTCTATCTATCGTTCTTTCTTCCTTCCTTCCTTCCTTCCATCTTCCTTTCCTTCCTCCCTTTCTTTCCTTAATTTCTTGATTTGCTTTTTCATTTTTTCTTTCACCCCATTCCCTTGCCATCTTATGTATTGCTGACGTAGTTTTCAGTATTCCATTTTAATCTACATATTTATTACTTATTCCTTTTGTTTTATATTTAAGTGGTTCCTGTAGAAGAGTATACTATACATATTTAAATTTATTTATTTAAACATCTTTATTGGAGTATAATTGCTTTACAATGGTGTGTTAGTTTCTGCTTTATAACAGAGTGAATCAGCTATACATATACACATATCCTCATATCTTCTCCTCCTTGCGACTCCCTCCCACCCTCCCTATCCCACCCCTCTAGGTGGTCACAAAGCACCGAGCTGATCTCCCTGTGCTATGTGGCTGCTTCCCACTAGCTATCTATTTTACATTTGGTAGTATATATAAGTCCATGCCACTCTCTCACTTCGGGCATTTCATCTTCAAAGAATAAGATTCCTTACACACATGTATGCCTTTATTTTTATAATCCCATCTATTTGCTTTTGTTTCCATACAGTTTATTTATACATATATTATATCCCCGATAATGCATTGTTATTTGTCTTGAAAACATTCAGTTAACTCTTAAAGAAAGGAATCTTTTAGAAACCCTTCCCCTCCCCCCCTCCACATATTTAACCATTTCTATAGGTATTTGTTCCTTTGTGTTGATCTGGGCATAAATTTGGCGTGGTTTTCATTCATCCTAAAGAAATGCATTCAGTAGTTTCTATTGTACAGGCCACTGGTGGACAATTCTAGTACTTTTTGTTTGTTTGTTTGACTGAAAAAGGCTATTGCATCATTATTTATTTTATTTTATTTTTAAATTAATGTTTAGTGACATAGACTTCTTCTGGACATCCCCTTCTAGGAATTTCAACACTTACTTGTATAGCTTCTTGTAACCACCATCACAATCAGTATTCAGAACATTTCTGCAACCCCCAAGAAGTCCCCAGTGCTATCCATTTGTAGTCATGCTCTACCTCCATGCCTAACCATGGCACCACCAATTTGCTCTCAGTCACACTAGTTTTGTCTTTTCAAGACCATCCTACAAATGGAGCCATTTAAAAAGTAACCTGAGACTGGCTTCTATCACTAAGCATGATGTTACTGAGTTTCATCCACGTTGTTGACTGTATCAGTAGTTCGTTCCTTTCTACCACTGAATAGTATTCAATTGTATGGGAATAATGCACTTTGTTGAAGGACGTTTGGGTTGTTGCATGGTTTTGTTGATTATGAACAGATCTGTTGTAATAAACGCTCGTGTACAGGTTTTTGTGTGAACTCACGTTTAACCTGCTCTAGGGGAAATACTTCAGGGGTGAAGTTGTTGGTCACGTGGCTAAGTGTAAGTTTAACTTCATGAGAAGCAGTAAAACTCTTTCCATAGTGGCTGTGCCACTCTGCATTCCCATCAGTAACCTGTGGTAAATCCAGTTGCTGCCCATCCTTAACATCCTTTGGTATTGTCAGGTGTTTTTTCCTTGGTTTGTTTCTTTGCTTGCTTCTTTCTTTCTTGTTTTGTTTTGGGTTTTGTTACGTTTTAGCATTTTTAAATAGGAAGACAGGTATTTCACCTTAGTTTTAATTTGCATTTGCCTGAGAGCTAGGGAAGTTGAACATCTGTTCATGTGCTCAGTTGCCACCTATATATTCTTTTTATTGAAGTTGTCTCTTCAGATATTTATTCCACTATTTTCTTTCCGTTGAGTTTTGACAGTTCTTTATATATCCTGGATACAAGACCTTTGTTGGATATGTAATTTTTAAATACATTCTCCCAGCCTGGGATTTGTTTTTTCAAACCCTTAACAATGCCTTTCACAGAGGAAAAGAGTTTTTGGGTGTCATACCTGAAACATCCTTGCCAAACTCCAGGTTGAAGATTTTGTGTTATTTCCTTCTAAAAGTTTTACAGTTTCATGTTCCTGGTTTATATCTAAGATTCATTTTTAGTGGGTTTTAGGATAAGGTGCGAGGTTCTTTTTCTTTTAGATGGACGTCCATTTGCTCCCACACATATGCTGAAAAGCCAATCCTTTCTTCATTCAATTGCTTTTGCACCTTGGTCCAGAACGAATTGGCCATATTTTGTGAAACTAGTTCTGGGATCTTCCCTCCAATTTATTTAATTGTGTGTCTGTTGCTTCACCATCGTCACACTGACTTTTGTTTACTGTAGTTTTATAAGTTTTAAATGAGATAATGTGACTCCAATTTTATGCTTCTTGTCACAGTTGTTTTGGCTATTTTAGTTTCTTTTACTTTTTGTACAGGCTTTAGAATCAGCTTGTTTATACCTACAAAATGAAAACGTGCTGCTGGGATTTTTATTGGAATTGCATTAAACCTATCGATAAATTTAGGGGGAACTGACATCTTTACTACGGTCAATATTCCAATCCATGATCGTGGTATGTTCTTCCGTTTATTTAGGTCTTCTTTTATTTCTTTCCTCAGTGTTTTGCAGTTTACAGAATGCAAATACTATGTGTCATTTGTTAGATTCACAACTAAGAATCGCCCTCATTTGTGAGTGGTATGTGGTGTTCCTCTCTTAAGTTTCATTTCTCCCAACGCTGTTTTACTAGTATCTAGAAATATGATTGATTTTGTGCTGTAATCTTGTATCTCGCACTCTGGGTAAATTCACCTACCAGTTCTAGGAGATTTTGGTGTATTTGTGTGATTTCAACAGAGACAATCAGCTTGTGAATTGGAACAATTTTAATTTAGTCTACTGATTTGTGCCACAGCATGGATGAATTTCCAAAGCATTGAAGCAGAGGGAAAAAAAGGCAGACACAAAAGGTTACATATTGCATATTTATGTGTATAACAGGCTCTCGTAAACAGCATTCTAACCTGTAAGCAATATAGAGAGGAGATCAGTGGTTGCCTAAGGCTGGATGTGGATGGTAGGGATTCACTGGGATGGGGCACAAGGGAACTTTATTAGGTGATGGGAAATGTTCTCTTTCTTGACTGAGGTGGTGGTTACATGGGTGGTAGCATTTGTCAAAGTCCATGGAACTGTACACTTAAATGGATACAGTTTTGGTGGCCAGTGAAACCCCAGTACAACTGATAAAGAGAAACCTTGACTATTAGTTTCATTTGGAGGAGCTCAGTTTGCAAATGAGCGAACACCCAAAACGTGGACCTCTGATAAGGAAAATATTCAAGGCTTTAGCAGTCATTGCAATGTTCTCCTTGTGGGCAGCAAGCAGGGGAGTCTCGCCAGCCTCTGCAGGCCTCCGAAACCCACACACACACAGAAGGACAAAGCATGCTTCTGACAAGAATGTGGAAGTACAGCTGAGGTTGGACATCGGGAACGCCCTTCTGCATTGATTCTTGCCCTTGCCCTTGTCCCTCCTGCCTCCGAACCTTGTGCCTGGGGCCCTTCCCCCCACGCCCCCCCCCCCCCCCCAGATTTGTGAGGGTGGCCTGATCCCAGGGCTCATCCTCTGTGTCCTGATTCTGGGTACTGGGACCCCTCAGTGTCCTAGAGAGCTTCAGAGACAAGCTTAAAGATAATTTGTAGCTGCTGCCTTCCCGAAAGGCCCATGATTATCTGGCTTTCAGCTCTCTCAGATTCCTGGCTAAAAGCAGTGCGCTGCTCATAGTGAAGCTACATCTTCCCACGTCTTCCCTCCCTGCTTTCAGAAGGCTCACTTTCGCCTAGACCTGATCTCTGATGCCTCCTCCGTCCAGGCTGCCTGAAGTAGCCACATGCTCTAATCGCTCCTGTTTTCCGGAGGCCTCCTGCAAATGAAGACTTCTATGGACAGTGTAGGGGAGTCCATTTGCTTCACACCCTCATCAACTCTTAGTATCCAGTCTTTATAGTTTTCTTCTTTCATGTGGTCATTGGGTGTGTGCACCCCATTTCACTTCTTGAACTTTGTAACCCGTGGGTAGGTCACCCGTTTCAAAATATATTGCATGTATTTGCTGAACCCCATACTAGGGCAGCTGGCCTGGAAAGGGACTGTTGTGTCACCCTCAGGTGTGCGAGTCCATTTCTGATGAGGATGCTGAAGCGTTGGCCTCTCCAGGACACAGGAGTGAGGATGTGTCGGGAGGCTGGGTGGGCAGTGGCAGGCCTTAAAAGCCCACGATGAACCTCAGGGGCAGGGAGACCGTGAAGGGTGGGGTGCTGGCTCAGTGAAGGGAGATGGGGAGCTGTATGGGTTGCCCGGGTGGTCAGGAGGGTGGGTGTCTGCAGAGAGGGGTGAGAGTTGGGGGTGTCACCCCACGACACTGTGAGTCCCTCGAAGGCAGTGGCAGCAGACTGCAGTGGGCAGAGCACACATTTGGCCTCAAAGCGTCCTGGGCTCGAGTCCCAGCACTGCCCCCTTCCTGGCTGTGGGACGTGGGGCAAGTGTCCTCCCTCTCCGAGCCTCAGTGTCCTCATCCATGGAATGGGCCTGATCATCACCTCCCATCAGGGCTGTCTGGTGAATGACGTCAAGGCCATACGAGTAGTGGCCTGCGAATATTCAGAACGACTTTATACATAATCGTCAGTAACTGGAAACAAGTGAATCGGTGAGTGCTTGTCCATCAACAAGTGTCCCAGGAGTCAGAGGGCACAGGCCTGGGCTGGGGAGAAAGCTGCGGGAGCTGCCAAGGTGCACGCACACCTCAGCCACGGCCCCGCCGCATAGTAGGGCCTCAGAAAACAGTTGCTGAGACGTGTTGTGGGCCTTTGTGGAAGGGCTGAGGTTGGGGCCGGGAGGGAGGCCTGCCTTGGTCTCATGTTTGCCCTGTGGGTGAGGAGGTCAGCCGTCTTCGAGGTGACCATCCTCAGAGATTCAGGCCCCTTCCAGGTGCAGGTTTCTGGGGGACCCAGTGTCTTTCCGCGATCCCCAGTGCCCTCCTTCCTCCCTCCCCACCCTGCTCTCAGCACTGCTCCCTGCAGAGTGTCGGGGAGCAGGGCCCAGGTGAAGACAACCATGGGGAAGGGGGTGGAAGGGGAGAGTGCTGCAAGCCTGGAGGCCTGGGGAGGTGGTACCTTCCCCAGCACCCTGTCTCTGAGGGCTGCTCTCTCCTCCTTTCTAGATGAGCTGCCTTATCTCAGGTGTCCTCTGAACACAGTGCTCCAGCTCATCCCTGTGGCTTGTGGTGAGTGCCCCACCCTTGTCCATGACAAGGCAGGTGCCTACTGCGTGCACAGCAGGGTCCTGGGAGGTCCCAGGGCAAGGGAACCAGAAACATTCCAGTGTCATTCATCATGCCAGGGCTGGGTTCCCAAATCCCGGGCCGTGGACCGGGAAACCTGCACCTGGAAGGGGCCTGAATCTCTGTCGGAATCACAGAGTGTCCACAAGGCCAGGCATCAAGCCCACAGCCAGGGAGGCAGAAATCAAAGCAGCAACAAATAAGGCAGAAACCCGCGTGAAGCCTGTCTTTAGGGGAGGGGGGTCCATACAGAGCCTGCTTCCTGGGGGTGCGGCCTGGGCCGTCCCCTCAGCAGGTCTGCACTAGAGGTGCAGTGCTCTGCTGCTGCTCTCTTGCGATCGTTAATACATTTTGAGCCAGGTGACCAGAGTTTCTGTCTTCCACTGGCTCTGGCAAATGATGTAGCTGGGTCTGGGTCAGGATCCGGGTCTGGCTGAGGGAGCAGGACCACTTCTTGGGGCAAAGAGGCAAGCGGGGGGTGGGGGAGCTGGGCGGGCTGGGGTCCTTACACTACTCTCTCCTTCCTCTTAACCTGGAGCCTTGTCCTCCAAGCTGTGGACGTCACTGGGGGACCCAGAAAAGCCCGAGATGGCCCCTTCCTGCTACGGAGTCCTTCCCAGGGTTCCAAAGTGTCTCTGCCCTCACTGTCGTGCACCTGGGGAATGAGAGTTCTAGCCTCCGCCCCCGCAGGGATCACGCAGCCCTTGAAGACACAGAGACCTAGGCTGGCCTTGGCCTCGCCGGGAGAGTCCTGCTTCCATGGAGAAGAGCCCCGGAGCCTCCCAAAGGGCCTCGGGTCATGGTCACAGGCAATGGGCTGTCCAGGTCTGCCTACAGCTTTCTTTCACTGAATCGGCTCTTGCGGCAGTAATGGCTCCTCCTTCTACCTGCTGGAGGGGTGAGAGTGTCACTGTGAGGCCTACCTCATTGTCCTTAAGACTCGGTCTGAGGGAGGAGGTCCTGAAATGGTGTGGATGATGAGGGAAGGATTCCAGGACAGCGCCTCCAGAGATGGGGCGGAGGTGGGTCCTAGGGGATGTCTGTGGATCCCGTCCCTTGGTGGGAGGGACGGTGGCACCGGCTCATGGCCCTCCACCCCACCCCTTCTCCTGAGGACCCCCACTGGCATTTAACCGGGGCCACACAGTGTAAGAAATCATGAAACTGTATGGACCGGAGCCCCTGGAAACCCTTGGCCTCCACACTCAGCTGGCATCTCCGCGCGTCCCAGTGCCTGACCCAGCCACACCCGCCTGCCTTTTAGGGAGAGGCGGCCCCCGCCTGTCCCGGAGGGCCTGACCACCGGCCACTCAGAGCCACACCTGCCCCGGAAAAGGAGAAGACGTCCGACTGATTTTGCAACTTTAATGCAATACTGATACCCAAAACACGACAGCACGACAAAAAGCACACAGGAAAGCAGGAAGGGCAGAGAGCGCGTCATCTGGCATGCCATCTTCCATGGACGGGGAGTAGCTGCCTAGAGTGCTCTGTCGGGGAGGGGGCAGAGGAGGCACTCTGGCTCAGCAGGGGGCTGCTGCAGCTCCTCAGCGCTGCCTGGAACCGGGAGACACAAAGGCCAGAACACAAGGGTCAATACAGGTGAACCGTCAGGGATAGGAAGAACACACTGAGTGTCCCGTCAGGCTCTCTTCGTTCCCCCATGACACCCCAGGCCTTCCCCTGACTCCTCCCAGTCCCTCCACACCCCATCCTTCAGAGTCTCATCTAATGACCTCCAATCTTACTGAATCCAGGAGAAGAAGCTGGCACTGGTTCTGGCGGCGTTTCTGGTCCGGATGGTGGAGCTGGTGCTGGGGCCATCGAGCATGCTGGTGCTGGCCGCACCATTGGTGCCACTGCTGACGCCAGCCCTCCAGGTGCCTCTCCTGTTGGCACGGTTGCTATTCAGAATGTACTGATGGTATCTGGCCCAGAAAGCGAAGGGGATCCTGGACCAGGCGTCGCCAAAATCTCCGTCCTCATCCCAGGTCAGGAGCTCGACCTGTATGTCGTCCCAGCTCCACCGTCCAATCAGAGCTTCCTCCCCGATGTTCATCTGGGCCCTCATCTGGGCCCTGGCATGTTCCTCAGCCATATCCACATCCATCGTCTTGAAAGCATCATCCACAGCCTCCAAGAAATGAGCCCTCCATTCCCGGGGGTCTCGGTTCTGATACTGCGGTGGAAGAACAGCAGCCGTCGGAACAGCTACCCCACCTCGCTCAGCACCTGCTTCCTGCCATACGCCCTCCTGAGCGCTTTGCAAAATCATGATAGAAACCCACACGACTGGAATCGGGCTCCCATTATTCTGTGCCAGACCTGGGATTTCGCCCCACCCACTCACTACGTCTGTGAACTTGTGTCAGTGACTTAGGAACCTTTCTGGGCCTCAGCGAACCAACGAGGTATGGGAAACTCCAGCCAGAACAGAGGCTCTGCCTTACCTGGGCGATGAATCTCAGCACCCTCATCTTGCTGGTCTCGTGGCGGGCGCGCAGGCCCCAGAGGAACTCATACTCGGGTGGGCTGCTATTGGGGATCTTCTTGTATTCCAGGTACCTGCGTGAGAGAGGAAAATAAACTTCTGCTTCCAGCCAGGCAGACCTGTTGCTGCACCAGTGGCTCCCAGGTGGCCCCTTCCCAGCCCCGAGGCTGCAGCTTGGCTGCCGCAGGAGGCCTGCCCTGGCCCCGCAGCCCTTGCCTCGCTCCCACGCTCACTCCCAGGGGTTTCTGCCTCCAAAACTGAGGTGCTCACACCCTTAGGCCACTGGTCCTGCCCAGCAGCCACGTGGAGGTGCAGGGGGCACGTGTAGGGTATTTGTTCATAGGAAGGCCACGAGTTTTGTGCCCCTTGTCACAATAACCCAGGTTCCTGTTGGGTGTGTTGTAAACAGAGGAGCCATTTCTTCAGGCCCCCTGCTCTGAGCACACCCCACCATGGGGCTCGTCGAGCACGGCCTGGCTGAACCCTGGGACAGTCCACCCTAGAAAATGACTGTACAGGAAGAAACAGTCAACCAAGAGCAGTGGACTCCATGCATACTCTCGACCATCTGTGTGTGTGTGTGACACCGAGGATGGGGTGGGCCTGGGCTAGAAGGTCAGCGGGGCTGGACTCCAGGCCCAAATGGGCCTTATCCCAGCCGGAGCCATGTCAGGCTTCCACTCTCTGAGCCCCAGGCTCCTGAGATGTAAAGCCGGGGACACTGCCTAGAGGGCAGGTGCTGAACGAGATGGGGGCTGTACCACCCCACCCGGTGCTCGCAGTCAGCATGTGCTCCCTTTCCCCAAGCCTCCCTGGAATTGCCCTCCCCCCAACGCTCACATTCCCCCCCACCCCACACTCACACCAGACACCCATCCCTCTGGTGTTAAGACATGGGCTGGGGAATGGCTTCCTCAGGCAGAGCAGCACACGAGGAAGGCCTGAGTGGGAGGCAAAGTGAACTCAGTCGATACTCACTTCTGCTTCACAAAGTCCTCTGTAATGAGTTTCCTCAGATCGCCCAGGAATGGGTGCCTCACCCTGAGTGCAAGGAAAGGAACGCATGACTAGAGACAGTGGCAGTGCCCGGGGTGGGCGGGAGCACTCCCAGCAGGACTGAGAGCTTCCCAGCCTGTGGGGTGTCCCCATGGATGCCTGGGCCGGCAGCAGAGGCCAGACGGCCACTTGTCAGCGACGCCCCAGGGACGCCCCAGGGGGCTTTGACGGAGCCCCCAGGTCCGATGGTTTCTCTTAGTTCTCATCTGGGAACAGAGAAGGCACACGGAGCAGAGGGGGTGCTCAGTGTTCAGGACCGTTTCCCCACGCACCCTGGTGGGACCCTTTGCGCTCTACCTAGTCCAGGACGCCATGCCCCGCAGAGGCCACTAGGCCACTGCAATCCCGGGGCCTCTTGTGCCCAAGGACAGACACACTGAGGAGTGGGAGCCGAGAGACCCCAATCATACCCGGGGCGCAGTCCCATCTTGCGTAGTGCCTCCCAGAGGACAGCTGCGAGGGGAGATGAGGTACAAGAGTTTAGCACACGGAGGTGAGACGGCGGGCAACCCCCCAGCTGCAGGTCCAGCCACTCACCCTCGCTGGCACGGTTGCCGTTCATGAAGATGACGCCCAGAATCACCAAGAGGAGACTCAGCCTGGGAGTGTCCTTGGTCCTGAAGGTGTAGAAAGAGGGATCCTGTCCAGCAGCCATTTGCCCGGAGGGACCACAGCCAGCTCACTCAACTAGCCTCTCCCAGATTGCTGGGCTACAGGGCAGCTCCTCCTACTCTGTATGGCTTGCGCTACCTGGTCCAGACAATTCATTCCTCGGCCTGAGACTGAGTCCCTTCATCCATCAAATGGGGATGCTAACACCTCCTCCCAGGGCTCTGCCGAGGATGGGGTTAGGCAGGGAGCAAACGGTTGGCAACCCTGTGTCCAGAGGCACATCCAGACCTTCCCTGCCCTTTGCGCATTGCGTCGGGAGCACAACTCCACTGGAGAGCACCCCCACACCCCCGTCCCCCTCCCGAGGCCCACTCTGCCAAGCCCTGGCCAGGACCTTAGCAGGGAGAGGCAACCAAGGAGCTTGCTTTCCTAGAAAGATGGGGGTGGGGAAGGGTGGGCAGGGGCGAAACCCGGAGAGCAGCAAATCCTCGGCCCAGGCTACTGCCCCTGCCAGCCCTTAACTGCTCAGCACCGCTAACTCTGGGTGGGAGCCGTGCTAGGCCCCCCAACCCCACTTTCCCGTTTCTCTGAGAGGAGCGGGGAGGCACCACCAAGGAAGGCCACCACCCTCCTGTGCTCTCTCACTTTCCCAGGAGGCGGGCTGACGAATCCCGTGTGCAGACAAGAATGTAGAGGTGTTCTTCCTTGTCGATTTCCTTCAGGTGGATCCCAAACTTCTACATGGGGGAGAAAACAGAATGTGAGCTCAAACATCCATGTTGGGTGTCCTGCAGGCAGTCACTCAATTCCCCGTTAGAGCTTTTCCTTGGCGGGGAGCCCCAAGCCCTGGGGGGGGAGGAAGAAGAGAGGCCGCAGAGGAAGTACCCTGTGGGAGCACTGACACTGGCTGAGACAATGGGATCCACCTCAGGAGACCACAGACACTCAGTGAGCACGAAGGGCAAGAAGGAGGGAAGGAGGCAGGCAGAGGAAGCTCCCAGGTGGAGAGGCCAGGGAGGGCTTCCTTCCAGAGCACATAGTCCTGCCCTTGGGCCTCGAGGGGATGCAGGGGGCAAGGGTTCCCTGCAGCCCCTGCTCCACAGAGCTGCCCCCGGCCCCGCACCCACCTTTTCCAGAGTGTACGTTGCTCGTTCAATGATCTCAGGGAAATGTTCATCGTATTCTCGGATGACATCCTTCAGCATGTCTGCAGGAGGGGAGGGGTGGGCAAAGCACCGAGACTGAGCAGGGGCCACAGAGCTGCAGCTTTTCTGTCAGCCCTGCTGAAGGGAGCACACTCAGGACCCCACACCGTGCAAATGGAGCCATCAGCCAGGCCTGATGTGTGTGTGTGGGCATCTGCTGGGAGGCCCACAGGGCAGGGTTGTGGGAGGGGGGAAGGGCAGAGCTCAGGGAGGGGGCACAGGTTGCCCACCTGAGCGCTTGATGGGGATCTTCTTGTAGTCTTTAATCATCAGATATTTCACCAACTTATTTGCCTGGAGAAGGAGGGAGCACACGGGTAGACCAAGGCGTGGGCGACCTCAAAGAACAGGCCCGCAAGGGAGGAGAGGAGCGAGATGGGGGAAGGGCAGGCTTCTTACCCTCTCTTGCAGAAGGGTCACATTGCGGGGTGGCAAGCACAGTACGTGCCTTGAGGGTACCTGGGACCTCAGGGCCATGGGGGGCCGAGGGGCCATCTGAGGCCGCACAGTCGTCAGTGCGGGCTGCGATGCCCTCCAGGTCGGTGGGACCGCAGGAGGCTCTCTCTCCTCCTCGCTGCTCTCATATTCGTCATCCAGGTGCTTGGACTGTACCATTAGACAGAGGAGAGACTCAGGGCTACCAGGCTACCCGTGCAAAAGCACCTGGCACACATCTTAACCAGAGCAGGTACTTGGAGATAAGGGTAGTAGGAACAGCGGATGACACGTGCCGAGTGCTTACTAAGTGCCAGGCACTGAGCCAACCGCTTCTCCCTCCAGGCCCGAGGGTAGGGACTACGTGGAGTAAAAACATGCTAGTCAACCTGTCTTGGAGAAACATGCACAAGCTGAGAGAAGAGGGGAGGGAAGGAGAGGGAAGGAGAGGGGAGGGGAAGGGAGGGGATGCGGGGAGGGAGAGGAGGAGGCGGAGAGGAGAGGGCCCAGAAAGCAGGGGAGCAAGGGGGGTTGGAGAGAGCAGGGAGGTCTCACCTTCTTTGTCCTCTTGCCTCCCATCCTGGCCCAGGGCTCCGCACTCTGCTGAGAGGTGGCAGCTGCACCCTCAGGCTCAGGGATGCTCGTGGCCATCTTGGCCTTGGCAGCAGCTGCTGCCACAACATTCTGAGGCTCCACCCACCGAGTCTTGGCGAGAGCCTTCCCAGACTTGGTCGTCTTTGGCCGGGTGGCTGCCCCCTCCCCGGCAGAGGCTGCCTGGGGCCCCCCGGAGGCAGCACTGGGGCCCTCTGTGGCAGCCTCTTGGGCCGGGGCGGGTCTCTTGGGGCGTGGGAAGGCCATGCCACTGACACCTGCCGGCTGGGTGAAATCAAAGACATCGTTCTGACCCAGGAAGGCTGTTTTGGGCCGGGTGGCATCCATCTCACTGGCACGCGGGGCCTGGGAGAAAGCACAGGCCGTACTAGGGCCCTCGGCAGCAGCCTCCTGGGCCCGGGAGGATGTCTGGGGCTGCGTGGACCTTGCTGGAGCCCCGGAGGTGGCCATCTCGCTCTTGACTAGCATCTGGGAGCTGTGCGGAGAAGCAAGGCTTGTCTCAAGGGTGGCTGCCTGAGCCTCGGCAGCGGATGTCATGGGCTGGGTATCGCCTCCTGAGCCCTGGTCTGTGGCCACTGAGTGGTTAGCGACCACCTGATGGTAGGTGGCACGGGCAGCAGCAGCAGCGGCCCGAGCAGCTTGGTTAGAGGAGGCGGCCCGGGCTACGTTGGCAGCACGGGCAGCCGACTCGTTGGCAAGTGTTTCTGGATCCATCCGAAATGCCTCCAGCAGAGTCCTGGCCAGCATAGGGTTTTCAAGTTCCCAGGGCTCATTCTGCAAGACCAGGGAGGGGAGGGCAAGGCAGACAGCTGTACGCACTCGCCCTGTGCTGGCCAGCCCCCGACCAGCCCCCAGACCCTCCCAAATCTCCCTTCTCCCAGCAGGAGAGGGAAGGTTTGGTGAAGCTGGGCAGTCCTTCCCCATTCAACTCCAGCCTTCACCCACCCCCTCCTCCCATCCTCCCTGACGTCGCAGGAGGGAAGGCCCAGGGCTAGCAGGTGGCCGACAAGGGGCCTCACCGCTAAGATGCGAAAGCCTGGACCCAAGCTCCCAAAGGCTCTGAGGATACGGATGTCAAAGCTGGTGAGGGCTCCGTAGCCTCCAAAAGCACCAAATTCTTCATAGTCGTTGCCTTCAACCATGTCTTCCTCCCCGACTTCATCACTACCCTCGTCCATGTCTTCAACGTTGTACCCTTCAGATTCTTTGTGGTAGCTTCCCTCAGCCATGCTGGGGGTCCCAAGGAGAAGAGAGCTCAGCCTGAGAGGGACGGGGAGGCCTCTTCACGGGGAGGGGTGCAGGACCCAGCAGGAGGCCGGATCTCTCAGGAAGTGGGGAGCTGCAATCATCAGGTTACCAGGCAGTGTAAGGTCGGGGTGGGTGGGGGAGTGAAGGCTGCTGGGGTAGATTCCCTCAGAGACAGAGCCCTAAGAGAAGGTTAGAGGAGGTTGGAGGAGTCCCTACACTGAAAGGGGAGTTTAGGACAGGCAGGCTCCCCGGCCCAGCGGCCGGATTTGAACAAGGGGTGCACTGGCAGGCCTGGGTCCAAAGAGTCCCATAGGAGATGCATTGAGAGAGGGAGAAATAAAGCGCCTGAATTTAATGCCTGGAGCAGGGGGCCAGGACGGTGGGGAGGAGATGACATGAGAGGGCTGAGACAAACGGGGACCGCTGGAAGCTCTGGGAAAATGAATCCCAGGGACCCTCTAAGTGCCGGTGGGGGCATTCAGCTGATTCAGGTCTAGGTTGGGCTCATACAGGAGCGCTCAAGGTGTATGGGGTGGGGGTCTTCGGGCTAGGTGAGGCTCGAACTGGAGCGCTGGAGGTCTCAGAGGCCAGGACTGCAACTCCAGGAAGGGGGCAAAACGTTCAGTTCCACTGGATTGATCTCAGAGTGTTTGGGGTGGAGGTGGGGCCTCCGCTCTAAGGAAGCTCAGCACGGAGCACAAGGGTCTGTTAAAGGGGTTCGGATGGTGGGCTCCGGTGTAAGGAGGGCTCGGATCGGGGAGCCTGCGTCTGATGGCGGTGGAGGGGGGAGGCTCCTATCTAGACCGCGGGTCTAAGGGGGTTCAGGTTCTGCGTGCTTGGGCTTTGTTCAGATCCGGGGGCGGGGAATTGGGGATGGGGAGGGCACAGCGTACCCTCGTTCCACTCGCTCTCTCCCGGTCCTGTCTGGGGCTGGATCCTTACCTTCCCTGGGGCTCCAATGGCGTCCGTCCTCAGCACCAGGAACCCCGCAGCCGCGCCCTCGCCTACTGCTGCCAGCACAGCAGCTCCGACCACCCCGCCCCTTTTCTCCGCGCAACGCGCCCCCC